>NC_058057.1:9656359-9961359 GCF_020085105.1 Siniperca chuatsi
CAGCCATAGAATGAAGCAAGAGTCATTGAGGGGTTCACTTCAACACCGTCCAAAACTCATGGAAGTGCAGAAACTTAATCTACGACGCCGCGTCGCCAGGAGGATGTTGATGTTCTATGTGAATTGTTTGGTAAGGTACGGTATGGTATAATCTTAATGAAAAGTAGATATTTTTCTTTTGGAGTCCAGCAGTGGTATCTACATCTTCCAGTGACTTAAGGCCCTTTCTTGTGGTGTCTGGACAGCTGTTTTTGGAGTCACAGCTTTGAGGGAAAATAAAGTCGGCCTTTAAGTAATAAGGGGAAATGTTTAATATCGAATGGCGCGCGCACAACCTAAACACACATTAAAAATAGCTCTTGGAGTTGTGATTACATAAAATTGCAAAAAGGGGAAAGTCAGATCATTGGTGGAGGCTGCGATGAGGAGGCTGTGGCTGACCACCGAGAGACTGAGCCATTTCTTTTTTTCCTCCATTCCACATTTTAATCAAGGGCCCGGTCCAGGATAAACAGTGCCTACCTACCCTGCAGTTCAAACAGCAAGGCCCGCTGAGACCCAAGCGATGATTTCTAAATGTTCACTGACAAGTTGGTTTAATTTGTGTGCTAAGTAGATGAAGGTAGACTTATATATATCTTTCTTACTTGGCATACATACCACTCTCCCGCTATTTCTTCACCTCTGTGTAACTTTATGGTACTTCTCTGCATGAAAAGCATACTGGTCCACCACAAGTCCTGCTGTCTGGTTTATATATGCCATGCTGTGTTAAAGGTGAGGACAGGTCCAGCCGCCGAGACCTGAACTGAGACTTACAGCGGCTTATTCATACCAAAGATTTGCTGACCATGACTGAGGACCTCGTGATGCTCCTGCCTCTACTCTGATTCTCTCTACAGCCCGTGTCCAGTGAGGTCAATACAGTATAGTTGCGGCCACTCGAAACCCTGTCATTGTGTGGTCAGTTGTCAACAGCTGAGAGATTTTACAAAAGCTGCTAGGCCAAGGTCGACAGAGTTCAAGTGGCTGAACTGCTAAGTCAGCATTATAATTACATCGCGCTAATGATACAACTCCACTACAAGGTCACATGACGCCCCCAGTCACATGATGCCGTCACTCTAGGCAAATGTCAATAACAGAAATGACTGTGTGTCATGCCTACAGCAAGTGTGAGGAGGAATAAGTTAACTCTGCACTGGCCATGACTCAAATCTGGGGGTCACGACAGCCAATCGCAACCTGAATGAGCTTATACATAAGCTGCCCATTATGTGTCTCAGAAACTCAGTTTACTTGCTGTCGAGAACAAAGTATGCCTGATAAAGGCAGACGGCTCACTGGAGAAACAAGCCATTATGAGGAGGAGTTCGGCACTGTGTCACTGACAATGGGGCAAACAAAAGGCTCTGTTGTCTTCTCCAGCTTTTGGTTGCTTTTTTTTCTTTTTCTGTGGGGCTTTTGTGATGGATAATTGCCCTCCTCACATGATTTCATAATGCTGTGACTCGTCTTTCAGTCCCTGTGTAACACAATAACAAGATAAAAAAAACGAAGGGCTCTAAATTTGAATTTTTGACATTGTTTAGAAGTGGCCGCTTTTCTTCATTGTGGTGTATAATTTTAGAAAGATGTATGAGCAGGACGCTGACTTGAACCAGTCATAATACAGCCTGAAGCACAGGCAGGCAGGCCAGCTCCCAGAGTTCACTGGCTGTATTGTCTTAGGATAATCATTTAAAAGTGCTCACACAACGGTACCATAGTTTATGGCTTTATATCTTATTGCTGTCTGAATATCAAATTCAAATCAGATGGGAATACTCCAAGTCAACCCAGATTTATATTGAATAAAAAAGCACAGTCACCATAGTGTTTAACATTGTACAACTATATTACATTTGACATTTATATCTAATTTTTACTATTATTTTTAACACTAAATAGTAATACAATAAAGCATTTATGAGATGATATTTACCACCTGCACCTCTTCTAAAATTAATGTTTCTTTCTTGCTGACAGCAGTAAACTACAGTCTGCAGAAACAGAGTATAAATGAGAGTCTGTGTTGCTACCCCAAGGACTGGCTTGAACTGTAAAAATTGTTCTCCGCACAAAGCCGTCTGCACATGTACTGTACGTGCACAGAAGTAACCCCGGGGCATTGTCTATTAGATGCTTGGTAGGTATGCAATCTTTCTTCTGAGTCAGCAGAGATCAATCTGGGACAAGCCAGCCGAGGAATGTATTTACTCCTCAAGGAAAAAACACTTAACTTCAAACAGAGAGCACATATCAAATTATAATGTATGCTGGAATTTGACTAATCCAACAGCATACTGACACATAAGAATGCATATATTATAGTATGGCTGGGTAAAGGAGCACTTGTAAACACATTCTTAAAACGAACCAGCATTCCAGCGTGTGCCGTTAAAACATGCATGCAGATTAAATATGCTTGTAAAAAATTAGACGCTTACTGTGCTTCTGGGAGTAGTTTTAAAGAGAAAGCAAGTAACTCAAAAGCCCAGTTAAACAGAGGTGGGTGTTCTATGTTGTTATAAAATGTGGCACAAGAGAAAATCTGAGTTTACACCGGAAATAAATTTCATGAACTTTGTTGTTTTTCAGATCAGTGGTTACTGCATTGCCGTAAGAAGTATTCAGATCCTCTACTTAAATAAAAGCAGTAATTCCATTATGTGAAAATACTCCATTACAAGTAAAAGTCCTGAACTGCAATGTAAGTAAAGTAAAAGACAGAAGTATTATCAGCAAAATGTACTTAAAGTATCAAAAGTAAAACTACTTGCTGTGCAGAAAGATGGCCTGTGTTAGTGGTATATTATTTAATATTATAATATTGGATTATAAATATTGATGCATAAATGTGTAAGTAGCATTTTACCATTGTAGTTGGTTGAGGTAAAGTTAATTTGATCTGCTTCATATACTGTCGGATACTTTAACGCGTCATATTTTATAAGCTGATCATGTGTTTTGTATGTAAAATCTTAATTTCCAAACTAACAGTACTATTTGTCAGATAAATGTTGCGGAGTAAAAACTACAGTGATAACCTCTGAAATGTAGTGAAATAGAAGTATTCTGTAGTATAAAGTCAAGTAAAGTACCTGAAATGTGTACTTGAGTACAGTGTACAAGTACATTCCACCACTAGGTTTCTTTTTCTCATCCTCTTGTCTTTGTACCGTATTTATTTAATTTTTCTTGTTGCTATTTTCTATCTTAAATACATATGTATTATCACAAAGGACAGTAGTAACAATGCATTACAAAGTAATCCCCTGGTTAAATTACTGAATGGAATATTTTTTATGTACTCTACTTACATTCAAGGCAGAGTATATTTTAATATGTCCCGGGGGTTATATTGTTATATTGTTGCCTGTCCAGTTCCTTAAATTAAAAATTCTGAAAGTGAACATTTACAAGCGTTTTCCCAACAACTAAAGATAAGAATGAGCAGTATTATAGTATTATATTTGGTACACATCTTTAATGTGGAAAGTTGGAGCCACTTATGAATGAGAGTGTACTGAACTGTGCCTTGTGGCAGCAATACATTTAAATGTAGCAGTAAAAATCATTTATGAATCCTAAATGAGCAAAAAGTCTTGTCTGCTGGTGGCTTCCAGCAGCATGTCTCTCTGCAGTAGGAGCACAGGCTTATAATAATGAACAGAATTAGATACTTTTCTGCCTTTTTTATTCAAACAGTCCACAACTGTGTCCAAAAATGAGAAGAGTACAGCTGTATTAAAGTGAGGTGTCTCCTTTGAACAGTACACTCACATATTGTTGCCTCTCTATTTTACAGATGGTGGTTTTGGGATGTGTATTTGGGAATTACAATGACTCCTTTTTTTACTCTGAAAAACATTCCAGCAGCCTGCAAGATGAAATGCTGGAATCTGAGGCATGATGCTAATTTAAAGACAGAATAAATCTATAAATCTGACTTAGGCTCTCGCCCGGGGATATACAGCCATGATAATTACAGGTTGACTTTACAGACATGCAGACATCTCTCATCTGTATTGCTAATAGTATAACCAGCAGGCTGCTACGTGCTTACTCAATGTCTAGCTGTAGGGGTGAGCAGAGGTAAGCTGTAACAATGATATCATTATAAAGTAGAAATCGGTTAGCTCAAATTGTATGTTGTTATGACAACGATTTACTGCAGTTTAAAAAGAATTATCTGTTTGTTGTCACACTGTGTGTCAGTTGTAGGAATATCCATTCATTATCATTCATAAATAATTCTGAGATCACAAATGGAAATAACATTGGCAGACATGCAAAGCCAGATGTTCAGTCTGTGCCGTGGCATTAGCTGGCAGCCAGGATTAAAACATAATTGTGAATACATTGCGACGCTCTGATTGTCCCCTCGCGAACAAACAAACAGGCATCCCCTACCACTGGCAGCATGACTATCTGAGGAAGATCTAACACAAAGCATAACGGATGATCTGGGAGGACAGTGCTGCATCTGGTTGTAGTTAAATCCTTGTTTTGCTGTGTCCTTCAGACTTGGTGCCATAGGCCCAACTGCTCAAGCAAGTAGAGTTCATATGGACACAAAACCAACATGTGGTGCCTGGAAGACTCCCCACAGAGGTCAGCTTCAGGACTCACCGGCCCAGGAGACAATGGATCAGGACGGGGTGAATTGGATCACTGGTACAGGCCATGAAACGAACACTAGAGAGGCTTGAGACATTAAATAGACCGTTGGCCACGTAGGGACCTTTATTGGGCTAGAATTCTAGAGACTAAGCAAAATGTAGACCTGATCAGATTTAATCTACGCTGTTGAAAAATGGCTCCTTTTCCTGTTTCTCATTTTTATTTCTCTGTGAAGTTTGGAGTTTTCTCAGCTGATTGGGTGGGCTGGATGAGATCCACACTGGAGACCAATCAGAACAGGTGAGTCTCCCATCCAAACCAATCAAGCGTCTCGTTCTCTAAGACGTGACAAATTTCTAACGGTAACATGCCCTCTCTGCTGACAACGGTTCCACCCTGGATTGGTCGGCCTTTCTGCCTCTACATCTGCATTCGTAGGAGTTCATCAGAGAGAGTTATATTGTTTTTGCATGGTCAGACTTTTCCGGGTATTTTTGCGGCCTCCTGTTTGCACACCTGGCGGAATTGTGAAAGTTTGTCTTGGGTCATGTGTGTTTACCCACCCCAGGCCCCAGAGGTGACCCCATCACGCCACCGACAGGGAGGCCAGCACTTGCGTGTGGCGATTTCCAAAGTGGCCAGGCTTGGAGAAGGGCCACACTGCCTGTGCTGCCTTTCAGCAATCTGGCCCCGCTCTGGCTGCGCTTGGAGGAGAGGGTTGGGGGGGGGACTTATTGGCAGGGCCTTGCAATGTTTTCAGAAGCACAGACTTCTGGCAGCATCGCTCAATATGATGGAGAAAAATGCCTGCTGCTAATGAAAGCCAGCAGTGTCTCTCGAATTGGACTACAACCCGAAAGGCATTATGTAACTGAGATACCGTAAACATTTCAAAATTGTCTCTCAACAAATTATCAGTGTTTATTTTTTCCACATTATATCTGATATTTTTGAAACAGTTTGTAATTGAAGGAACTGCACTGAATGTAGACTAAGTTTCTTTTGAAACCAAAGACATTTTTGCCTGCAATTATTTTTCTATTTCATTATCAAATGGTCCTTTGGCCAACAGATTTCAAGGGGGCAAGTACCGGGCATAGTTTTTGGATACCTAGATGTTATTTGTCAGGACCTAATTTGTATCAGTAAATAATCAAAATACAAAGATTGACTTTGTGGCTTTAGGTCAATGTTTTATTTAAGATGTGTGATTTGAATTCAATTACTGTGACAAAATCAAGATCTCGCCTTATCTCATATATGCAAACGCTGCATCTGGTGAATGCTCCTCATTCACTCGTGTTTTGACAGTGGTGTTTTTGGCCTGAGCTCAGTGCTGCACCTACAGTATGTATTAGTCAAATATTTATCTTGTTCAGAAATACGTGGCTATATTGAGATGGGAATAGGGTAAGATGATTTAATGGGTATACCAGAGGGCCTTGGGTCTTGGGTGCCAAAGTTTCGCAATTTTGGTGGTCTTCTCTCACAGATCAGACACCCGAAGGGTCGTTTAGGAGACCACGAGATGCCATGATTCAAGACCCACTGAGGGGACATGAAAGTGTGCAGAAGATGGCAGGGTTTGCATGGCAATTACTGATCATCAAGGCAAATTTCAAAGGGTGACTAAATTCTTTGAGTCTCGCATATGATAGATTTACAGTTTTTCTTCTTGGTGTCTTCCCTAAAGAGTCGGGGTGGGGAAGCAACATTTTTATGTCTGCACAGACATCATCACTACACAAAACTATAAGCTCTTCTTCACTGCAGGAGATTTTTTTAAGTGTATGAAGTTAATCAACACTTACATTTGAAATGCAAAAGCGTTCCAGCCTGTCCAACTTACATATTTGCTGTACAGTTTACTGACTGCTGCTAACGCAAAGTACAGTGTAACCATTTTATCTCACTGAAATAACAGAAACGAGACATTAAAGACAAAATCTGCCTCAGGCTTTATTTGGTATTCTAAATCTTCCCCCCTCTGACTTTTATGCTGCAGACCAGCATAGAAAATGTGATTTTCCAGTATATTTAATGAACTAACTTTCACTCAAAATAGATTGAAGGAACATTTCATCCTTAAAGCTGTTTCCTCTGGAATATTCCTTGCTGTGTTTGAGAACTGAAGAAGTTTCTAACTTACAAATTGTACTTCATATATCACCGTTAATGTCAACTGTTATAAACTCAAAAATAACATTTGTCTTGTTGTATTTTTCTCTGTGTCGTGAAATTTGATGAAATGTTCTAAAGTGTCTTTCGTGTTGTCCTTTGGATAACCAGGGACAGGAATAGATACTTCCAGAAGGCACTACTAAAGTTACAGCATGAGGGGAATGAATCAATATACCCGAGTTCTGCTTTTTCACTTTAAAATGTAGTAACACTTAATGACTATACAATTCCTGGTTTAAAAGCATTGAAAGTACTCGGAAATTCCTTCATGAATAACAAGTTATTCATTAACTAATAACGCAGCGAGTTAATTTGTAGTAATTCAGTGCCAGAAAAATGTTTGCACTCCTTAAAACTATTTTAATCCGTGCACACACAGTATCCTTTTTTTTTAGAAAATCCAAATTTACTTTTCATCACAAGATGAGTAGGAAAAGAAAACGTGGTGTTAAAATATGTTGTCATTAACATACTGTATTTCTAGAAAAGCAACAAATATACAGCATGTTGTCCCAAGGAAGACATATAATGAGCTTTGTGTATATCCTCTATTTTGAGGGCTATTGTTATGTTCAAAATGAGTTGTATACAGTCCGGCAGTGTTTGAGGCAGGATTGTCTGAGAGGGGGTCAACTGGGCCCATAAATTATTTTCTAGGGGGTCATTTCTCCATCAATGGGGACAATATGCAATACTGTTAAAACAATACACTGTTGAGTGTTACAAAATAATATTAAAATTATATGAGAACTGATATTTGACATATTACCTTCGACGTACACTCTCTAGCCACTTAGGTACAGGTACAGCTATACAATTTAATGCAATCCAACGCAAATAGGTCTGCCACAAATTCTACATTTAGGAAGATTATAATGTTCAGTTTTTGTTGACACTGTCAGAGGTGTTGATTCAACTATATGTTTATTCCTGAGGCCGTAGTTAGTGGTGGTGTTGTACTGGACTGCATTATATTGAAATGTGTTTCTAATATTCTGCCCCCCTCATGTTTGTAAATGGGGTGAGCAAAATACTGAAACACCTCTATAATATAATCTTTATATGTCCAGTTCAACACCACTGCAAACGAAACATAAAGTTAAATTAATACCTGTCTGACAGTGTAAATCAAAATAGGACTTATCTTTGTAATAGTAGAATTTATGGCAGAGCTGTTGTGTTGGATTGCATTAGATTTTACAGATATACCTAACAAAGTGGCCACTGAGTGTATTGATTATACTAAAGAAGTAAACATTTTTAGAAAATTATGAAATCATACTGTCTAAAAAAATAGGGTGATCAATAAAGTACGCCCCTTGTTTAACTAAAGATGTTATATATGTATTTTACACCAAGTCAAATTCAAAACCAGACCAATTAGCTCTTATCATTTTGTGTCAACAGCTACATTATCAGGATACTTAAAATAACTTAATCATTATTCAAATAATCATTACATTTAAAAGTGGCATTATATTTAGTGATGACATTTTCCACTTTTGGCAGTATTGACAAACTGCTGGTAAGTCTGACAAAATCTGAGATAATCTAAATTGATCCTGTTGACAGCTCTCAGTCTTCCCTTTGGCTGCTGAGCTGACGTTACGTTAGCTAACATTGTAGTTTCACAGACTGACAGGACAAACTGCTGCTCAACTCTGGCGCTCCAAAGACACTGATTAAAGTGATGAAAATATTTCTGTGATGGGGACAGTTGGGTGCAGGGGGGTCTAAGTGATGGGACATTTGATGTTTTCAGGATGTCATTGTGGCAATGGAGCGCTCCGGCTCAAACCCTGGTCCTGTAATGTTTAATTTCATTTTCATCCAAAGTCACAACATATTATAGGATACTGGCATTCATAGTAATTAGCATGTGCAATTTCTCACACCACTTTTAATCCACGGAGATGTATTGCTGAATTTACCTGCACATGGAGTGACATTTCAGACCTGCTGTTGATATTCTGGGATTGCTTGGTTTGGAAGGGCAAAACTTGAAATACTATTAAGCCCAGTTCAAGTGTCTACTTCAAAAGAGACACTATTACTTTAGGAAATGTGTCATTTTGTCCCTTCCACTTGTACCATGTCTAGGCTTGTGTGTTTGGTCAAGAAAAGAACCTACGTAGCATTTTGATAATCCTCCGTGAACGTTCCTAAAGGTTTCATAACATGGAGAAACTTGGGTGGCCATGATAAATGCCATTTGACATTTAGAACCGCTTGCATTCATAACAGTCATTACATCAGTGTTCCCTAATGGTGGTTCTTATTTTAATGGGCAGGATTATATGAAAGGCCGTGACGTTTATATTGAATCTGTTGCACCTAATTAGAGTGGAATGGTGGATGGAAGGGTCTGCTTATTCACAGGCACAAACCACCCCTCCAGATTCACAAATATCCTTTCCTCTAAAGTAACCGCAATGCGTTCGTGTTGTTTCAGGTACAGTATCTCCTCATTTCATTAATTTCAGCAAACCTCAGAATGAATGAGGATATACATGTCGTATTATTCAAACGGAAAGTCAAATTCAGCAAGACATGAATTTCTCTCAGACTCTCTCTCAAGACTTCGGGAAGTTCAGGTTTCACAGTATCAAGGCTCTAAAAACTGACATTAACTTTTGTTGTGAGAACTAAAAAGCCACAGGGGAGCCATCTGAAGCCCAGTGTGAACTGTTACTACAAAGTCTCTTAGCAGCAGCAGTTATCTGCCCTGACCTTCTCTTATAACCAGGGCCAGGTTTCCCTAAAGCATCTCTGCACTACAGTAATTTCACTGTAAGCTAATGTGTCAACATGATCTCATTGCAAAATGCTTTTAAGAGACTTCACAGGGCCAAGTGTCCTTCTGCCATTGGTGCGATTACATCAAACAAGGCTATATGATTGACACAGAAAATATATAAACCATAACTACTGCTTCACAAAACGCCGTTTCATCAGATAGCTCACTCTCAATGCAAACAGGCCTCAAGGGAATTGGCTGAGCTGTCCCACCCACTCACTTTCTCAGCTGGAGAGAACAGAAAGACAGACCATCACAGATGCTCTCTGTGTGTAATATAACTGCATGAATGTGCCTGTATGATATACAAGTGACTCATCCCTTTCTAACAAATGCCTTCATTTTAATTTCAATTTACTGTCATGACAGCTGTGAGATATAATATCACCAATGCAGATATCACCACTTGCAGAGCCGAATCAGAAGACAGATGACTACCCAGTTATTGAAGGCATGACTGAATCTCAGGGCTGCTGCCAAGGGAGGGAGATCCCCTGCTAAACAATATGATATCACTTAATCCCGCTCCTATTCCCTGAGCAGCCAAGCCCACATAGGCTTTCCGCTCAGTAGTGATGACTGGGCTCTCTGCTGATGAAAGAGAGTAGAGGCCCATTAAACCTACGACTCATCGGCTCATCTGAGTAATCTGGAACAGACACAGAGCTGGGGGAGCAGGCGATGGAGACAGAAAAATGATAGAGACAAACAACTGACAAACAGGGTTTTTTCATTTTTTTATGGTTCTAAAAGTTGAACTGAAATTAAAATGTTTCCAAAGAAATTAGTGTATATATATATATAATGATATAGGTGCCAACTGCTCACTGAAAGAAACTAATGCTCATTCACACACACTCTACCTCCAAGCCATAGCTAACAAATTTAGCCGCCCCTAAAATTGTTTATAGTTTTTTATTATTAAAAGGAAGACAAAAAGTCTTTGGGGAAATATCAGATGCTCCTTTTGGTCTGAGCCGGCTGGAGGGGCACCATGTTTGTGTCTGTGTTTGATTGACAGCAGCTGCCAGAGTGCCGGAGTTACACCGTAGAGAGAACATAACAAACTTGCGCTTTAGCCTAAATGTCATGGGCAGACAGTGTGTTGTTAGTGGTATTGAACCACACCAGCATCTAACAGTACTGAAGTGACATTTGCAGGTACATTGGCATGCTGTTTAATGTGCTGCAGCTGAGCAGCTAATTAGCTATCTAGAAACCTAGATAGCACCTTAGCAGTGCACTTTTTCTTGTTTGCTTGATTGCTCGTTCAACAAGTTAAGGTGCAGGACAAGATGTGTAGCCCGGAGCCCACGTCCACAGATTTAAATTTGTCCCTTTTTAGTAGTTTACCAGTTCTGATTGATCAATCATGAAATCCAACAGTCTATTATTTCTGATTAGCAGACTGTGTTGCTATGGATGCCGTTCCGATCATGGATTTATGGGACTGACTTCCCACACAATCATGGGAAAAGGAGCAGCTGTAAAACGTTTTTTTGAGCGTCACAACCCCCACGAAATGATCAGAATTTGATCCATTTAGTCCGATAACATTTGGAAAGTCTAGAAGAGCCACACAGTTAAATTATTTTATCCATTCAAGTTAGCAGAGGGCTAAACTGGAAGTTAGCTGGCTCGGCTGGCGATATTCTCTGGTGTACATGCTCTAACTTGGACCCTTGAAAACCCGACTCTCTTTAGTTAGTGAGTCATAAAAACTTGAGTCAGTAAAGAGTCGAACCTCCCATCTCTATGGCTCAATGTAGCTGTCTGCTTTGTTTCTGATTTTTTCTCCAATTGAGAACACAGGACAAGTGATTTAAAGAGCAGATATGTATGCTGTAGCAGACAAAAAAAAATGCAATTCAATTTCAGTTGGACTTAAGATTTGTTTGTACATATACTGAACACCTCTGTTGTTGCTTAGTCCCATTAATGATTTCAGCACTCCCTACGTTACTCTGTGACTTCGTATGCTGCGTGTCGTGATGCAAATCCACAGGAAATGTTCAGAATGCTGAGATTACATGACTACTGATACTGTGAGTTTTGACGGTCTAGTCATATCCCATTACCACATCTGCACCCATGACAGCTAACGCTAGCTAAATCCCTTACTTGGTATAGCGTGGGATGAAGACACCACTGAGTGTGCAGTGAAAATAGCACTACACACGTGTTCAACTAAAATAAATGAAAAATTACGTCTAGTGGGAATCAGTGCTAACTTTAGCAAGCTAGGCTAACTAGCTTCCACTTTGTGAGTGGAATACAAATTTAACTGCAGGATGGGTGTTGCTAAGTTAATGTTTAATGTTGTGAAGGGTTTATAATGCTATATGGGCTCTTTTGAAAGGGAGAAAAATGCCTTGCATCAATGTTCGTAGGCTATAAAGGGCTATGACGCGCTGCAGTCAGTAGCGCGCCAGAAGTTGAAGACGTTACATCTCCTTGCAACGCCAGCTTTTAGATGTCATTCAAATGCTACCATAGGAAATGCCCACACAGAGGCTTGTAGCCTACATGTTGTTTCCCATAATATGTACATAAATGGTTTTATCCTCTTTTGACAAATTAAGGGGGAAAAGAATGCAAAATAGCTGCAGTATGGGGCGCACTGGTGGCCTAGAAGTTAGGGCACTAACCATGAATTACAATGTCCCCGGTTCTTTTATGGACATCTTTGTTGCATGTCATTTCACATCTCTCTCCCCGTTAATTTCCTGTCCTCTGTCTACTGTCATTATCAAATGCAGTAAAGGCATAAAATGGGAGAAAAAAATTGCTGCACTATCCTCAGTTAATATTTATGAGAAGTCAAATTTCAGTTTCGCTTTAAATGAAATACAACACTTACATACTGAATTAGATGGCCCCCTCCTTTAACACTGCTTGTGAAATCACACTACTTCACTGCTCACTTGTGTCAGCTTTATTAAAATTCTAACTGTGTAGTACAGAACATCTACTGTGGCTCATTTAAAAGTTGAAAGACTTGTTTCAGCCTGCAGTTTCTCCAACTTCCGGACTATATAGGTCAGGGAAACCTGCCAAAAGGCTTCCTGCATATTGGGCACATGTGTTATGCCACACATCACTGACTGAGATTTGATGTTTTCTACCTCTCCACTTCTACTCCTCTCATCCCTCCCCCCGTCTCTTTGGGCTCCTCTCACCTCTCTGTTCTGCTCTGCTCTCCTCTCCTGTTTTGAGCCTCCACTTTTCTCTCCTCTTCTCTTCCCTCGTCTTCGTCTCCTCTTACCTTGGATAGTGATTGTGATGGAGAGGTTAATCCGGCCGGCATATGGTTGCCATCGGTGGCAGATCAGCCCATTATGGTGGATGGACAGTGTAGGCTAATCACGATCTTTGATCCTCCATGAAACCCTCAATTCGCGTGGCTCTGATTTCCCCGCATCGCTGCCTTGCTGAAATGAGGAGGCCTTGCCACTCTGGAAGTCATTTTGGGCTTATTACTTAAGCCTCAGCGTATCCCCATTGTCTTTGCAAGCATTGGAAATGACTAGAGGCTGTGCTTCTGTGCAGTCAGTGGTGCGGGTATTTCCTCTAACTGTGCTGCTTTGTTGGCCAACTTTGTGCCTTCTCGCCCTCTTTCCACGGCAGCCAACTTTTGATGAGAGCTTTAATTTGATGTTGTTAAGGTTGTATGGTTTCAACTTTGCCATTTCTTTGGCTTATAATAGTCGAGGTTTTTTCCCATGCGAACTCATAGCCTGTTGGGCGACGTCCTAAAATGGCCTCCAGATTTATTGGTGAGTTTTTTCCCTATCTGAGCCAAAGCAAGAACATTACTCAGCAGCAATTACTACAGCAGTTGACAGGGTCGCTGCTCGCCACGACCTACGCACATCCAAGCGTCAAGGTGTGATTGACTAATGCAGTACTTTTGAAAATGCACAATTACAACTTACAGCCTTGGGTTTTGTGACAGTGTCATCTTGGTGGGGCTGAAACAGCACACCAACCAAGCTCAGGATTGTCACCAGGGCAATCACTGACACCTCAGCAGTAATTAGAGTAAGACTTAGGGAGGGCATCAGTCACGTCCCTGGTCCAGTTACTCATGACCTCCTTAGTGGAGCCTCTGCATACACACAGAATCACATACACACACACCTCAGTGCCGCCTGCACACACGTGGAACCAGTCAGCGGACACTGAGCCTGGGCTGGTCTTAAGTGAAATGTAAAGGCTTTGAATGGATGATCTGTTTACAGGGAGAAGAAAGGCAGGCTATCACGTTGCCAGATCT
Organism: Siniperca chuatsi; assembly: GCF_020085105.1. Taxonomy (NCBI): domain Eukaryota; kingdom Metazoa; phylum Chordata; class Actinopteri; order Centrarchiformes; family Sinipercidae; genus Siniperca; species Siniperca chuatsi. The sequence continues at coordinate 9,670,279 of NC_058057.1, forward strand.
GGAACACATTGATGTTGATGCCATTCCCATTGTCAGATGAAACTGTGGATCTATTTGATACACAGCAGATGATTCAGAGGCTATATACAAATACTCTGACAGGCTACAGGCAGATTCAGATCTGTGATACACGAATGAGCGTAAGGTTGCCTCTGTGCTATACAGTGACTGCATCCACATGCTCAGTTTCATTGCTTCTGTTTATTTCAAACTGGCACAGCTAATTAAAGGACCAATTTTAAGTCAATATTTAGACCATAAATTCTGCAACAAATAAAACCTCAACAGACGTAAAACTTTTACTATAACTTGTTTTTTGTATGAGGTGAAGTTTTCCATCAAGATTAAATTAAAAGTTTTGACAGCTTTGGTCCAAGTCACTACTTCTTTTCATCCAATGGCCTCCCCAAAGGCCAACAAGTACTGGCAGATACGCTCACCCCTGAGAACTAGAAACAGGAGGGATATTTGACGCAGCCAGTGTGTTGGCGTGTGTCAGCTTTTCTATTTCTGCCTGGTTTGAAGCACACCTTTGTGTTGCTGTAAAGTAAATGGATATTTTCCTCAAGGATACCTCACAGCAGAGTTTGTGTGTTCACCAGGAGCTTTCAGTGCGTGGTTAGAAGACAGACTACGCTGCAGACAGATCTCTGGTTTAGCTCTGGGTTTGCCTTCTCCCCCTGCTCCTGGCCAAAACTATGCAGATGAAAGTTTGGAGTGTAACAAAGTGATTAACAGCGGTACAGCATGAATGGCTGAGGTTTGCCATATTTCTCCTGCTGGGTGGTAACCTAATGGCCATATTAACATTAATTCAATTTTCTCCCATCCTGTCTTTTTAGAGAGGCGCTTCATTATAGCGGGGACATGCCTGATTTTTACAACATAAGAGTGGGAAAACAGCAGACTGCACGGTTAGAGAGGAAAACATTTGAAAACGCTACGGCGACACAGCAAAGTTTCCCAGGAAATGGGCGGCTGCTCTGTGACTCTTTGTCTTTTCTTTTTTTATCAAACAGAAGCTGCGTTTTATTTTAAAGAGCTGTTTGTGCACATTTTCAAAATGAGAAATGCAGACCATATCCTGTTATTGAAGGCCCGGGTGTCTTTATTGCCTGGTAAGGCAGCGGCAGTGGCAGTGTCCCTCTCTGCATATCAGGGTAGCTTGGTGAAGGGGCAGCATGTTTAGTCATACATTAGGGTGAAGGACACTTAAGTGCTACCTGATGTTAGCGGGAGTGCATGTGGACACAGTAGGGTTTTTTAGGCGTGCCTCAGAAAGTATGCACAATAATTTTGCCATTTACTGCGGTCTTGTGATGGTGCACTGCCGCTGTTATATTGGTTTGGAATGTACCATTCTATTTTTGAGCGAGCCCACTCTGGGTTGTGGGCCACTACGGCCACTGGCCCACTCATGACTTTTACAACAAAGCCCAATGATTGGGTCTAAACCACCCGACAAAGTTGCCTTTTTGACGCAGGACATTTTTGAGGTGTTTTTGTCAACATTTCTACACTGCAACATCCTTTATAAAGAAATATGACTGACAGAACGGACACTGAATTTCACCACAGTGTTTTCCCAAATTCTATCCAACAAATTGCCCTGTTGGGATTTCCAAGGTTTCCAGTTTAATCCTTAAAAAACAAGTGGAGATTGATACAAATATGATGAGGAAAATTAACTTTTTTTTCTCTTCTGATTGCAATTTGACCACAATTTGTTATAGATCTTAGGAATGTGTACGTCTCAAGAACAATCCACGTTCTGTGGCTGTCTGTCTCATTCATCTGTGTGAATGGAGCTTGTAATTACAGAACAGAGCAGTTGTGTTTAAATGGCAATACAGTTTGCAGTTTTTCACATAACTGTCAGAAGCTTGAATCTGAAACGAAGCAAAATAAGCAATATTTCTGTGGAGAGTCTCTGCCAATAGCCCGAACAAAATAACAACTCCCCATCCAGGCCAACTGCTGTGGCTGTCCTGTTTATTTTTCTGGACAGAGTTCATCGATGGAATTTCAGAATTAACTGACAGACTTAAAAATATTTATTGAAAGGGCACCATAGCAAAAATGAACATCAGGAAAAAAAAGAATCAAAAAGCATCCATCATCGCTGTTAGGGGAGTATACGAGAGTGGTACAGCTGTCATTTCATTTCCACTCGCGCTAGATTAAATAAAGAGCGAGCTGCAAAAAATCCCTCTGTACTCTGGAGTCTCCAGCCCTCTCGCACTCGATTTGACTGACCACTTGTCAAACTGAAAATGAAAAAGGGCACACTGCAATTATTACTTGCCACAAGACTCTGAGCAGTTATTAATGAAAATAAAATATATTAGCCCACATTTTATCTTCGAACACTGGAGCCTAATTAGTTCAGAAACACAAACATATTGTTGATATTAGAGTTATTATTTGCCGTAGAATGACTGTGCCTATAATTTCTGTACACTTGGAGGCATGCATGAATATTGATCCATCATGCAGCTTTGGTAATAGAAGCTGCAGTAGTTGTACTAGTGGTATAGTTAAGCTTTAAACCTCAAAAGCATTTCATATGTGAGCTGGCTTTGATTTGGAGCTTGAATGGGAGAATAATGGGAGGCAGACAAGCTGGGGAGTGCAGCCACACAAAGGCACCGTGCCTCTCTAAGGGGTCTGGCTGCCTAGCTGTCTCAGGGCCCTGGGCTGAGGTTGAGACTGAGGCTGGGGCTATAAGGTTGGGGTTTCACGGAAGACGGGGCTGCATGGGGGTTAGTAATGAAAGGCCTGGATGGATGAGGAGAGTCAGAAGCGTGTCATCCTCTCCTGCAGCCTGACCCTCACCTCGGAGATTAGTTCATCGCAGAGAAGTATCAGAAGAGCTTAAGGAGCGCAGGGGGAGGAGGCTTGAGTGTGGGGGAGGGTTGAGCAGTGGGTAGACTGAGGTACTGTGGGGATGGGCTGGGGTGAGATGGGACACGGGCGGGGTGGGGTGACTTGAGGTTGCGGCGGCTCCTTTCTAAACAGCGCTCCTAAAAATAGATCCTTCCACTATTTGAGCATTCAGTCATGAAAGGATGAAAGGGTTTTCTTTTCAAATCAACTTAAGCAAAGCAAATCTTGAATTTGATGCTAGATTGAAGTTTGGTGAATTTATGAAAAAGGGAAACATGGAATATTCCACTTCTTTTGCAACAAAACAACATTACTAGGAACTAGCTGTTGTGCCTTCCACACGCCTGAATAGCCAAACAGGAGCTCTAATAAAGAAATAAAAGAATATCTGCAGTAGTTTGAGGGGGATGACGCAGCTTAATACAGCTGCAATAAAGTTAGAATGTCAACTATGGCTGATTTATTTGAAGTGGAAGGGAAGTGTTTAATACGAGACACATGGTTTCAATAGATAGCTAAGTTCCATGCCATGAACTGCAGAAAGATGTAAAACGGACTGTACAGGAATTGGTCAGTGATACTGTGCATGATATAAGACAGACACAATGATGCCATACGAGTTAATTCTCAAACTGACTATTCCTTTTAATTTTAGCATAGTAAAACTGTATTTCCAGTGAGATTCAACAATTCAGATGTTTTTACAGTACTGTTTGTTTTGCATGTAGAATTTTGAAGTAATATTTTTACTTCTTTGATAAACTCTTAAAAGAAACTTACTTTAGTCATTCTCCCATATGGAAGCTTGCATCTTTCTTGGTTATATCTACAAAGACAGACAGGTGCAAACAAATACACACCGCAATGTGCTCCAGGGCCTCTACTGTACACAAGCATGGATGTCAAAATATACCAAGTCCCACACCAAATCTACTTATGCAGTCTTTGTTCAGTGTCTTGCACTAACACTTGGTGCCTCCGTTGCCAGAAAAATAAACACTACCACTCAAGACTGGGACACGAATCCGAAATAGTGTGTGGCACAGAGCAGCTGGGCAGCAATGCCAATGTGAAAATCTAAACATTTTGGAGACAAATTCTGAACATTATAGTAAAACATATACTTTCAAGGGTTTATCAAATTTACTGAATATATGTGAAGAGTTTGTCAATGTCAGGACTAGTGTTAGTTACCTGTGTTAGTTTTGACACCAGATTTTAATTTAGTTTTATAAATAGATTAAGTATTTTGACAAAAATATATTCGTTTTACTCACATTTTTGCCGTTTGATTGTTGTTAGTTTTAGTTAATTAGTTTAAAAAAAAGATTTTAGTCTATTTTTTGTTTTCTCAGCATTCTGAGACTACAGTAGGTTGCCATCTTTGACAATTAAAGTTACCCTGGTTACAGGTATTGTTGCCCTGCAGTAATAGAATACACTTATTCGGTAACAGATATCATTCCCAATTCTCTTGTTTCAGAAACAAGAAATTTTCAGTAATCGTTTAATTTTCAGTGTGATTGTGGATGCATTTTTCCGTAAATGTAACAATGTTACAATTCTAATGGAGACATGATGTTACTGAAATGCAGGATGCTGCTTCAACATCCGATGAAGAGATAGTTTAGGGCGACCGAGGATACTCTTTCACCAGTCAGGGACATATAAAGTGTGATTCTGCAGATTTGTGCAGGTTGTTGAAAAAGACTTTACATTTAAATGGTGATTAGATCATTTGTTTGTTTATTTGTCTTTCACTATATCATTTAGTTTTTATTTGTTGACAAAAATTGTAATACATTTCGTCCTAGTTTTTGTTTTCAAAGCTATTTTTTGTCTCATTTCATCATGGAAAAAAGGTTATTAACGAATATTTTTGGTCATCGCTTTCGTTGATGAAATCAAGGCCGATATTAAACCTTTATTTTTCCAACAAAAGTCGACAGAGAACACATGCTCTTTTCAGCAACACCCTGCCTCACATTTATACAGTTACACACATTCACACCTGGTAGCTGCAAAAATATCCAAACTCATCAACTACTGGCCACAAAGCAGCTCTGCTGGAGTGGATGAGGGTTAAACACCTTGTACAGCCTTCCCAGCCTTTCAGCAACTTTCTGGTCACAAATCAGCTTCTCTAACCTTTGGGCTACAGTTTAAATGACCTTTAATGTCTCCTGCTACACTGTCTGCATGCAGGCCAGCTGCTAAATCAAACACTTCTTTCTTGCTGCTTAGCATTATGTTGTGGTACTGAGGCTTCATTTCACAGACTTTTAATAGATGTTTTTTTCTCTGCTTGTTTATGGGCATGTGTGTGTTTTTTGTGAGCTGAGAGAAAAGAATCCAAGAGGGAGGGAGAGACAGAGTGTGAGAGAGAGAGTGGGAGTCCTGAGATGAAACGCTGACATGGAGTTTCCTCATGGCGCAGAAACAGCCCGTGAGTTCGGAGGCGTTGTTGAGACTACAGAGAAACGCTTTCCTCGTTTTTGCTCCGGAGGAACTGACTGATCACTGGCCAGTCTGCTCGCTTTCGAAAGACAGTTGTCTCTGTAGTTTCCTGATCCGGACCAAAGCCCTTTGTGACTAAACAAATGGAATAAATTACCCAACTGGAGTGAATTATAGATTTTCCCCCTAGAAGTTGCTGGCATTTATTATATTACAAATGCCTTTATGTTAGGAACAGAAATTAAATGGGGAAGTCGTAAAAGTGCACTCCCAGACTTATGGCAACAGCCTCCATTATTCTGTTAAACAGAAACGCTCCTCTGGAAGGGTCAAGCATTTATACTTCTGTATATGTTTATATCATTTTGAAGATCTCAGTTATTAGTTCAACCTGGTGACCCCACAGACGCTTTGCATTCTGTCAGAGACAACATTTCCTACGGTGTCAAATGGGCTCCAGGCATAAGCCTTTGAGCTCGGCTGCTACATCTGCTCTACATATTCATCCCAGGGCCTCTTTAATTCTTGCCCTGCGCCCACACTCACACTCTCCCGCACACACACAAACAGAAAACACACACACCTACCTACACCCAAATGCACACACACAGACATGTGCACACGGATAGGACTGAGCACACATGTAAACATGTACTGTGATTAAGGAAGTGAAAAAAACAACAATTACTTTATTATGTCAAGCTTGAAGAGGAATGAGAGTTAGTAATCTTCATTTAAAACAAGCAAACTGTTCTGAATAACCTCTGACTAGCTTGGTGTAGAGCTAAAAATAAAACCTTATTTCAAACATCCCAAACTAAATACACAACTCACCAACAATAGAACTTGGGTGGGTGCAGTGTCCACAAATATAACTGGTGATTGATGAAAAGTTTTAATGAATGTTCAGGCTACCTGATTTATGGATACGTCTGTAATTAATCTTAATGTATATCATGTTGCAATGCAAGATTAGTGCTGAAATGAATAGCCAGTTAATTAATGAATCAATACAAAGAAAATTATGTTCAGTTCACCCAACTCACAAAAAAGTACATTTTCATTGATTCCTAGTGGTACCTAGACATTTTACCCATTACACAAAAACACAGCTCTGAGTAAATTAATTTGATCCATCACCTACCCCTGGCTTGGTGCTACTGGTTTTGTCAATCTTGGTTTGACAGCAGCAAACTCTAGCAGGTGAAGCTTGCGGCCTAACAAAAGTTTGAGCTTGACTGGTTGTTCAGACCAAAAACACGAGGGCCTGTATCAGTGGGCGTGTGTTGTTTCAGGTGCCAGCAAGATGATAAAATACGAAGGCTGGTTAGAGTAACAAATCCATGATTTTGGAGGCTCAACAGATGCCAAAACACTGTACAGTGGTTTATAATACTACGAGTCAGGATTTTTTATCTCTGGAAAGTTATTTATGGAGGAATGCTCTGGAAAGTGACAATAATTTTATCTTTAATCACAATGATTGCCAGGTTGAATTGGACATTCAAAATACAACATTCTCGTGACAAAGTAATTGATTGGCCAACACAGCACTGTGTCGGATGATATTGCATTGAATTGCGGCAAAAGTTGAGCCAGGTTAACCTTTTTTGCCGGAACGCCATATGTTTATTTGACCCTGCCCTCTGGAACCCCCAGCTGTGCCAACACAGCGGCCCTACAGCACTGCATTTTTCATGCAGTGCTGTTGCCTGTCTGAACAAAGACATGGACAAATTTCCAATGAGATGGACAATAAAGCCAATCTAATCTAATCTAAAGCCTTACAGAGTACTAAGATTTATAAAATAGATAAGCTAAATAAGCTAAACTGAGTTATCTTTAAGAGTTTATTCTTACTGGTGATTATAAGCATATGGAAAAATATATGGCAGCGTAAAGAAGAGCTAGCTCAATAATGCTACCGTACAGGAGATGAAGATGGGGTTGGACAGACAGGTGATGTAGTTTACAGATGGCTGTAAGTCTCTGTTGACAACACTTGTAAATGTCTGTGGTATGCTGGTTGAAACTGAGGTTATCATCCAGTGTAATGCCAAGGTAACTAAAAGACTCCACCACCTCTACCTTCTCTCCTTTGATGGTGAGACTGGGGGGATGGACCAGTGTTTTGGGGGGGCTGAAGAGCAGTTAAGATGGAGAAAATTATCGTTGCACCATGTGCTAAAATGGGATATGGAATGTTGATAGGCAGAGAGAGAGTCATTGTTGTCACTGAGTAGTGCAAGGATGGCCGTGTCATCTGCATATTTGAAGTAGAGGGTAGTGGCGGATGGACTTTATCAGTCATTTGTATAGATGCTGTAGAGAAATGGACTGAGGACGCACACGTGTGGAGCGCGGGTGTTGAGAATAATGGAGGTTGACAGTGAATTGTCAACTCATACTGCTTGTGGTCTGTTGGAGAGGAAGTTATGGATCCAGCGAATTAGTGGTGATGGAACTTGGAGGTTCTGTTGTTTCTTGATTACCTGATGGAGCTGGATTGTGTTGAAGGTGAGGCTAAAATCCATAAAGAGAAGTCTGGCATTGTTTCCAGGGGTGTCGAGGTGTTGTAACAGACAGTGCAGGAGAGAGGCCATTGCATCATCTGTGCCTCTCCTTTGCTTATATGCAAATTGGAGGGGATCCAGGAATGGTAAAATGTATGGAAGGATGATGTTTTGGACCTGTTTCTCGAAGCATTTCATTATAACAGAGGTTAGAGCTACAGGCCTGTAGTGGTTTAGCTCTGATGGGTGTGTTTTTTTAGGCACAGGGATGACGATTGATTTCTTCCATATAACAGGTATTGTTGAAGTACAAAGTGATCTGAGGTAGAGAGAGTGAAGGATGGGTGTTAGTTCCAGGGCGCAGTTTTTCAAAACCCGACCTGGGATTCCATCCGGCCCGGGAGCCTTATTGGGTTTGCACCTAATAAGTTGGAGGTAGACATCCTGCCTGATTAGGAGGGACTTGTAGTCCAACTCATGGAAGGGCGAAGAGTCCAAGAGGCTCTCACACATGGCTGAAAAGTCAGAGGTATCAAATCAGGCGTAGAAATTGTTGAGATTATTGGCAAAGTTGATGGGGTCTGGTGCACAGGTGGTCTGCTTGATGGCTTATCCAGTGAGAGTTCTGACTCGCGGAAAGGCTTGTTTGGTGTTCATATTTGCGAATTCCTGTTCCACGTTATTTTTATAGTTAATTTTATTTGTAATGTCTTGGTTAATAATTTTAAGTCCTTCTGCCTAAAGGTGTTTTTTGTCTTGTTGAAAAGATGTTTGATTTGTGGGGTGATCCAGGGTTTTGAGTTTGGGTATGTTCTGATAGTCCTTACTGATATGGAAGTATCCATACAGAATTTGATATAGTCTGTGATGACCAAGAACTGCTGGTCCAGCTCTCCATCAAAGACTTTCCAGTCCATGCATGCAAAGCAGCCTTGAAGCTTTGCAATAGCATCCTCCAACCATTGGGGGGTGCTGTGTGTCACAGGCCTGTGTTGTTTAGGCTGCTGCTTGTAAACAGGAAGTAGGTGGATAACATTGTGGTCCGCTGGTCCTCCAGAAATATTGACGTAGCACAGATCTATAGCTTTGTTAAATCTTGTTACATCTACATATTGGTTGAAGGCTGGCAAAGCGTGATCAAGCTGACAGCTATTAAAATCACCAAGGAGAAACACCAGGGCGTCCAGGTATTTGCTGAGCATAGTCTGTGTGTTGTGCGCTATTTGCTCGGCTGCTGCCTTGAAGTTGGCGCTTGGGGGAATATACACACAACTGAGCACCAAAGTCGAGAACTCCCTCAGGAGGTAAAAGGCTCAGGCGGCATGAGCAACTCTAGGTCCGGATTACAGACCTTCCAATGTAACTTGATGTTAGTACACCAGCAGGCGTTAATGTACATGCACACCCCACCGTCCCTCACTTTCCTTTAGTTTTTGGTTCTGTCTGCCCGTATGATCCTAAAGCCATCGAGGCTAACCTCAGTGTCCGGGACAGACTCATCAAGCCAGGTCTCAGTCAAAGCAAAGACACAAGCCTCCCTGAACGATGCCTCCGTAAGACATTTAGCACATAGCAAGTCCAGTTTATTTTTGACAGAAAGAGAAGAGAGTGTAGAGGATGGTGGAAAGGGCACCGTCTGAGTCTGCAACGCACCCCTCCTCAGGCAGGATAGAGATGCCGTAGGAGTAGAAGGTTTTCCTGGGAATAGGTGAGTCCATGCCCCTTGGTTTAAATCAGTGCTCCAAACAACGTAGTTACTGATAATCCATGTGATGATGAGAATAATCCAAGTACTATCCAAACTCAAGATGTTTCCGCCATGGTATACTTTTAACATTAAAGCAAAAAAACCAACAGAAACAAGATACACAGGACTGCTTGACAGACGTGCACACAAATGCACCGACCGCGACGCTGCAAATGTGCAAACGTAGCGCTTGTGCAGATCAACCAGTATGAGAGGGACACCTGTCACACCACCTCCAATATCTGTCTGCTGTGTCACTTCTGTTTGAGTCCAGCTAAAAAGTGTATGAGGGTTGATTGAAGACACATTTTGACAAAAGTCAGTTGCAACTTTTCTGTTTAAATTCAGTTTTAGTGATAATGTGTTAAATTGGTGAAATTGTGACTTTTGTTAACCAGCGCACAGCAAGCCCATGTTCCAGTTGAATCCCTACCAGCAGATAATTATTAACTTATGCATATTAAACTCACAAAACATCATGAAAAGAAGCAGACTTTCTCTTTTTTTATCAAATGTTACGCAGTGTTGATAAGCAGCAGGTGACCATCAGTACATGGATACAAGCTTTGGGTTGACAATGAGTGCAGCTGAGATCAGCAGCAGCATAAACTGTGAAACAGGAGGTCAGCAGTTTAGATCAAATTATGATGGTAAGAACAGTAAAGCAAACTTGCTTTGAGTTTAAATTGTCTCCAAGGCTTAGCTGAAAATGAACTGTGTGGAGGAAAGAGTTTCCCTCACAGGGAAATAATTACTGATTGCAAACTACTCCAGCCAACTTTCCTCTGCAGCTATTGATCTCTCCATAGCTCCATATTGCGCTGTATTCGCTACACATATTCCGTTTCACTTAGAAATATATGACAAAAGCTAAAGATCCTCTAACTTCTATTTCAGTGTAACTAAGTAGTCACTATGTTACCAAGCTTTCCGCAACCTATTTAGCGAGGACGTGCAACCGGTCAGACATCCATCCATCCATCCATTTTCTACCGCTTGGTCCCCGTTAGGGGGTCGCGGGTGACTGGAGCCTATCCCAGTGACTTCGGGCCTTAGGCAGGGCACACCCTGGACAGTGGCCAACTCGTTGCAGGGCGAACACAGACACAGACAAGGACAGACAACCATTCACTCACACATTCATTCATTCAACACGGGCAATTTAGAGTTATCAATTAACCTACACATGCATGTCTTTGGACGGTGGGAGGAAGCCGGAGAACCCGGCTTTCCATGAGTTGGACTACAAGTCCGGTAACACGGGGAGGACATGCAGACTCCACCCAGAGAGATTGTGTGATGTTGGTCCGGGAATCGAACCCACGAACCCACGATCTCCTTATTGGGAGGCAGGAGCTGTAGCCGCTCTGCCACCGTGCACCCCTCCGGTCAGACATGAGACTGGTAATTTAGTCAAAAGCAATATAACAATACAAGCATTACATTTTGGTCTTCGAAGCTTTATCCAAACATTTAAAGGAATAGATACCATTCTCACTTGTCTGTGTTAAGTATGTACCTGGAGCCAGGAGGTGATTAGCCCAGCTTAGCATAAAAAAAACAGGGAGAAACAGCTAGCCTGGCTCCATCCAAAGTTAAAATACACCCACCAACACCTCATAAACTCACTTATTAACACCCTGTATCTCGTTTATTTAACCCATACACAAATAGTAATGTAAAAATGTCAAGTTTTGGTTTTAAGGGGGGTTACATGCTGTAACAATTTCTTTGCCAGGCAACCAGAGGAGATTCATTGTTTTGCTGTTTTGACAAGAGGTATGTATAAACATGTATGTATGTATGTATGTATGTATGTATAAACATAGTTACTGCTCATATAACTCTTGTCAAGAAAGCAAATACCAAATACCACCAAAACTTAAATTATAAGCTGAGCCCCAATTAAATGCTGAGTCCCTTTTACTGGCCGGTTGTGGCTACACGTTTTGACAAATAAACGCAGTTCTCAATTAGATGCCGGGCAGTGTTGTGCAAGCTCACACTTCACAAGAGCTAGCTCAAAGTTCAGTTCACACAGATTAAAATGAACTAGTTCACGTTCATTTCTTCCGTTTTTTTTCCTTTACAAAATGTTGTGAGTTTGACTTGGGTGGAGGAAATTTGCGGCTATTGGCTTGTGGTCTTACCCTGTGATGATTTCTTGTGATCATCATTCACTGGCAGATATTTCCCAGACTGGTCGGATGCTTCACCTCGATGTGTCGTTTCAAAAACCTGTGACCCATCAGATTCTGTGACCCAAAACATAGGCATGCCAGGTACCGTAAAACACAGTGTGTGAGCGTCGTTAACTCTCGCGGAAGTGAATGACGCTCACGTTCACATTAATTTGTTGCAAACGGATATGTTCAGTTCGCCAAAAACATGAGCATGTTCAATGGACGGTTCAATGCACATTCATTCATGCACAACACCTACGCCGGGTCTGGTTTTTATAGAAGTTCTTTGGATGTGTAAAGCCTCTTAAAACCCACCAGGTCGCCACTTGAGCTAGTTCAAAGCTGCTTAGATCACGCATACAAATATAAATGTTTAAACTTTTGTCAATATGGACATGCTACACATCATTGGATTGGTTCGCAACAAGTTCATCGATTCGCCACAATTCAATTGTTTAGTTCATTTTACGGAAACCATGAGCACCAAAGTATAATTCATTCAGATTTACCAGCATGGTAAACAAGAGAGACGAAAAAAAAGTGGTGACTCCCTACCTTTGAAGCGGTCATAAAGTCTGAATATGTGTCCTTTACTCCGAAAGCGGTCCACCGATCAAAAGAATCAAAACGTTTTTTAAAGAAAATTAATACAAGTTCAAATAACTACTGTAACCTTCAGCTTTCATCCTTTCTAAGGTAGGCTACCAGTATTTTGATACGGGGCTCTCTCGCTCTCTCTCTCTGTGTACGAGGTTGGCCTAGATGCGCTGCCTCTCAAATTAATGATTAGTAAATGATATGTTATTCGATAGCCTAATTTTTAATAATATTCGTATTAGTAATATTCATACTGGTTTAAATAAACAATTTGATAGTATTTCCCATCTTTACTGAGCAAGTGTTTTGTGCAAAAGGAAGTAAAGGCCTGCTCCATATAGATGCCTGTCCCAAATATAGGCAGGTTGATTTCAGTGATGAAAGCAAATAAAAGCCCGGGCTATTAATTGTTTTACGTTTAGTGCATTTCCCAAAATGGTGAACTATTCCTTTAAAAATATGCCAATGTCCTGAGGCTCTTATACCCCCCAGCATTGATGAGCCAATCAACCATAACTTAAGAGCACATTAAAATGTTAGGCCTTGTTGGCTTATACCAAACAAGTATTTATGGAAACTCTAGTAAAAAAGTTTAAAAATAAACTTTGATAAGTAAATGTTAGCAGTATCTTCATATAGTATGTGTATATGCATGTATGTACTCTTAAGGTATTTAGGCAACCTAAAAGTAAAAAAAATATATTTGAAGCAGTGTTGTTTATGTCAGCAACTCCTCAGAATTTAGTTGGTTTTAGAAGTCAACATTTCCTTTCTGCTTTTCAAAGGTTATGAAAATTAACATGGGTCATGTGCAATGTTTCGTCACAAGGATGCTGCAGGCTGTGAGCTACTGTTTTCCTTGAGATGGAGAGATAGAGTGCTGTTTGCCAGTGCGTCATGGTTTGTTAACAAGTTTCTGACAATCTGCGTACAAATAAATCAACCGAGTTCCTGCCGCATGGTTTTGTTCTCTGTTATTTTTAGTATTTTTATATGAAAAGCCATAACTCACTCAACAGAGAAAGCCCCCCACACACACACACACACACACACCCACAACGCTAAGTTGGGGTCAAGGAAAAATCTGCACACTGCAAGACAAATTGCTCCTAGGAATTAATGAAAAAAAACTCCTGAACTCGAGTAATTGAGTTACACAAAACAGAAATGTACAAAATCAACGTCGCCTTTAAACCAAGTCTCTTCCTCTTGTGTCTACCAATCTTTTTCTCTCATCTGCCAATGTAGTCTCTGTTACACCCTGTGTTCCCACTGAGTCATATTATTTCCATATTTATGTCGGCAGCAGCCCCTTGCTTTGATCTCCTGCCTTGTTCAGAGACTGATCCTGTTATGACTTGTTCCTGTAAATACTTTGAAGTGCTTGAGGATTAGAAGATTGTGGACCCAATGAAAAAACAAACAGCTCTTTACACAGATTCATTTATAAGGCCCCTTAAAACACAAAAAAATCATTTGGTAACAGTAGATGGAAGTTTACTCTGTAATTGTTGGTAATTGCGGAGCCACTGTTTATGGGTTCTGACAGAGTAAGATTCTGAGTGATTGAATTTGGAGTGTGTTTCTGCCACACACAGCATTTAGCATTTTGAAACTTGCTCGACATGGGTAAGGTTAGAAATTTAAGTGAACAGGATAACAAGCATATCTTAGTTTGACAATGACAAGATGGAACACAAGAAAACACATTCTATCCCTTCCCGGTAGACCAACATGGGACCTTTTTTCAGAAAAAACACGTACTGTAGGGATTCATCCTCTGAAGACTGTGAATGTACGTCTACGTACAAAATTGAATGGCAATCTATCCAAGACTGAAAAACTAAAAAACTAAAATGTCAACCTGCTGTAGGGGCTAGAGGAAAAGTCAGTAGGATTCGTCCTCTGGGGATCATGAATGTACCGAATTCCATGCCACTGCATCCAGTAGTTGTTGAGATAGTCCAGTCTGGACCAAAGTGGTGGAATGACCGACCGGCCAACTGACAGACTGACATAGTCATCCATAGAGCCACGCCGCTATAAGAACACACAGACAGAGAGACACATTCTCATGTTTACAAAGGGGGGTCGATCCTAAAAACGTGTTCTACAATATTCTGGCCAGTGGATTTGAGTGAGCACAGGTGCTCTCTGATCCTCTGTATCTTCCCTCTCAATCACCCAATCCTCTAAAAGAAAAAAAACTCAATTACACCCAACTACGCTTTTCCACGCTATCCAGAGAACAAAGACACCCTGATCCTTTTAAGTGACAGAAAGGCAAAAATAAAACCAGAGAGCCAACTAAAAGAGGAATGCATGTTGGTGGCTGCTCCACATCCCCTTGTACTTGTCAAGATATGTAAAGCTTTTCTTCTCTTCCCCCTTTTATGAAAGGCTGTTAACTGTCGCACAAGTAGTGACCGCAGCTGTTTTGTGACATTTATTTTCTTGTCGTTTTTCCCATCGTTCTCTAATTGGCTTCTGTTTGTGTCCTCTTATGTGGTCTCTCTACACTCAGCTTAAATGAATGTACACTCAGGTTTTCTTTGAGGAGGAAAAAAACTAGACTTGTATAAGTTTTTCAGTGGTGGCGGCATAAATGTTGTAGGTCACAGAAATTATTATCTTTAATTCTGAGGCTGTGAGTCTCTTGATTTTCGGTTGCTGCGTGTGGGTGACCTCATCCACTTCATTGCACATTTCATCACATATTTCCTGTCCTTTTGCCACTTGGTCTGTGGTCTATCACCCTTCATCGTGTGGTCTCCCTCTGACCAAATCACCAAGCTGTGTAAATTGCACATTGGGACAGACAAAAGAGTAGGGTATCATTTTGACTACTGTATGCTGTGGCACAGTATTAAATGAATTAAGTATACTTAACCGTAGTAAGACACACACACACGCTGCCTGTTCATTTTGCATGTTTAAGCTCCCTCTGAAGTGCCTCCAGTTCTTTGATATTGAGTGTGTCTTTTTACGTCATGACAGCCTGTCAAAATTGCTTTTTCTTTGCTGTTCAATAATAATCTTTGAAAATGACCTCTCTTACTCATGGATAACCTACAAAATCATTCATCCCGCACTCAACTTTATTTCTGCAGTTAAAGAACAATCTTTAAATCTTATTTACAGTATTATTACCATAATAAACAGCACCTAAAACAAACATTCTTGATGTATTCTCAACTTATAAAATCAGTTTCATCGTAAAACAAGCCAAGAAAACACAGTAATGGCCGAATGATGAAGCACACACTACACAGGCATTTACCACAACAGGCCACAGAAGCTAACCATTTTTTATAGTAGCTATGTGAATAAGCCAGATAAATGGATAATGCATAGCCCAGAGGCTGCACATAGGATGTGTAACCAGCAGACCTTATTGTGTTCTTTGGACATGTGTGACTTTACATTCCAACTCACTACCCAAGGCTTGTAAAGATAGTATAACGACAAACACAGACAGCAACCGGAATAAAAACAAGCCTCCTCCACATACACACACATACACATTTACTGGAAGAGTGACAGAGCATTGCAACGGGAGAAAAAACACGGAGAGAAAAACAAGTGGGCAAAACCACTTGGGGAAAAAAACACCCTATATTATCAGGGGTGGAGATCTGCCACAAGCACATTCCTGATTCAATACTCACTTCATCCCAAGCTATTTCAATATTGGTAAATACTGTAGCGTATCCAAAGGCTGGGGACTGCGCTGCATCCGACAGACATAACACCTCAAGGACAAGACATAATACTGTGGTTGTAGTGTACAACAGGAGCCGATAATAAAAAAATCCATCTGACTGTAGTAGCATTTAAAACATCACAATTATCTATCTATCTAACACACTGACTTAGGCTTTCGACAAAGTATCAGTAAAAGAAAATGGAACCACAGAAATCAGTTTGACGTCAGAGTTTGTGGCTGTGATTTGGTGAAGAAATAATTTGAAATCTTGTGATTTTTTTGCTTTCTTGCCAAGAGTAATTGGCATTAGAAGTTACTGCTCCAGGCCAAATAAAATAGTCTTAAACATAACCCTCAACACACACCACAATTAATCATTTTTACACTTTGTATGGAGTAAACAAATGAGATATAACGTGCTAGTTAGTGCACTTTAGAGGTGCTAATAGGTGGATTTGTTTACTGTAGGCTAGCTGTTTCCCCCAGTTTCCAGTCTTTATTCTAAGTTAAACCAACCGTCTGCTGGCCGTAGCTTCATATTTAACATACAGATATGAGAGTGGTATCAATCTTCTCATCTAACTCTTGACAAGAATGCATATAAGTGTATTTCCCAAAACATCAAACTATTGATTTAATCTATTACTAGGATATTGAACTGATAAACTGCAGAACCTCAGCAGACAGATAAAACCAAAGTACAGGGTGGGTCAGGTAGTTCCTATGAATTCAGGTTGAGAGCAACAAAACATTAAGCATAACCCATGACGTGTGTGTCTAAGCACTGTCTATTTGCAATTCTTCTGAAGTAATGCAAGCAGCAATTTTGTCAGGCTGTAGAATGCAGCTCTGGAAGTTTGCCTGGCCAAAATCGGAGCTGAATACATTTTTGATTGCACTGAAAAAAAGCATCTGAAATGGAAAGTTAATGAATCAGTAATGAAATCCAAGTCCAAACTTTTGTAGACAACAAGACAGGGCATCATTAAGTGGTATGGGGAGGAAAGAGTTTGGGTGTGTGTAGGGGGGTTAATAGTGTGAGAGAAAGCAGGAGGCAAGAGATAGCGAGTCAACAGGCAGGACAGAGGAGGCAGAAAAAAGAGCAAGAGACTGAGACGCTGAGGGGGTGAAAGGTCACAACCCTGACACGTGTAGCTAGTTGAACCTTTAACTTTTAGCGGAGGTCACCGCCGGGAGGCTCGTAGGGGAAGCGCTTTATTGTTCTGGGTTACGAGCTCCTCGCCAGCGCTGTTAGGAGCTCCTAAATCACACACACTGCAGGTCATTCGGGGCTGCCTGAGCCAGATACTGCCTGGCCTGAGCAGATTTTTCCCCTGGTAAAGTCTTTATCCGCGACGCCTCACCAGTCTATTCCTAGAGGCTGCTGAAATGGAAAAGACGAGGTGGGTTTTATTTCGGACCATTTTATGATACGAACTAATGTATATGAAAAGACATCACCTCATAAACCAATAGAGTTCCCTTGCTCATGCACCTACTTAATGCTCGATGCAGGATATTTCACATGAAACATGAGAGCTGCAAAATGCATTCAGATAATGACATGAACTGTAATGGTGAATACGGAACGCTAGTTTGTGTGATTACATTACTAGAGCTGAAACGATTAGTCGAATAATTGATTGGTCGATTAATAGAAAATGTGAGAATTTGGTGCTTTTCCTTGTCATATATAAAAATAAACTTGAATATCTTTGGGTTTTGGACTGTTGGTCACGCAAAACAAGCAATTAGAATTAATCGAGAAAATAACTGGCAGAATAATCTGCGGGGCTGCAACATTACATTTCTTGAAGTAATTGTATTTTCAGTATTGGAAAGTACTTTGACTCAAGTATAGTTCTGAGGTGCTACTTTCTTAGCCAAAGTTACTAGTTACTTTTCAGATTAAGACTTTACATCAAAATCATATGATGAGCTTATAAAATACAATGCGTTAATGTAGTTCAAACTAACATTATGAGCTCCACTAAAATGTGACTTGTGCATTGATTCATCAGTATTAACAATCTAATATACAGTATAATAAGTGCCATTTTTATTTGTAAAATTAGTACTTTTACATAGTACATTTTGCTGATAATACTTCTGTACTTTTAAGCAAGATTTTGAATGCAAGACTTTCACAAGTAATGAAGTGGTATTCTTCTAACACTGCATATTTTCATATACAAATGCTTTTATTGTTTTACATGTTTTACATTAAAGATGAAAAGAAAAACACATAAGATCGATAATAAGAGAAATTTATTTTGTTCAGTTAATATTCAAATGTACATTTTCAGTACTTCAAAACAACGCACTTGAACAAACCTCCCAAGGCATGTGCTGTTCTAGCAATGTGTGTCTAATTCAAACCTTTAAAACCAGATTCAAATCTAATTTGACCATAATCTGCGTCTGAACAGTAGGTGTTCTTCATTGATTTATTGTAAACTCTGGTAAGTATCAATGTGAGAGGTAGCAGAGAGGAGTGTGACGATGATAACCTCAAATGAATTCTCCTCTCTCCACCCTCCTCCACAGTTTATTAGTTTAGGCCAGAGGCCACTTGTAGCCTTGCAGAGTGGACGGTAATTGTGTGCGTGCTCCTTAAGCACCGACCGCAGCAATAATAGACTGAATTATACAATAAATTCCCTCCAGATGTGCTCCCTCCACTCCCACCCACCCACTCCAATTTGACAGTTCGCACACTCACAATCTGTGCAGGGAGGCCTCCGTCTGCACATACACATACGTGCACTCACTCACCCATATACACGCTTACAAATGTACATCCACACACGCGTGGTGGCTTAGTTGCAGTGTTTGCATTGTCAGATTGTTTCCATACTGGTGTTAGCTTGCTGCGTTTCCTCACTGCTGGTGTAATTACAGGTCGTATTAGCTGATAGTGTTTTGCTAACCTCCTAATAGATGTCCTCCTGCCTCGGAAACCTCACAGAGACTCCATTCAATAATAAGCAGCAGCCTTTCTAATACCCAGTACTATTAGACACCCGCACACAAACAGGCTGATGTTTAGAAGTAATCACATACGCATGTCCTACTTGCTCAAAAACAAAAAGATGCCCAGCTTGCATTTAAATGATGTGGAGTTTTCTATAAATTTTTGATTAGCATTACAAATGTAGCACTTAGAGAAAATGCAGTAAAAGTACATCCTGAACACAGAGCCACCCTGCATGGGTATCTGCCCGTCTATTTCTGTCTTATGGAGGAGGCAGGGGAGGAGGAGGAGGATAAGGACAAGAGGAAGAAAGAGGAGGAAAAGAGTGGTCAGACTAATTATTATGTACACTGCTGCTGAAATGTGAGTGCGTCTTTTTTTGGGGGGGGGGTATTTCTTCCAAAATGTTTTCATTCCAGATTTTTGTGTACTTCAGCCTACCGTCATAGAAACAGGGGTTCATATTTTCTTATGGCTAAATATTGGCCAGCTCTCACCCAGCGTTGTGCTGATGCAGGAGGATGGTGAGAGAGTGGACCACCAGTTAGATTGGCTGCTACACTCTCCATCTTTAAGCTTTGTTTGTCTGCTGCTGTCAAGATCTCAGCATCAGCCTGCACAGTGCCACCCAGTGTTCAACCATAGGGCTTTATTATAGCAAAAAGAAAATGGATAAATGAGAACAATGATAAATATGAATTACGGTATTAATCAGTGGTGGAAGAAGTATTCAGATCATTTACTTTAAGTAAAAGTAGTAATACCCCCACTAAAATACTCCATTACAAGTAAAAATCCTGCATTCATCAAGTATTATCAGCAAAAATGAAGGTTCAAAAGTAAACATATTAATTATGTAGAATGGCCCCTGTGAGTAATGTATTATTATATTATTGGATCATTATTATTGATGCATAACATGTAAGCAGCATTTTAATGTTGTAGTTGGTTGTGGAGTTAATTTGAACTGCTGGGTAGTTGAATCTAGAGCAATGCATATTTTAGAAACTGATCATATGTTTTGTATGTTGAGCCTTAACTTATAAAGTAACTATAGCTGTTAAATGTAGTGGAGCAGAAGTATAAAGTAGTGGACATACTTAAATAAAGTACAGGCAACCCAAAATTAAGAGAGTAAATGTACTTTCCACATCTGGTAATAATAGAAAATGTGTTGTATGTAGCAAATGTATCAATGTTTGTCACATTTTTCAGTTTTTCAAAGTGGAGAGACAGAAGAGGCTGGAAAATAAAAGGAAATGATATGCAACCAAGGTCCTTGAATTAATTTAACAAATAAAATGATATTAAATAATATTAACAAACAACTAACACAAGGGTCACCCTACCACCAAAATTCACAACTTGCCCTCACTCCCAAATTTATTTAGGAGTTTTAAAACCACAAGTTTTTACATCATGCTTGTTTACGTCAGTCATATAACAGGAGTAAAAAGACAGTTCTCAAGTAGGATCAGCTGAGAAGCACATAATGTGGATTTTTATCTATATTGTGTGAATAGTCTACTATTGTAACTAATATTGTTACAAATTAATATTAGGCCTTTGGGTAAGACTGCACCTTAGTTTTTTTAATTCATGTTGTTAATGACTGTTTGTGGCATAATGTATGAATGAAATACATAATTAAGTTCATGGAAGGCTACAATTAAGATTTTTTTCCAGATATAGATTTTATATGCAGACCCAAACACCCATCATTATAAATACTACTACTATTACTACTACTAACATGAGCATGTTTCACATATCTACCTATGTTACCTCTGTTACACTGTCACATGGTGATATTGTGTTTGCCAGGTGAGAAGCTGGCCGGACTAATCAGTAAAGGCAGAGTAATTAGCCTGCAGACATGTTCCAGAGCACAACTCCCTGGTGTTTTGCTCAACCTGCTATCCCAGGTGGCTTCAATGCTTGAATGCCCCTTTTACCTGCTCCAAACTACATGGCCAGAAAAAAAAAGAAAAGAAAAAAAAGGAATAATTAAAAAAAAACACACGTCATAACAGGAAACAGGAACAGGAAAGAGACTTGGCGGACTCTGCGGAGGCCAGGTGCAGAGTTTGGCTTGACTCCCCCTCTGCTCTCTGGCTTGTGTAGGCAGGAGGGCGGCTGCTGGTAGCGCAGGCCTTTTCATCGCCAAGCTTCTTTATCAAACCCCTGGGTCTAGTTTGTTCTCTTGTTGCTGCTGCTTGGTGGGTTGCCGTTATAAATTAGACTGTAGGAGATGTGGGGAGCTCCCTGGCGGCTCCCTGCCTGATGACTGCTCACACAGAAGGTCAAGTGAAATATCAGCTACACCGTTCATTTTTTTAATTATAAGAAGCCAGCTCGTAAAAGCAGCCTCATGAGCCAGGGTGGTACAGTTTTCTCTTCTTGTGTTTTTCTCTACATCTTGCCTCCCTTGCTGTTCGCTGTATGTCTTTCCCAAGTTGGATTGCTCAAGGATCTTTAATCACCACGGTGAGGGAAAAAGATGGTTTGTGTCACAGCTATTACAATTTATTTGACCCATCAGAGGAGGCACACTCACTAATGACTCCTTGTGAGATAGATCTCCTTCATCCTTTCCGAGCTTACTCTTGGAAATTTACTGCTCAAGTTCAGTGTCTGTACAGCGAAGGGAACAAATTAATTTACAGTCATGCTGACCAGTTTAGAACATGATGACGTTTGGGGGAAAGAATTACTTTTAGCTTGCCCCTAAAAGCCACACTGTAAAACAGTGTGAAAGAGATGAAATCAGATACTAAAATTGCAAATTCTAAAATTGCCGGCATCTACAGCTCAGACTTTTTTTTTCATCTTCCCTGCTGAAGATGCATTCATTGAGAATATTAACTCTAAAACATATGCACAATTAATTATTTGCATCTCCAGTAAAAGGGTGTTGTTTTTGTTTATTTTTGTTTGAGTGGTTGTCGGCTAAGTTCGTCATTCAGAGCCCTTGTGGCCTCCTGGGTGGCCGCGGCTCATGCCAAAGATGCCCCCGTCGTGTTTAATCTTTGACATTTATTTGTTTGCTTTGTGAATGAATATGCAAGCTGGAAAGACCTATTAGTTCTAGTGTATTCTCATTACAGGGGGCCGTTCATCCTGCTAGACTGTGGTTGGTCAGGCAGCCACTCCTCCAGACCAATGTCCAGACACCGCCTGGCAACCTCGCCTTTAGCCCGTGTCTATTCACTCCTCACTGCCAACCAGTGTTCAGATACTATCTGGCAACCGTCGGCACACCGAAGCTCTGCTCGAAGCCATGCTGGCATCACAGCAGCAAATGGAGCCTAGAATTAGTTCAGGTTTATATCAACATTTTGAATATCCAAAAACTGAAACTTTCAATGAACCACCTATATAGGGAGGGGATTGTGATGCTTTTAAATATTGACTTTTTTATTTGCGCATTTGTTGTTGTCTCTCATAACAGTTCTAGCGGCTATGTGCTTGTTTGTGTATGCATGTGTATGTGTGTGTGTGTGTGTGTGTGTGTGTGTGTGTGTGCTTTATACATTCCTCCTCTGTAGCATCCACTAGGCCTCTAAGAGCTGGCCTCACCTCATCTGGCAGCCATTACCTGCACACATGCTCCTGTCTGAAGGTTGATCTGCCGGGTTAAACAAATCCAGGCAGCGCAGCGCGGCCCGCCAGGAATCAGCTCCATACATCAGCTGTGGAACAGCCAACATGACAGGGTTAGAGCTGGCTACCGTTACCCGCGCACTATCACTGATCTCCCAACGCCAAATATGCCCAAAAACGACAAACTCACTTTAGTTCAGGTGCAGGATGTGGCGATCAAATACAGTGAGATATGTGGGTTCTGCTGAAGGTTTTGGAGGAGGGAAAAGGCTCCTGAGTTTCCCTCTGGAAAGATGTGACACGAATCATTTCTCATGTATGAAGTTCCAAACTAAACAGTAACAGGCATATAGTCTCAGTATTGAATGTGGAATTAAGTAATTATCTGCTGCAATATGCTTTACCCAGCATTTTGGTGTGAGATGAGGCATAAATGCATAACTGTCTCTCAGCAGGGATGGCACGGAATTGACAATTTGACCAAGTTTGTGGAGTCTTATTCAATTCCGTTCCCAATCAAAAGCGCTTGAGATTCCATTTATGTTTATTACATTTCCTGTTTCTCACTTCATCACGTCGGAATTGAAACTGACAGGGTAATTATCATTTCATCCTAAATTGATCCCAATCCATGTGGGCTGGCTCCAAACATAGAGACACGAGAGGGGGAAAAATAGAGATGGAGGGGGAAAAAAACGAAGCATTTTGGGAGCATTTGGCGATGGTTCAGTCATCTGTAAGACGTATCGCTTGAAGGGTGGGGAGAGATGGAGGGAGAGAAGCAGGGAGGGAGAAAAAGGAAGGGGAGACGCTGGAGATTGCGTTGCGGGTGTTCCCTTGATGTCCCCCTGACAGGAACCAGATTGGGAGCCGCGCGGCGTCGGCGCTTTGGCTTTTTATTCGTCTGGCTCTGTCGGGTTTTTCCTGGCCTGAGCAGGCCCGGTTCTGAGACGCTGTGGCCCACTTGTGGAGCCAGCCTGTAGTTTAAGTGAGAATAACAAATGCTAGAAAAAATAATAGGCCTACAAAAAGAAAAAGAGAGGAGCAGCACAATCCTACTATTGTTCATGGTAGCTAGGCAGAAAGCACAGTCAAGCCACGTCTTTGGGACATTTTACTGGCTCTAATAAAGAGTGTGTGGTCCCTGTTTTGGAGAGGTCTGCCAGACTGACAGATATGCTCTACAGTAGTATTGGATGGTTCCGTATCATGTATTTTGAGTTGTGTTACTTGGCACAGCTCAGACGAGACCTGTCATTCATCATGCTTTTGCCTAGCTGAAAGTAGTGGTCCGAGTTGCTTATGATGGCATAGTGTGCAATATGTTGAATAAGTAATTGTAAAGGCGCTTGAGGATAATGGCGGGCAGGGAAATTTCACCTCCATCTCTAAGAACTCAAACATAAAATGACAAAATCCTCCAATTTGACTGGCATGTTTTAACTTAAGGCAATGGTATATGAACAGAAAAATATTTATACATGTCAGTGAGAAATAAAGTTGCAAGTTATTTACAGTAGACTGACAGAATATACTCTGAATCAAAGGTTTTATTGATTATGTGTAATGTGTAGCTTAGCAGTAGGGGGTATGCAGCTTGACATCGAACATCTTTGTGTGGTTATAAGGTTATAGATTTATTTCCAAGAGCATAAGCAATAAACTTTGAGTCTGTATTGAGACTGTGGTGGAAAAAATAGTTGAAGATCTTTGTATATGAATCCCTTTTTATGGATTAAATTACTGTGTTAAATAAATGCAAAAACAGGAAGAGTGAGACGAGAGTGATTCTCCATTCTTCAGCCTTTTCGTGTTTAATATTATGCAGCGTTAATTCCTGGATTTGTAGCACACACACACACATACACACACACACACACACACACACACACACTCTCATGTCCCTGGCTTCTACTGTGTGGGGTACAGAAACACAGTTTGGTCTGTGCTTAATCAGTTCTGTTTTTAAGTGTTCTCTGCTCAGTTTCCAGCACAGCTCCGTGAAAGAAAAACGTCTGGTCGTGGGTGGCTTAGCTGGGTCACTGAGCCCACAGAGTAGAGCATTTCATAAGAAAGAGCCCACTTAATTCTGAACCATACATCGCATTAGCTGATTTACATGTGGACAGCTATCATTTTGTGAGGAGTTTGACATTGATAAATGAGGTGTTTTACCTAATAGGTAATAAAAACAAATTACAGGTCTTAAGAGAAAGGATGTTCTTCATTTGGCTCTGTTTTCTGTCTCTTCGAGGGCAAGGACCAGATTGTTTCCATATGATTGTAGCCTTCATTTGTTAAGACTGCAGACAGAGATTAATAACGGCATTTTCTGATGACTGATCCATACTTCGCCTTGAGGTTAGTTAAAGAAAAAATGGAAGGAACAACTGGACACTAAGGAGAAATGACTACACACTTAGAGATTTGTAAGTCATTAAGTGTTATTTCTCTCCCTGTGATTCTCATTCTCTTTCTTTAAATAGCCTTTTACACTGTTTGTGCAAATTAAATGTTATTAATTACAGGAAACTAAAATCTCTTACCGCCACTATAAAAACGTGAAATGAACACATTACTGATATTTATATCCTCCCAGCTGTATGTTGGGAGCAATAAACATCTCTTTGATTAGCAGGGCACAAATAATACCATGGTTAAAAAGTCATGATGTTTTCACTATAAGACTGTTAATTATGGAAGGTATAAATGCCTCAATGCAGTGATTATGTGGCTGCTGCCCTTGTCCATGATCCATCAAATACCCTAAATTCAAATTAGTGAAACCATAAACAATCTACTTATGGTCAGTGGGGATTCACGTTTTCACAGAGGGTGAAATGCTGACATACAATGTGAAATGACAAATGACAGTCCAGAGACAAGAACAAATCAGTGCTCTGACCAGAGGTTTTTTTTCCAAAGAGAAAATATTAGCCCAAACAGTACTTAGTAGGTGAGGGTGTGTTATTCTTAACCGGTCTGAATCACTACTGGACTCTGCGGGTCCCACAGAGCTCGTATATAAGCTCTCTCAAATTTCTTCAGCTAGGCGTGAAAAGGCTTCCCTTCTGGTGTAATGCAAGTCTGACAGAGGACAAGTCTGCTTCTATTCCCCGTCTCAGCGCAGTCTATACACAACCTGAAAGGATGAGGCAGCCACATCCACAGTCACACAGGCCATAATTTTCCACAACCTAAAAGATCTTTACATTGTCAAAGCTGTTCAGTCAGGTGCGATTCCTTCCCTGACTATACATCTACAGGTGGCAATAAATCTGCAACGATGCATGGTGGGAGCTGTACTTAAACAAAATCTAAATACAATTAAATCTACTCATGTACAGGTATGATATGTAATGAATACATTATATGTTTGCCATACTGTAAAATGGAAAATCCATATGTGCATGTTCAGTTTGAGAGGCCGGAGACAACGCTTTTTAACCTTGAAATGAGAGCGTTTTGTCACAATCCTGCAGTCATCATGTAGAGAAACAAAGACGATACTTTCCCTGTGAATTGAATTTTGCCGTTCCGGCTTGCTTGTAAATGATGCAGGCGTATGTAATGACTGCGTAGTCAGACCCGAGGTAATTTTAAGTGCCACATCCAATCAGCACTATCACCACAAAGCATCACAGCTTGGAGTACAGTCATTCTCTCTGCAGGGCCCTCAGCTGAGGTGATACTCAACCGCTGAAACACAGTAAAAGTTACGGATAGGGAGCAAAAAGAAAGAGTGAGGAAAGAGAAGGGGGCAAGGGGGATCGGGGGTGGAGGGGGTGTAAGAGTCTTGGATCCTGTGGTAAGTGCCAGTGGGACACATTTTGTTGGAACACAGGGTGTGCTGAGTGATGGGAGAACGGCTACAGCAGTGTTTAGAAACACCAGTCGGCCAGTCTATTGCCTAGGAGCCTGGGTGTCTGCGCTGAGTTCTCCCCCCCACCGCTCTAAGTAGGATGGTACATGCAGCCTCACTGCATACCGCTCTGCGCGCCGCTAAAATTAGCCCCCCTGGAACCAGATGGAATTCTAAACAGAATAAACTTTTCTTGACTTGATTATATTGAGCCTTTCCAAGCTCCGACATTAAAAAGAAAGAGAGAAGGCAAAGAACGAGGGGGAACCTTAGAAGCTAATTGCCGTGGGTCTGGCGTGCACATTGGGCATTGTGTTGAGTCGAGACACTGCAGTAATGCCGGAGCCTTTCCCCGGGCCGTGTCTCCCAAAGGGGAAACTGTCACATCTTCCATGCGTTTGTGGTGGGCTTGCAGCTCCACACGGACTACATGTGAAGCCGCTAATTAAAAGCAAGCGATCCGTAACTGTCTGGCTCACCAGGGCGTGCTCATCCATGTGGCCCCTATTGGCTCTCGTAGACCCCCTGGCCCCTGACGAAGGCTGTTAGGCCTCTGCATGGGAGTGATTTTAATAAAAAAAATGACTCCCTTATAAAGCAAAACTGGTAGTATTACTTTTATAGGATTTTTGTTGCCGACTTTACTTAAGTCAGGGTACAAAAAACATTTCAACAGATGATCGAAATTAATTAATTAATTAATTTCGTTAACAAAAACTGCGATGAAAAATATTCGTCGACGACTCTTTTTTCCATGACTAAGACGAGATGTTGACGAGCTAAAAATAGATCTCTGATAATAAAAACTATGACGAAATGTATGTTTTGTTTTCGTTGACGGGACGGGACTAAAATGTTAGTGCTGGGCTATCAGACATTAAGAAAATGCATGATATTTTCCCCCAATTGTGTGTCTAGTCTGTCTGTTAAAATATCAACAATGCATCCCTGTCATTAATTGACGTGTGCAGATTGCTGTGAGGTGTGCAGATGCTGTCCCAAATCGACAGCAAGTTAATGACAACAACATGCAAAAAGGGTTTGGTCGGAAAAAAATAATAGCTCTATGGACACACTTTATTTATAATTGGGCAGAAAGGAAAATACAATGCAGTGTAGTAACGGGAGATGCCCTGTGGCTACAAATTCGGTGGGAAGAATACAATCAACCTGAAGACACACTGGAAGGTGCACCACCCTGCTATATATGTTAACTAAGCATATAAATTTGCTAACGTAAAGTCAATGTCGCTGGGCAGTCATCTATGTCAATTTGTGGCAAATTTGCTAGCAAGCCATGTTGGCTTAGCCTGGCTGGAAGCCAGTTTTTTTTTATCAAAAAAAATGTTCAGTTTGCAGCAGCAAATGAATGAATGAACCTGGCTTCCACGCTAATGTTGGCTGGGTTAATATGTTAGCTAACGTCAGTTCACTAGCTTCAATGCTTGTGAGGGTTTGACAGTTAACATTATAACTTGTGTGGGACAAGTAAACTTTTTGGTCGGACAAGTGAAATGCTTTATTATATATTGTCCTATCGTGTTACCGAAAATTAATCCCAGTCAGCGCTAACTTTGGTGACAAAGATTTAATGTTTCCTGTTACCGCTTCACAATATAAGCTACCCCATGTTTCGACAGTCGAATGCTTTTAATTGTGAGGAAACAGCATGTTTGCATTAGTATTAACTGATATGGCGTTAGCAGAGTGAACAGAAAACAGGATATGATTTGATGAAAATCTGGTTATAACTGGAATGGAAAGAGCCTTCCAAGGGTCCAAATGAAAGCACTGTTTGTAATTTTTACACAATTTCTGTACAGTTTTCTGTCAAATAATGTAACTCATAACTTATAGGGTCTTTAAAGAAATAAAATAAATTGTAAGGCAGACAAATGATTGTAACATAACAGAGATGCTTAAACAGGAACCTAAAGAGCACTTAGAATATAATACAAATTCCTTTAGTGAAACAACCCATGCTTGGTAGACAAGATGGAATGGGACTTTGACTCGCTCCAAACAGTGACTTTGATTTCCAAGATTTGTTTGTTTCCACAAAATGACAGCTAAAACCCCAAGTCCTTCTCTAAACCAAAGTCTCCACTCCAAACTCAGCCCAGTGGTTGGCCACCTACAGAACAGCAAAAATGAAGATGAGGGAAAAACCCCTTTGTATCAAAGGCTATCTTCTGGTGACTCCCTGGCTCGTGTTTATCGAACGCTGATTTTAATGCTCCATTTTTATCATGGCGATTAGCAATGTTTAGTAATCAGTCAAACCGAGACTTCCCCTTGTCCGTGTGAGTGTAAACACTTGTCTTCTCAAAACAGCTTCATTTGGATAAAGAAAGGACAGAAATGTCTCTGTGAATGTGATGGTATATTTTTTCTATTGTTTGCTAAAGCAGAAGCACATGATGCAATGCTAGTGTTTATGGGGGAAAAAGCAGTAATTGTAGTATCAGTCATATGTGAGCCATGACACATATGACCACCATGAATCGGCCTTTTCTCCCATCCCATCACTGTTTTTCCACCACTCGCTGGCTTAGCTCTCTGCCACAAATTTGATATGATCCCCTTTTTTCAATAACCTCCGTTTGCTTTGATTACTTTAATCACCATTGAATCTAACCAATTTTCAGAGTTTGCGGTAGCTCGGCCTGCAACTACTTGGTGGCGTGTGTGTGACTGAGGTGAGACTCTGAGCACTGCTGCAGTAGCTCATGTGAGCCAGGGCTGAAGAGTTTCCTCGACAGTAGGAAGGAAAACCTTTTTTGGGGGGGGTAACGTGAAGGGAAGAGTGAGCGAGCGACCCAGACGGTGACTTGGCTGGGGTCAGGTGTAAACATATGCACAGCTGGCAGGCAGATGTGCTCAGACGAGAGCCAGTGACCATGTCTTTGGTTCCTTCCTCTCCGCTCACCTGATGTACAGCTAATTCAGCAAGGAGAAAGAAAGAGTAAGAAAAAAATTAACTTGAGCACATGTAAAATTGTGTTTAAAATACACACAAGGGGTCTTGCAATGCAGACAGTAAGAAAATATCAGGAGGGGGGGGGGGGGCACAAAGAAATCAAAAGCTCTGGTTACTCCAGAAGTGGCCTCTGCTCCTCTGTTACTTAGCTAGTCAAGCGAGTGTGTGGTCGATGAGAGAGAAAGTATAACATTTCCCATTTTCTACTTTACTGGAGTGGTCTGGGAGACTCATCGGATGGGATTTTAAAAAGATCTTTTAGTGCACTGGTATCCACGAACACATCATGATTACATTCCTTTCACCCATTGCTTTCTTTTTTTTCTGCCTTTATTCAGTATGTGCCAGGCCAAACAGGACAGACAATTTTGTGGATTTTTGTGGATTTTCAGAGACCCCTAATCAAACTTTCAAACAAATGATCTCATGATGTAATGGACTGGAGAGATGCGAGCAACAACAAAACAAACTCTCCTCTACTGCTAGCGCAATAACCAAAAGTTTACACCCCGGCAAAAAGTTTAAATATTTACCAACCTTAGTAAAACAGTCGGGGATTATCCTGTATTGTTATAACACTGAAAAAAGACTCTCATACTTTCCATATTTTCTGCTGATTCCATGAGGCTGCAAACAAGGAGAGGGATCAGATTAAAATCTCTTTGTACATAAACTACCCATTGACTCACTGTCTTCCTGTCGGAAGGAGCAATTAGCTCTCCGAGACAAAGATCTCAGACATGTTAAATGGCTGAAAATAAATAAATGTGGGTATTGCCGTTAGACTTTAGGCCCTGTTTCAATTAGAGCAGAGGCCGTGGTCTGTGTCTCTCACTGAGCTGCTGGCTCCTACGAGCTCTGCTTCTATGGGGACTTTTTAATTGCTATGTTTTAGCTGAGAGGGAAACAGAGAGGGGAAATGTACTGTATTCATCTTGGCCTCCCACTACGCTTCACTCATGAAGGCCTGGGGTGATTTGTCTCTTTAACGCGGAACGCCGTACAGTGAAGTACAGTGCTGCTCAGACAATGCTTTCATTCTTCCCATCATGAATGTAGATTTTCTTCCACAGGTCTTTTTTTTCCTTTCTTTTCAGCGGATTGATTTATGTGACATAATTTATTATGACCAGCTACCCGAGCTCCTTCAATTTCAGGAGGTAAAATGATCTAGAGATTTGCTAAAATCACAACACCTTCAATATAAAAGCTTTTGACAAAGTCTGCACTTGATATTCATCATTAGATTAGTGGTTGGCATCTGTTAAGCCTTATATAACTGATAAAAGTAGTCTGTGGCTCTTATTTTAAGGATTGCATTCCTTTTCAAACATTCCACACAATCTGCTGAAGTTGGTTATACTTTCAATGGAGCGTAAGATTTCAAACTCCTCAGTCTCTTTTGCTTTTTCCATATCCAGCTGATGGCAGCCATGTCAACTATCAAAAAGCAGAGTCTGCTAACAGAGATGACTGATGAGCGGTAGCCAAATCTGTGTGTGTGTGTGTGTGTGTTCTCTTTCCCGGCATCCAGACATGTGGGTCATAGAGAGAGACCAGATACACACCTCCTGATCTCTCTGCTGTCAGAACAACACTTTCTGTCAGCATATCTCTGTCGCTCTCTCTGTTCCGCTCTTCCACTCTCTATCTATCCAGTCTATTCATTGTCCTGAGGCATCCCATCAATCATTCTTGTTCTGAGCTTCGCGACCCTAGATCTCTCTTCGCGTCTGCACCACGCTGGGACGAGAATATTTAAAGGTCCTTTTGTCCCTTTGAGAGTGGGAGCAACGTGAATTTCCTCTCAGATGCGATAATATGATGACGGTTACGCTATTTTCGGGGACGCCGCAGTCTCTTTTTTGTGTCTCTCAACACCCATAATAAGCAGCGTGTGCCTTCCGCGGCAACGGTTATACCTTTCACCCTTCCCTCCCTCCGTGCGTTGCGTGATTACACGCAGACAGATGGTTTGAGTTTGAGCCCTGCCGGAGCGCGCTAATATCAGACATGCTTTGAATTTATCTCACATCTTAATGGACGACAGGGTAGACAGGCAGTTTGCAAACTGCTGAACCATTCCTCTCGCCCTCTGTTTATTACCGTATTTATTTGACTGGATTCAAGGAATGAGGCAAATTGGTCCCAATGAGAAAGAGACAGAGAAAGTGAGAGGGGTAAGAGCTCCACAATGAATGGTCATGCGTTTAACTGTTAAGACTGCGGTCATGAGAGCTGTCAAATGCTTGTCTGTCTGATAATAAACCTCATTACAGCGTGATCCCGAACAATCAAACCATCCTATTTCCTCTTGGATAACTTGGGCCTCTTCCTTAGGTACTGAAGTCTTTTCTCTTGCCTCTGGCAATATTGGATCAAAGCACTTTTTTAACAGGCAGCCAGGCTAATAAAGTGATTAATGACTGTCATCGCCCCCAGGCTTCTATTAAAAGAACATCTTCACACATCGTCTTGACCCCAAAGGCCATGGAATACATTGAGATATTTGCGGTCATTTTTATTTTTATGTTAGGCCTCTGCAGTAGTTGTAGTATCACATTTCACTACAGTGGCCCACTCACTTACTGAAAGATAAACTCCTTTTGTTGATCTAAAGTGGTTTGCTTACGCTTCATCAATTGGTTGGTCGGTCAAGCAGCAGTTTTGGGAGGAGAGACGGGGGCGATCGGCTCAGCAGAAGTGGCAATGGGAACAAAGACTGGTTTATGGCGTGTGGCCATCAGACAGGCTACATCAACACTGTTCGTCAGGACCCAAGAATAGTGTGGAGGGCTGAGTCAGCCTAGCAGCAGCTACCCACAGCAAGGGGAAGAGAGGGAGAAATGTGTGTGTACTTGTGAGATGGCCAGATGCAAAGAGAACGGAGAAGAAAAAGGGGGAGAGAGAAAACAACCCAAGGTTCTTGTTAAAACGAGATTGTTAAGGATCCCTGCTGCGGGATTTACTTTTCTGCCATTCACTGTTTGACTCCATGACTCCACTCTTGACCTCGTAGCACACAAACACAAATGGGGAACTTGGCCTCCATAACGGCCCTGTTTACTGGAAATGCTGCTCACCAGGGACAATAAAGACTTATGATGCATACAAGGCTCCTGCCGACCTTTGCTGTTGTGGCCTAATGTAACTTCCATACCCACAAATGCACGTGTATACTGTACACACGAATAGAAAGATAAAAAGATGGTAAACTACATACATATGTCCCTTATAACTAGATAGAAAGAGTGACTCATTTTAAGGTAAACCATGGATAAAGATGCAAAACTTTACTGTCCTTAAATGAAGGCAGGAATGAAAATTTGTCTTTGTCTCGGTTCAAGGGTTCAATAAAAACCCACATTAAACATTCAGGGGAATAAGATTAGGTGTGCGCATATGGAAAGAGGTATACCTATTATAACACCACCATGCCAACACATAATTTATGGAGCTACTGTTTATAGCAACAGGACCCAGTGTTGTCATCGACCTAACACTTAGGGTGTTGTGCGGTGGAAGGACGAGCTGTTTATTTTGTTTATCACTTCACTCTATCGACTGCATATGGAGTGTGTATGTGCGTGTGCGCGTGCATTTTCATTTGGAAGTGATCTCCTGTGTTTTTCCTGTTGCAGAGCACAGAAGCGTGTGGTGTGGAAGCTCAAAGCTCTCGCCCACATCAAGAGAAACCATCCGGCCTTACAGCCACAAGCCCTCCCTCTCCTCCCCCCTCTCAGGCGTAATAACAGAGCCATCAAATAGCCATATTTATAATCTCCGAACAGGCCAATTTTAAAGTGGTCAACTCCAGAGGTATAGGAATTGTTGAGAGCAATTTGCGGTTTTCATTCTTAAAGAGGCACCATCCCAGTGGCAAATGAAATAAAGTCAGTATCCTTTTTTTTCCATTTGTCAATATGAAAGCTGGGTTCAATTACATCTTTGGCTTTATTCTGATATCACTTCAAAATGATTTATTTAAATTGGGTTGGGCAAAAATATTTTATTATAATTCTTCTCCATGTTTGTGTAACACAGAAATTAGAGCATTTATCATTTTCCAAAATGCAATGACGAGATTGCGCCAGCCTGGTACGACATGCTCTGCATGGTATTAATATGAGAGCAGTTACTGTATATCTTCAGTAGCAAGTACTGTGTGCAGTGTTTGTTATCAGTTATCTTGACTTTATTGAGGTTAAATTAATCAATTTATCATAATCACTTCTTCTCAACACACCTACACATTTACAGTGTTCATCAGTGCTGAAATACCAGTTTTCAAAGGTGGAAAAGAGAAGTTGAACGCAAGCAAATAGCATCTGGTTTAGCAACACATTGTGAGTAGAACCAGCAGCAGATCAGCATACATGAATACATTTCATCTGGTCATTACTGTGCAGTTATGGAGCCAAGCGCTCCTGCCAGTTTCCAGCCTCCTGTCATTTGCCGGTATCTGACACTGATGAAAAATGCAGCGTGTTTCGATCACCACAACATTACCATTCTGTTTTCTCTGTATGTTGAGATCAGATGACTCCCAAGTGTTGATGTAGTATGATAAATGTAGTGCTGTGTAACAGGTAGGCCACTCTTACTTTTTTGTGTAGTGTGTTCTGCATTTGCCTTTATAAGTCATTATAGCAGATGTGTGACATACTGTTGGTCAGTTACTCAAAACTTGGAAGATTCAACCAATTAGCGATTAAGTTACTTTTTATTTATAGTTAAAAGTTGTATGTATTGCTGTATATGGTGTAATAAACAGGCCTGGATTAACCCACTCAGAGGCCCCAGGGAGAAAATGAGCAGTGGGGCCCCTATTCAGCTCCTGAAGAATAGGGTTATGAACAGTATAATAAATACTAAAGGTATAATAAATAGGTTTTGACACGGGGTCCCTCTACAAGACGGGGTATCAAGGTCTGGTAAAAATGTGGGAGCCGCTTTGAGGCCCTTACCAAGTCAGTTTATATAGTGCGTTAGTGGTGCATAATAGCAAACAAATTGCAATTTAAGGCACTCAGTGAACCTGGTGCCTTTGGGAACCCTGAGGTCTGGGGCCCCGGGGCAGTTTTACACTTTGCCTGGTTGGTAATAAGCCTTAGTAATAAACACATGGACTCTTGAACAATGAACAAGTTATTTTCAAGGTCAAAATATATTTCACTGAAAAGGCTCCTTAAAAAGAAATGCTAGTGACAGTCATTCCAGGCAGAAACATATTTCATAAATAAAGGAACTATTCATTACAAAGCAATGGTAATCGATTTGTCTAAATAAATGACTTGGCTTAATACCACAGCACATCAATGCAACAAAATATTAAGGATGAATATCTTGGGGCGCCTTGGTAGCCAAATGATCACAGTGCATACCACATAACCGCGGAGTCCCTGGTTCTATTTCTCCCGGGGACCGTTGTTGCAGGTCATACCCCTCTCTCCAATTGTTTCCTGTCGGCTTCACTATCAATTGCCCAATAAAGGAGTCGAGTATCTCTGCAGACCGGAGACTTTGAATGGGAGGGGTAACTGGCAATCATTTTTTAATTTGGTTAATCAGAGGCTTACAATCCTCTGTCACACACGTCGCAAGTTTTGTTGGAAAGTTAGACGTAGGCGGCTAATGAGCTACCACATGCTGTATGCAGTAAACTGCAAGCTAATGTTAGCTAACTGTGGGAAACTATAGATAAGCTAATAGGCTATAAAAGCAATGGAAACCGGAAGTGCAGTAGTGACCTTGCTTTACGAAAGTCGGAACAAACTTTTAAATTAGGCATTGCAGCTCTTATATGACTGAGGATTCAGCAACTGGACTGCTTATTTCTCATCTCAAAATTGTTCAGAAGCAGATTTTGGTGGACTGCTAAGGTGAAATAAGTGAAAATGTACGTAGCCTACTTCATACAACAGAACCCTACTATGCATGCTCAAACCCCATTGGCTCACAGAACTAGTGGCCTCAGGAGGGAGGACTGCACCGGTCACGATCCTGGGAAAACGAGGCCTCGCTAGCTACGCTAGCTAATGCTGGAAGGCAGAAACAGACATATATGATCCATTGTCCGTTTGACAATCTAATCAAAGAACATGTTTTCTTGCCTTTCTAAAATGAGCAGTGGTAAAAGTTATTATATTCTGTTATGATCAAGGAGTTAATAAGCAGACTGCTTGCTCTGGATCCAAAAGCCCAGCTAACTCCCTCAGCCTTCTTCCCTTTACTCAATAAATCCTTTTTATTTCATTCAAGCTCCTTATCTGAGTCCTGCATGTGAGTCCAGCCCTGTTTGTAACGTAACAGTCCATACAAAACAAGCGATGGATGGAGCGTGAGTTGTTTGTGTGCCCCCTTTAATAATACTGTGAAGTGATTTGCTGAATTAAAAAGTGATTGACAACTGGTTCAGGCGGCGTATTGGTGAAATTAGTTTTTGACTGACAGTGGATTGTAAGCCTGTGACTGGCCAAATTATACATGACTGACAGGTACCACGCCCTCTCAAAGTCTCCGGTAGGAGAGATACAAACTTGCGAAAATGCCCAAACCAGTCTTTAAAAAATCCTCATGGATGTACAGTACACCCAACATTGTCTGACACAAAAAACCCAAACAACTTTACTAATACTAAAACAAAATATTTTTCATTTCTCTGGACTGTTGACCATCTTTGCTTAAACCCATCTGATGCAAACATGTTTCAAACTACACTAAAATCCACATCTAAAAACTCAAATCAACATAAGAAAGGAGCAGTTGCTTTTGACCTAATGGCCAATGATTTTCCGCTGACTTGAAAATGACGGAACTACTGAATATTGTAACCATGTTAATCACATTGTTTACTGGTGCTGAATCCTTTCAGATCCCTATGTGTTTTGACTGTGTGACATGCAATGCCAGACCCATAGCCATTAACTCCAGCCTCCTTTCATCTTTTTGTCCTTTTTTTCGCTCTCTGCCCCTGAAGGGTTGTGCTCACGCATGCCACCGTCATAATCAGCCATTCTGATATTCAAATGAGTACAGAAAAGCATTATTCGCACATGTGCAGTTGACGACCAGAATACATCAAGGGACAGCTGGCATGAAAATTGCCTCTCTTTTTTCTTTTTTACTTTGTAAAAGTGGAGATTAAAATGAATAGAAGTGAGGCATAAGGAAGAAATATTGGGAAAAAGAGGCCAAACAGAGAGAGCTGTAGAGCTGTTAAAACACGGCCAAATTACACCACTGTCTGAGCAGGAAGGAAACTGGGCTTTATACACTCCTCAATAACTTCCTGTTAAACATCCGCAAATCACAAACTCACAAAAGGATTACCAAAAGAGTATACTAGAGACCTAGTGTCATCTAAACACTGGCTGTGTATTTATGTGACTCCACTTGTAGGAAGCTGACCACCACCAGGTTCCTCTGAGTGTGAGTGTGTGAGTGCATGTGCTGAATGGGATGTGTGTATCATATAGAGGAGGATGTTATCAACATGGCAGTGATGAGAGATGAATGGCGTCCCACGGGACCAGCTTAAGCCCCTGCACATGTGCGCAGCACTACTACCCACTAAAAATATGACTCCTGGATACTTTTCCGACTTCTGGGTCTGTCCATAAATCAGCAGCCGGACAGCGGGTCTTGGACTTGGCAGAGAATCAGACGTGCCTCCGGTGACTAGGCCTGTCCGTCATCCTGCCACTGCTGCCTCGAGCTGCTTAATTAATGTGGCAACTGAAGGCTGCATATCATAATGAACACACAGCCCCCTCTATCTGAGCCTTCCTGGGCTTGTTATTCTTGGTCTCCGTTAAGGATACGTCCCTGTGTATGTTCGGATATTTATAGGTAATGGATCTATTAAAATGCATGAGAACGAATTAAAAAACAAATAAATGCGAAGGTGCTCAAACGAGCTTGGAATGTTTGGAAAAGGGATTTTCGGTTTGATGTGTTTTCACAGCGTAGCTGTCGAATTTATCACTTTCACTTTTGTTGGTATTACTCCATCGACTCATTTCATCATTAAGAACACAGGCTATTTTTTGCTCGGGAGATTTTTCATTTTCATGAGGATTCCTACCCACTGCAGTGTAAAATATGCTGAGGAAGCTGACTTAAAAGAGTTAAGTAACCTGTCCAACAGCCCTTTTCAAAGAGAAGAAATAAAAGGTTCACTTTAACCAACCATGTGATGACAGAAAGCCTCGTGTAGTTCTTTTTCCACCATTGAACATACAGGATATCTAACCTTTATGTAGGGTTATAACTCTTAGAGCTCATTGCTCAGCTACAGATGGTAGTTCCTAAGCAAAGGCGGAAACTGTATCAATCTGACAGCCTCAGGTAGAGGCTAATGCCTCTCCATTTGTAACTCTTTGCTGTGCATAATGCCACCTCCCTTGGTTATAAAGACTTCACAAATCACGTGCGCCTCTCCTCTGCGATTCTCAGACTGGAGACAGGCTGATTTACGGCCACAGCTTCTAGCAGACCTCTCATCCTTTATCCTCCTTTATTGCCCCCCCCCTCACACACACACACACACACCCCACCACCTCTGTGCTGAAGCAACTATTCCCATAACTCTCTTTTTCGCTCTGTGCTCTCCAGGTGTCTGGACTCTGACTTAGCACTACAGCAAGCCAAACAACACACGCACACACACACACACACAGGAAAAGGATCTACTTCCAGGGAGGGCTAATAGGATGTGACATCATTTATGGCTGACTGGGGGTAATGTGTGACATGTCAACTCTCTACGGTGGGATGTTTTTCAGGGAAATTTTTCAAACCTGCCACCGAGCAAAGCTGAATTACACAGCAATACAGTTTCAAAAAGCAGCAAAACGACGAGTGTGCGCTCTGTATGAGATTATCTCTGTCTGGTCGCAGACAATGGAGGATATCCCTCCATCACAAATCATGCATTTTGATCAGATCAACCCTGGCCTGGGCTGGGGAAGTTGGCTTGTATATAAATTTGGCCTTCTTCCCTCTGAATTATGACCCAGGGCTTTTGATGGCGAGGTAGCTGCATGCACATGATGCACTTTCCAGATCAGCAGAAATAAATCAAGATACTGTATGTCAAGGCCCACACTTGGAGAGATATTTAGGAGGCTTTAATCTGTAAATCTGAGGTACCTGCTGAGATTATATACCTCTCCAATACTAATATAACTCCTGTACTTTCATAGATTTCTAGTCCAGTAACCAGTCAAAGACTTAGTCAAACACTTAGTATGTTTTCTTGTCTCAGGCCATATGCTATTTCTCAAGCTTCATGGTTCTTGTTGCACTGGGAAGACCTTCAATGAGTCGACTTTGAACCCCAATCCAATTTCTCTATGCAACTCAAAACCAGAAAGAACAATTTTTAAAGAGTCTTTGTTTCGGTCATTGAAGAAAGGAAACAGTCTTTCTTGGATTTCTTTGTACTCAAAATAGTGGATCCTTTGTTTTAAAAGACTTTCATTTGTTATGGATTCATGTCTCTATTTCTGCTGTGGAGTAAAAATGTTGTCTTGGTTAGAGTTTGACTGTGCGTGCTGGTGTGCGTCACTGAGGAAGCTACAGGCTTAGTCTTTTAGTAGTGTTCAGTACTGGAGGAGAGAAGGGGGCAACCCCAATAATCTTGTTTGACAGTTGGGAGCAGGGGCAGCAAGGCGATGGTGTCCCACAATGCAACTGTAAAAACAAACAGCATGTGAGTGTGTGAAGAGGGGTGGGAGGCAGTATTCACCACATTCTGGAGGAACG
This sequence comes from Siniperca chuatsi, assembly GCF_020085105.1. NCBI lineage: Eukaryota > Metazoa > Chordata > Actinopteri > Centrarchiformes > Sinipercidae > Siniperca > Siniperca chuatsi. Next base: position 9,709,555 of record NC_058057.1, read on the forward strand.
TATATGTGTATACACACTCACATACGGCACATACGGCACATACACATGCAAACTCCTAACAGGCCTTGCATGTGTCAGACTTTAATCCAGTCCACTTCACACACGTGTATTATGACAAGCACAACCTCTGTATCCCGATTTCTCTCACTTTCTCTCTGTTGTACTTTCAGTGCAGGCTGAGGGGTTCTAATCCTGTTAAGACCTGTCAGGACTAATACAACGACAGGTCAAACCACCACTGCTACCCCTCCGGCGCCACCCCAAGATCAGGGGTGTTGACACAGGAGAAAAGACCGACTGTGTTTGCCTCTTTAGTGGTTACTGTCAAACCATCATGAACCATTCCTGGCTATACAGACAGTGGGAAAATCTTGTATTAAGCACCAAGGTGGCCATTTGTTCTCTATCAAGATGGCATTATGGGGCATTGGAGACTACTGCTAATCCTGTGCTGCAACATTTAAATCAGAGCTTTTTCAAATTAGCAGATGACCTAGACATAGTACAAACATGCCAGCATTATATATATATATTTTTAAATACATATGAAATCTGTTTCAACCGGCTACCCCTGTGCATGTGCAATTAAAGTTGTTCCCAGAAAAAGCTGAAAAACAACACTCCTTACCAGCAACATGGAGTGCTACATACTGCTCTGATGTTTCTTCCTGTCTTAGGTGATGCAATAGGTTTTTCACCTGTGATATACTTTCTGCAAACTTTACAGAGCACAGTAGTTTGCTCCATGTTGCATTATACAGAGGCAAATCACTTCCATATCATTCATTAGACATTATCACACTTCAAAGCTATACCACATTAGATCACTGTGTTTTTAAATGCCGTTTCCTAATCCTCACATGTTTAACATCAAACCAACACCAACCACACACACTGACACAACAGTTAATGAAACAAAATGAAAGCTGATATCCGTAACTTTCTTCTCATTGTCACCTCCCACAGCAGGAGAAATCTCTAGAAAACATGGACGAGTATTTATGGAAGGTTGTGTGGAATCTAAAACCTGTTGTATATTAGAATCAGTCATGGAAAACTATAAATGTGGACCAGCTACTGCAGCAATGTGTGATATTACTGGTGTTGAGTTCATTGCATGACAAAACAAATATGGTTTGAAAGGTACTGGCTCCAAAGGTACGAGCCGACAAACCAAGACCATCAAATACAGTGGCAGACTCTGGCTGTTTGAGGGGCAGGGGCAAAAAAAATTAACAGGGCACCAGCTGTATGCGGTATATGGCACTGTATGGCATTTTCTCTACTGGAAAGGCACCCATTAGTACGCTGGATCATGTTTTGTCCACTGGAAGGGCACCCTAGAGGGCACTTTATCACATTTTATCTACCATAGGGCCATCCAAGAGGGCATTTATGTGGCATTTTTAAATAAAATAGAATCACTTTCTTTTACATGAATTCATTTCTCAATGTTGGTAAATAATGCACCTTCAAACACATCAAACAACAAAGGAAATTTTGTGCATACCGATTTTTACATTGTGGATTATCTGTGTATTTTAATATATTTTCGGTCAAACATTCCATTGATTTCAAAGCTCTGTGGGCTCAAATTGATGAGTCTCTACTGCACAATGCATAAAAAAATAAGAAAGACTGTTTTCAACTTTGATTTCGCACTTGCCTCTCTAGTGCTCAGCTTAGTGGTCAAGCTTTACCGCAGTGTGCAGCAGTGGCCCTGTTTGGCCTAACTTAACAAACCTCATTATTAGACAAGGGAATCTCTTTATGACAGCTACTTCTAACTAATGGCTCACTCTTTAGAGTGGCTGGACACATAATGCTTTCAACAGCAGTGAACCAGCACTGCCCAGTCTTGCGCTTGTGAGCTGTTGAACAGACACGAACACACAATGTGAGTTCATGTATAAGGGTCTGCTCTGCCATTATTGGATCTGCAGGACATAGCATGTTGACCCATGGGACGGGGGTTCACACCAACGCACACGCTACGACACACAAACGCACGCTGTGGTTTTACTTGCGGCCGCTCAGCACATTCAGGCTCCGACCACCATCAACAGCCTCCCCCCCCCCCGCCTCGCTGGCTCCCAATCCCTGAGGATCACACAGCGTCGCTGGGCACTCACGTCTTCAGCTGTGGGCAGAGAGCCAGCAGCTGGGGCTGAAGCTGAGGCTGAGGGACGCATGAAGGGCAGAAAGAGTAATCTGAGAGGAGGATTTATTAGGGAGGAAAGAAAAAAGGTGGCTGTGAAGAAGCAAGGGAAAGAGGAAAAGGTGAAGGGGAGGTTGGTGGGGGTTACCTATCACATAGTTTATCATATACAAAAGTTCCAAGTGTGCCTGTCATCCCGGAGGCTGAGGTAGGGCTGAGAGCTGAAGAGTAAACGTCTGTGTGCTGATGGAGATGAGGCGATGGTGACATAGGCTACACTACGGCTATTGTGTAAAAGCTTTGGAGGAGTTTGCCTATCTTTAACGTGATCTCTCAATATAAATTAAATATACTAAACATGAATGAAATTATAATTATAATACAGACATATTTTCCTGACAAAAAACACATCTACTGTAATGTGTTTTTTTTAGCTTACTGATCTTTTTTAGCCACCATGAAATGTGCTTGTTTTCAAACTTCTTGCCTGAAAACTATTATTCTAGCAAAAATGTCTGTGATTTAGCTTTGTCCACTATTGTTCTGGGCTCCCATCAAGGAAAAGAAAAAGCTGTGTCATCATGGGGGGGTGGGGGTAGTAAAGTGGGAAATCTGGCTAGTTCCCAGGCTTGCCCTCTAGGCCTGTTAATGGCTTCTTTTCCTGGACACACATCAGCACATTTAGGGTGTGAGAACAGAGGGAAAGGAGGAAGGGACTGAGAAAGGGAGACATGAGATGGAAAGATAGCAATAAGGGCAGCCTGTGAGAAGATCAGCGAAAGAGAACCTTGCTCAGCAACAAGTCTGACTTCCCCAGCATCCTTTTCTCACTCTAGGCCCTGCCAGCCCCACATAAACACGGTGAACCTGTGGAAAGTTTCACTCCTCTCTGGAGGGTCCCCTTCTCTCCTCGCTCATTTTATTTCTATCTGGCCCTCGACTTTCTTGTCTTGTTTTAGGAAAATTCCGCTGGTGGTAATGGTGTGCGCCCCTGCAGCCTTAACGTCTTCCATGTGACCATCACTGGGGCAAATTTCCAGTTTGTGTTTGTTTTAGGCAAACAGATCAGTTGCCACTTCATCCATCTAGTTTACCTCTCTGTCCTGGAAGTTGACGTTCTACCAGACGCTCGCGTGGGCGTATGAGCTCTGAAAGTTGGCCACACCTCAGCCCAAAAATCCCCACCCCCACCCCAACCCCAACCCCAACCCGTCACCTCCCTCCCTGAGCTGCACTTTATTCTCAACATCACGTGACGAAGTCTTTGATATCAGGCTTGAGGCCAAGAGGGAACGGGAGATGGAGACAGGGAGAGACATTTGCATAGGCTTGTTAAAAGTCACCAATTAGGAAAAAGGCCTCACACATAGTGGCTTGGGCTTTGCCAGGGCATAATCTCAAATCAGGACAACATCGCCATCTGCAGGAGAGCAGCCGGATTGAAACCAATAAAATCTGCCACATCTGAGTGCGAACAAAACAATACAATTACTACAAAATGAGGAGTAATATTCTATTTTTTTTATATCATCAGGCTCTAGTTTAGTCCTGACACCACAGTTTAAGGAAAAGTCAACATAAATGTCTTGCTTCTTGGCCTCCTCAGCTGCTGGTGGCGCTCTGATTCCATTCATGTCTATGCTAAGAGCTGGATGATGACCGTGTTTGTTTAGCCAACAGTGTTGACGCCCACCCACAGGTGCCAAAGGTATAGTGAATACCGTGCCAGCTGTTTGCAAGCCACAGCAGCCCCTGCACTGCTTGGCTTCACCCTGCTTGACTGCCTGATCTCACAGGAAGAGAGGAAGTGGTTGAGTTACCCAGCAGCAAATTTGAGGTTTATAAAGGGAGAAAGCTGTAAAAAAAAATCCAAGTGCAGTTTCCTTTAACTCAGCAGCTAGCCAGGGTTAGGTACTCTGTCCTAATCAGGAATTCTTTCATTGTCATTAGTCAGTGTTAGGATTGCTCTCAACACACAGTCAGAGATAATGGAGAAGAAACATAAAACACTACCATTTTTAGTAATATGATTCAGTGGCGTACTTAAATAGAGAGACGAAGACAGGTGTTCCAGTTTCATGGACGCTTGATTGCCTTGTAAAGTTTCATTCATTACACTATTAATCTGGTGTTACCTGTGTCACACCAGGGAACCACCCACAGCGACCACAAGCAGGCAACACATGCTCACTGTGAGGCCAGTAATCCAAAAAGGCTGCTCATGATATCAGTCATCGCTCTGGCAAGCTGGCAAATAGTACACACATAGTCTAACTGCAGGGGGAAATACCTTTGCATTTCTCATGATAGCATAAAGCTGCACTTTACTTGAGAGGTGAAATCAGTTAGGCATGTCTAGCATTTTGATTTCATGAAGGCTTACCTTAGCATGGTCCTGTCTTTGCCAAGAAGTAATGGGAAGAGGGGGTAAGGTAGAGAGAGCTGGCAGCTTTGCCTGGCTTGTTATTGCCAGTACAACGAAGCTCAGTTCACACTCAGCTGTGGCATATTTGGAAAACTTTAAGCAAAGCAGCGAGAAGAAAAAAAAGCTTTTAAATCAGTTCCACTCTCCAGTAAATTACAACCCTGCATTTTTAATTTCCTCTCTCCATACAATGTTATTCATTGGCATCCAAGCCAAACATTGGCCCCTGCAGCCTGCATAGCTCTGCAGGACAAACTGTCCTCTCATGCAGTCGCTACCTGTCAGGAGCACAGGGGCGTGACTGAAAAAATGCATTCCTTGATGTAGAGCTGAGAGGTGTGTGAGGTGGAAGAAAAAAACGGGAAAAAAGAACAAATAGTGACTAAACCGCTGAGTGTAGATTTAATCTACAAAATGGTTACGTGCCCAGAATTTGGACAGAGTTTACGTGGTTTGAGATAGACTAAATCTGATCACTAGCAGTCATTGCAGTTTTTAAGAAGATCCAGACGTGCAGCTAAATGAGACTCCAAATTCAAATGCAACAGAAGTCCTACAACGTATTGAAGATACAAACTGCTGCCATGTCGAATGCTGAATTCGTGGACTTTGCATACCAATATTTCATGGCAATAATATCGCAATTACACGCTAAGAAGAGAATGTGCATACCCAAACATGCTTAGTCCATGCCTCAGGAAGCTGTCTAAGCTTCCCTAACCACTAGAAAGAGACAGACTTGGCTGCTGAAACAACATTAAGAGCCTGTTACTATAATACCAAAGCCTCATTTGTTAGCATTAGATATCTAAATACCATCTGAAAACCATGGCTCATTCTGATTAAGCAAGGTCTTGTAACAGTGTAACATTTCAAACAGTTTTTATATCCACTGTAGTGTGTAGGCCCCGTTACCGTATATCTCCTGTTTGCAACCAAGCGATCCTCCAGTCTTGAGTGAAATTTCATGTTGCACTGAGCAGATGTGTTATCATGTCTGACTGTCAGAAGTCGTTGCATTAGCATTATGCAGGAACAATATCATTTAAAAGGTATTTTACCGTCACAGTATATCTGCTTTTGTCATCAAGTCTGAATACTGTAGGACTGTTTGACAGAGATGTCGAACAGGTTTCAAACATGAAAGTGGATATGAGATCTCATTTAGTGCGCCAGGCTGCCAAGACTTGCCGAGGTTCTGCTAATTCAGCTGTTTCTGTGCCACACAAAGCGATAGGATAAGGCACCTGGCTTTTGCTTAGACAGGCCTTGCATGTCTATGTAATCCAGAGAGACAGCGAGGGCAGGGCTCGAACTTCTTGTTAGATTTAGCCCAGAACACAACAACATAATCATGTCATTACCCTTGGGCCATTCTGCCACATTGTTGTTGCGGGTGGGAGACACTGGATTTGATTTCAGCAGACTAAGCTGACCTCTGCCTCATGGCCCACTAGAACAGGGGAACTACAGCAGGCTGTCCTCCACGCTGGCACTCGGCCTAGCCAAACATTTTAACTTTCATAGACAAAAACAAAACCGTTTCGCCTTTCTTTCCCCCCATTTCTCCCAGTTCTAAAATATTTTTTTAAAACATTGAGAGGACATGTTTCTACTACTTTTTGGTCTTGCAGTTTTGTGCTGCTGTTGCAGAATTCTGCCAAAATTCCTCCGCACACCCCCTCCATCTTTCTGCTCCAGTGTTGATTATTTTGCTTTTTGTCTTTTCTTTCCTCCTAAATGTGTTATTCATCCTGTTCCGTGTGTCTCCAGGCACACTTCAGAACTGGATATAAAATAAACACGTCGCGTTTTCACCCCTGTCGCTAGGCCTTGACTGCATATACCTGTAACAATAAACAGTTGGGTTTCTGGGCTTGTTTATACTCATCTCTAGCCATTTGAGGACAGAGGCACAACAGGAACTAGACTGTGTGTACGGATTTGCTAGGCAAACGCCCACTACGAAGCATAGGGTTGGTGGACACTACTAGACCATGATAGAGCGGAGGCTGCTGGCAGGTAGTGTGCACTCTGTCTGGCAGAGCTGAGGTTTACCTTGGAGTGACACCAACCATCTGCATGCTATAAGGACTAAACTGCTAGCTTGATGTCCAGCAAGTGAGACAAAACCGTTCCACATACATGAGCGTGTGTGTGTTTGTGTGACTTTGTGTATGTATGTGTATGCCTGTACAAGAGAACCAGACAGAGGCAGAAATACAAAAACAAAGCATAGACAGTCATTGCTGTGCAGTAGCCATCTCATTCTGTAAAAGTTATCCCTAAATGTTTGTCATTTTCAATTTTACTTTCTTGTTTTTAAACAAAGCTGCTCTAATCAGCATTTCTTAAACCAACAATGGATGAAATTACTAATTAGCTTTACAGAGCCTTTTGGAGTCTTTCAGCTCATTATTTTGGTTTTACAGCCCGTAACTTTACTGTTTTGGTTCAGTGTCACCACTCTCAACAGCGTTGCTTCCAGCTGCAGCAGGCAGCTCTTCTCAGCTAAAAAGCTCTAAAAACCCACTGTACACTGCCTGCTCAGCACCAAACGGCAGACAGGCAAAGTTAGAGACTAGCTGGTGAACATAGTAGAGCATTTAGCAGATAAAGAGCCAGATATTTCCCTCCAGAGTTGGTGAAGACCAACACAGAGCTAAAATGAGAGTGAATATTGGACTTAAAATTGGCCAGAAACACAACTCCAAATAAATGTTAATGTTGCTCTGTGTTTGCTTGAGGTGTTAATTGTTTGCTGATACCTTCACCATAACAACTTTATAAGGTGGTAATAAGTCAATGTTGTGTTTAGAGCTTTTTGTGCTGCTCCCAAGGGGCCAAAAAAGTAAATTATTGCAGGTTTAAGTCAGATAAAGTACAAGAGAATATTTCTATCATCTCATATCTACAAATAAATAAAAAACAATTATTTCCAATGCCGTAGACACTAATAACCTGTCTGGGCTACATGTTTGTGCTTTTATTGTAACTGACATCTAGATGTACTAAGTTTTACATTGGTCAGCTTATGTTTTTTCCTACAAGATTCCAATGCCAGTAGAACTGAGGACAAAATTAAAGAGGTTGAAGAAAGTCTTCTCCTTTTCAAGAGCACACATCTAGAAAACCATTTCCACTACAAACCTTCTGCTCACCGAGATCGCTGCTCTCCATGAGTGAATTCAAGTAGTCTCCTATTCCATAATGACACAGCAGTGGTGCTGTCAACGGTCAAATCTGACGCTGAACTAAAAATCTAAACTTTGTCGAAGGTATGGAACTCCTGTTAACCCCTTGCGTCAACAATAAATCCAGCTTTAAGTCACTGACCTCTTTCACACCATGTGGCTTGCACTAGGCTCAGGCACATGGGTTATGCTGTTTGGAGTCCAGGTCCCCCTCCTTTGTTCTATTTCATCATCTTTTCTGTTGATCCTTTCTGTATCAATAAAGCAGATATGTCCATAAAACAATTTTTAAGCAAAAATGCACACTACTGACAGACATATGACAAGGACACACTGATGCGAGAGCAGCTACGAGCTGACAAAGGAGGGTTATAGTAAGGTAACCTTGAGAATTGGCAATTTGTCTTATAAACTTTCTAGCTGTAGCAAATTCACTAAATCTAGTTGGGATTATGGGCTGGCCCACACACAACCATCATGGTTTAGTCAGGTATGCAGTGAAACTTTCATAAATAATTTTCCCAGCGTCTCAAGACACAACACGCCGGACAGACGCCTTTAATTCAGCTGACAAGAAAATTAAAAGCCTTCATTACCCTAAAGTCATCTAGGGGAAACAAACTTTAACAACTCACAGACAATCACAGTATGAATGTCGTTTGGCCAATCCCCAACCAGCTCTGGGGTTCTGATTGGTTTTCCAGAAGGATGTGGGACTCACAAGTGTGGCAGCTGCTTAAAATAAAGTGACAATTTTTAATGGGGTTTCAAACCTCAGCGAGTCCCTGCATCCTGCCAAGCTCCTAGTGATGGCATACATCCAAACCCCGGTTTTATCGAACAGGACATGGAGGAGTGCGCTTGTTCTCTCAGCTCATTGCCATTAGGAGGCCTGGATGCAGTCAACCATTTTCAAGAGTTGCGTTTTCCATCAGTAGGAGCTTTTTATATGTGCCATACGTGCACGTACACTAACATACGTTTTTGAGCTAAATGCTCTCCTGACAATCAATGGCATCTGAAAATCCTGTAGAGTCGAGTTAAACTTAATGGGGTCAGGTCAGTTTGTGAGGTCTGGGCAAAGCTGTTTTCATGATGATGATTAAAGTCCTAATGAAAAAACATTCTCTAATGATTTTCACTTAATATGTGACTTGAGTGTAATGTGTGCAATATCGCTTCATCTCTTTTGACTGTCTGTGTTACAGTCAGTTCAGTCTACACTCTATGATCAAGGTCAGCTGTGAGGTTGTCAAAAGTATCGATACTTTGATACTTTACTTTCAATACCACGTGTTTAAAACAATACGATTTTCGTTAATTATACATTCGATAGTATCGAAAGTAGGCCTACCGAAGCCATAACACAAACCTGATCTACAATCTTTAGACGCCGTTCGACACGCCCCCAGAGAAGCAGACAGGAGTACCGACACGGAAGCTAAGCAATGCACTGCAGTGGACCTAAGCAGCACCTGAGCCACCTAAATTGTCAGTATCAGTATCAGTGTACGCTATGTTTAGAATTTTTTCACCGCCTTAACTTGCCCTCAGACAGCCTTTCCAACAGGAAACTGAAGCCTTATATAGCTCTTTCCAAAGCCACCACCAGACTCCTTTGACAAAAACAGTTCTTTTATGTCACAGAACACAGGAGTTGCTGGACTACCGCTGCCTCAACCCTGCTGCTTTAGTGCTGGTACTCCTGTCTGCCTCTCCTAACTGGGGGGGGGGTGCCGAACGTTGTCTACTGTAGGTATTCATACAGGGGAAACCCACAGAGACCACTGTGCTGTGTTGTGTAGCAACATTAGAGAAAAAAGGAAATAATACTAAAAGCAATAATACTGAAAGAATGTGTAGGCCTACAAGGTAGGGAAAAAATTTAATTTAGTTAATAATAATGTTAATTACAAATGTGTAGGTATGTGTTCAGTGTTTTTCTGTACCAGCACTGTGTTCAGGTTGTTTTTTTTAATTATACTATTTTGTGTGCCTTGGACTTTTTTTTTCCTTTTTGCTGTGGTATCGTAAGTATCGTTTTTTTATACTAATACTGTATCGAAGTTTCAAATTCTGGTATCGTGTCAACCTTAGTCAGCTGAAAGAGGTGTTCAGTCACACACACTCACACACACATAGAGGGAGAGGGAACTCAGAGACTAACAGGAAATGCAATTACTGTCTGTCTGGGCGCAGCATTCCTCAACAGTATGGCCAATTTCACAGCAATTTTAGTGAGTCAACAGGTCGTAAGTAATCATAATGAGCACCTTAATGTTTTCACACGGAGCAGAGCACCCCTTTGTGGTTTTATCCCTTGGCCATTTGATCCTTCTAATCATCTACAAGCTATTTAAACTGTACACAGGAGCTGCGGGCTCATACAAGTCCCAAGAGGAGGCCCACCGCCTCTGTGTTTGTGGAATACTGTCATTTAAACACTGTGTCAACAGGGATCAGGTTCCTCACATGGTTTCTCTTTTGCCCATAGGCTGGTGGACACTGCGCTAACAGTGTGCTGTCAGGACCTGAGGTAGTGATGAGATATTTTATGTCATTTAGGTCATTATGGCACCACACTTTGCAAGTTGTGTCTGACAGGTTATGGTTAGAATTTTGTCGGGGACGGTGCTGCAAATAACATAAATAATAGCTTTAAATTGAATGGCTGCAGGGCAGATACTATACTTCTGAAGTGCTGTCTGTCCCGTCACTTGATCAAACAGACATCCAGAGCAAGTAAAATAAGATCTGGGATCAATGGCTTAAGGGATTCCTGAGACAATTGCAATAAAGCTGCTACTTTGCTTAACGTTACCCAAACAGAAGTGCTGAACAACTAGACCCATAAAAAAGGGATGTAGAGGATGCCATGAAATTCATGGTCCCCAAAGGATGAATCCTACAGACTTTGGTGATGCTCTGACTTTTCCTCTAGCACCACCAGCGAGCAGTTTGACATTTGTGGTTTTGATTGAAATGTCTCAACAACTACCATTTCTTGCTAAGAGTTTTTGGAACATATATTAATGCCCCCCTCAGGATAACATGTAACATCTTTAGTGATCCCATGACTTTTCATTTAGCGCCATCATCCATTCAAAATTTCAGTCTGTCCAATACTTAAGTTCATGAACAAATACCTGCAAAACTAATTACATTCCCATCTGCCTCAGATGTACTGAGGTTGGTGCCAATTAGCAAATGTTAATGCATGCATGTCAATGCATACTAACACACTAAACTAAGATGCTGAACATGGTAAATACCTGCTTAACATCTGAATGTTATCATTGTTGTTGTGAGCATGTTCGAAACATCCCGAAAAATGTCACAATCCACAAAATAATCTGGAATCTGGAAACCATATCAGATTTTCAATCTCTCTTTTCTCCAGCTTTTCAGACTGTAGCTTTTTTTTTTTCAAATAAAAACTGAGTAAGATGAAAATAAAAAGCTGCATGCTGCATGCTTCCAGATACATGACAAGAAGACACACAACTGCATTGAAGGAACACACACATGTTCACAGGCGCGCACACACACTGACAGCACACAAGCAGTAGCTGTGAGTCCAGGTTGTCTGTGCATACCTCTGTCAGTGCCAAAATGATTAAACAAATACCCCCTTTGTGCGCAGCAGCCTTGATTAAGCTGAGTTGTATGTACCCCTCTGAAAAAGAAATACAGGAAAGTGCCTTTGGTGGTGCCAAAATTCACTTGCCCTGTTAAAACATCGCTGCTGTCAAAGTTGTTTTTACTCTCTTACATGGAAACTAAATTTATCATGCCTCTCCTGAGCATTCAGTTTGGGGTTTTTTTTAAACAGAATGAGTGTGGTTATTTATGTGAAAAATAAACATTGAAACTTTATCTGCATTAGTGGTCGCAGAATGCTGACACCAATACATTTCAGCAGCAGATTTTTTACAGTGCCACGATAGGAATGGATATAGGATTGTTGTGGTTTGCTTGATAGATTGTGGGATATTTAGCATGATACAAGCCCGACATTAGTGATGAGGACCTGACAAATTATACACCATTTCAGAAAATGTTTTTAAAAAATTCACAAAGAAAAAATTGTCTTCAGTTATTCATTGCTATGAATATTTAGTATTTAATTATAATTTGTCATTAATTATATAATGTAACAAAATTAAGATATGGGCAACTGCTGTGTCAAGTGAACCTGTACCCAGTCAGGTCCACAGTTATAATCATTTTAATCATATAATCATGACCATCAGATTAACTAGGTTTTCAACAGCTCTGTATGTAATTTCTTCCAACATTTATCTTTATGTCAGATTGGGTATGTAAAAGAGCAGACTGGAGGAAAGTACCATTTTTGGCAACATTAAATCTATAACTGCCTATAATCTATGTAAATCAGCAATATCATACTGTAAAATTGTACATGATCATGGACTGTGAGTGGACAGAATAAATGAGATAAGCAGTCCTGCTCTCTAGTGGTGATATTCTGACTTGCAATGTTTTAATGACCCAAAATACTCTGTAGTTAATTTTAGAGCTGAAATAATTATTTGATTATTCGATACACAGAAAATTTAGTAGCAACAACTCTGATAATCATTTAAAAGTTACAGTCATTTTTACATTTTAGAGATTAACCGATTAACTGATAATGGAAAGAAAAAAAAAAACATTGGTTGCAGCTGTAGTTGATTTTCATTAACAAAGAGTTTCTCAATCATTTCTGTTCCAGTAGATGAAAAGAGAGCAGGAAGTCACACTCCTATCAATTTGCTGAATGTAGCATAAACTGTAACCTGGTTGAACCTTACATGTCATAAAGACGTAAACTTCTCTGTATTGCTCGAAAGTAAAAAAAAAAGTTAGATTTCTGCTTCATTTGCTCTTAAACAAACTTTGAAAATAGCCTATAATGCTACTTTCACATTTTAAAGCTCCAAGAAAAGAGGAGCTGATTGTCTGACTGAAGCCTATTGTTTCACATTACACTTGATCTTATGCAAGCTGTAATGTGTAGACATCCATATAAGCAGCATCTCCTTGCTGTTTATCCCTGACACACTCAGACTATGCCTTTCTCTACCTTACTGTCTCTGTTTGAGATGACAGATCACTGAATAATGAATGATCCTCCTTTAGGATTCTTTTGATTTAATATTCTTACAACTTTTACTCTCCACACAGAGCTTTTGAATACGTTATGCCAAAGCCTCCTGAAGAACCTGCATTATTGAAGTGAGGTTTCGTTTAAAACCATATTCTCTGCTGCTCTAGAAATTTTAGCAGAGACAGTTGGGCATCACCGTACATACCAAGGCACTCTGACAAATAAAAGGCTGTCTTAAATGTATCATTCATGAGAAATGCTTGTAAGGAGAGGTTTTACTGCTCCACCTGTCTTCCTTCCTGCTCTTTTTTCCATGGTTACCCTGACAAGACTGAAAAAAGGCTTTTCCTCATGGACATTGCCTTCCTTTTTTAAATAAGCAGATAAATACAAATGATTACAGTGTGTATCAAGGCCAGGCAGAGAGCAGAACATACTGTACTGTGTGGGAAATCGAGTCATTGGCTCTGCTGGAACACTAGAGGGCCTCTCATACTCAAAAGTGGAACTCAGCAACAATAAGAGGTTTGCAACTGTTCTAAAATAAAACAGACAGATCGAGACCTCACCTCTCTTGTTGGTCTAATTTGAGACTGTTGAGTAGCCCGCGGTGTCCACCCTACCAAGAAAAATCAAACACTACATCAAAGCCAACCAAACTTATTTTGAGGTCATTTACAGATTGAGTTCCACTCTGCCAGGTCACTGAAATTCCCTTTATACATGCTTCACTCAGTATTGCCTCTCATGCCTGCAGCTTGACCATGTTGCCATCCATATTGGTGCCAGTTGTGGGGATTTTGGGACCAACTTTAAGGATTTTCTGATTACTTTTAAAGTTTTGGACCCCAGAGAGACTGGACCCCAACTTCATCATCCTGTTAGCTCCCTGTGAGTCTTTCATGAAACCCTGAGGTTCTCAGGTTATAAGCGTCTATGCTGGAAATCAAAGTGGATCAATGGTTCCCTTATAGGGTCCATATAAGGGAATGATGTCACAGCCTGTAACAGCCACCATTTGGCCAATAGTTATGCTATTCTCAGTCCTCCTATAAATGTATTAATACTGACTGCTAAACTTCACTGCATTCTTTGCAATAAACATCACCCAAATTAGAAGATACCAGCAAATATAAGGGCCACTACAGATTGTTATTTTGATTTGTTAAAGAAGGTGTAGCGCAAGAAGTCAGGAAACAAAGGCTACTCATTGAATTACTACATTAACTAAATAGAATCAATTAAGGTTTATTTCACGCAAGATCATCTTTATCATCACTGCTGAAAAACTCATTTGGCTGATGTCTTTTGTCACACTATGGCCTGTTACGAGATTAACACAGAACTCAAGGGAAAGTACATCAAAATGAACTAGGGATATGGACACGAGTAGCCACTTTTTATATGTATGATTTCTTTCTCTTTTTTTTCACTACTCTGGCAGTGGAGAGGGATTATTCAAACGGTCAGTAGATCCAGATGTCACCAATGTTGAGCTGAAGTTGCATGGGGATACATTTCATTATTTAGCATGTAAACAACTGAGCAGGGGAAGTAATACAAGTACTTGCCTTATGTTACACTATATCTCTCTAGCTCTTTAGAGCTAAGGTGAGACAGGTGATCAATGGGTGGAAACTGACCCCATTTAATGATTTATGAAAAACATTGAATTAACCTTTTCCCACCAGTTTTGATTGTTTGCTCTGCCCTGATTAGTCTCACCTGTGTCTTGTTGTCTCCTTTCACCTGGGTGTATTTAGTCTGTCTCATCTGCTTGTCTCTTTGTTAGATTGTCATTGTCCCTGTGTCAAGTCTTTGTTACATGTGAGTTCTGGTGGAGTTATTCTTTGTTTTCCCTTGGACCCTGTCTGGATTTTGGACTTTGTACTTCGCCTGCTCCCTGTCAGATTTGGTTGCCTTGTTGGACTGATTCCCTGGTTTTGACCACTGCCTGCCTGTGACCCATGTAAGCTTTTTCTTATCATTAAAGTAATTGAACTGCACCTGCTCTGCCTGCATTGTTTCCCTCTGCTACCCTGCTTGACACCATCACAACAGATACACAGTACATGCTATTTTTTTTCTCCATATGCTCAGACAAGGTGTAGAACTGCAGTGATGTCTTTGAGATTGGCCCTCGAGATTGTCTAGCAGTGACAATGTTTAGAAAAGAGGTATGTGGTAATGAGCATTCCATGTCTCACTATGTCCTCCCTTTTCACGCCTGTCACACCCTGTTATTGATCCCTCTTCTGACAGCAAATGTGAAAAGAACAAACTCCTATGACATCCGATTGAACATTTTTCATACACCTTTCTTGTATCGACTGTCAGAACTGCCTTTCCCTTACAGCCTGCTTCCAATATCAAAACATACGTTTTTTTCCCCCTTTTTCTATCATGTGAGAACACTTAAGTCTTTTACAGCCCCATAGCCATCAAATTAAAACTATAGTGCATTCAGTATTTAAATTCTTTCAACATCACAACACAGGAGCAATAAACAGACAATGTGCCAATATATCAAGATACATGTATATTATTTGTTATTCATGTTGGGGGTTGTTTTTAAATAAAGAATAAATATGAGCAGTCAGTTAAGTGTAAACCAATGCTGTGTGTTTAGATGGAAGAACATTTGTCAAAGCAAATCACCTCTCTAAACCCAGGTTTGCAGCTTGGGTTGCCATGCCTACAGCAGTCAGGGCTGTGGTTATTAAAGATGCTACCTGCTGTTCCTTCTCCTCAAATTATTGTATTTCTAATTACATCAGAGAATGTATTGTCATGATTTGGGTGACAAAACTGGTATTCAATAGTGATCTTTCATCTCCGTTGATGCTCTATTACTGTCAGTTGATACGGTCCATTACAGCTGTAATAATTATAATGCACTTCATGGAATCTTGGAAGAACGCTCTTGTTTGGATTCAGGTAGAACAGTTTAGTTATTATCAGAAATATCAAAGATTGAATAATTAAAATTACAATATGATTAATAATTACAGGGCACCACCCTGGGACCAGGGACCAATAACCAAACATGAAAAACAGTCTCAGAGGTGGCTGTCCACCTAAAAATGTTTAAGGTACTATCTTACATTAAAAATTGGGACAGTTAAGGGTGAAAGCCGAGCACTGACCGTCGCAACCAGCTATTATCACAACATGTACACACAATGACCACAGAAAACTGATCTTTAAAAGATACAGTAGTGTTTATTTAACCTTAGCACTGATTAACAATCTAACTTCGACCAACAACCACTATAGTGGTATAGTATAGTCTAGTCTAAACACAAGCATACAACAATCAGCAAGCATATAAGATCTCTGTGCTGGCGTTTGACATCTGAAAGCTGTTTAATGTCCAGCATCTTTTCTCACTGTCAAAGGGACAAAGAACTAGCACTATTCTATTCTTAACTTTATCCAACAATACTATTCAAAACCACTGTGAACCTAGAGATAACAATACACACATCCATGTAGATGGATCCAAACCCTCTGGTCTCCATGTGGCTGAGTGTGTAATCTTATAAACCAGGATTACAAGTGTCCCAAAGTGAACCTTATTTAGCTATGACAAATATTCATATTGAAATACTTCTGATACTACACTTTTGACATCATTCTGATTCTATAACAAATTTACACACATAGAACTCATGAACCAAATCCCTTCAAACAATTTCAAGTATACATTGAAGGAGTTACTGGTTGCTGTAACCATTCTTTTTGTCTATAAGGGTCATAAAGCGCTCTCTTCTTAACTCGATTCTAATGTGATGCAGGACTAAATATGGATGCTACCAAGGGTCAGTTGTGTTCAGTGTATATTTTCAGCAGTCTGTAATAATCTGTTTAAGCACACCTCATTACATACAATGGCATGGGATGCGACGCTAAAACTACAATGGCTACAAGAGCCCAACTGCAAATAAAGAAACTATTTTCACCAATTTGTAAAATACGTATTTTTCATTTAGAAACGAGTTCTGAAAATAAATAAAACACAAGCAAACTGAGAAACACATTCACCAATTTGACAACACACGGCTAACAGAAATGCAGACAACACAAGCAAATACAGAAATTGATAAACACCCCCAAATGCTTAGCTAAAGTCAACCAATGTTGGAAAAGGAGTTTGGTTTTGACATACAATTGCATGATTCCGATATTTCGATATTGTAGGTATTGGCTATAAACCTAGGGTTAGCCGGAAGCACTTTATAATAAGGTTATAAAGCATATACTTAAATAAAGCTTAACTATAAGTAATGCAAGACTCATGATTATTTATTTATGATGAATTAATGCAGGATGTATTATGAATTACTGCTGCTTACCTTTAATAAATGATCAAGTCCCTATAAATTTATGTGATTAAGTAACATTTAATAGATCATCAACTAATGATATGCCACCAAATTAGCTGGATCCGAATTGCATGGAAAAGGACATTTCAGACCGATGCATTTGATCCGCCTCTCAGAAAGCAGAACACTACCTATTTTTACAGAAATATGAAGCTTTTTTCCCCCTATCAAACTGGTGGTCAGATGCAAACATCTAAATGGTGCCACATAATCCAGTGGTCTTAAGTGGGCTACCATTTTTTAAAATCTGGGTCGAGTAAATAAAAAAATTGCAGCTGCTATTGATGGTACCTTGGCTATTTAAAAACCAGGGTTTGGACTAGGCCCCTTAGTTCCAGTAAAGGGTCTTCTTAATGCTAAATGATAGGAAGACATTTTAGTTAACTTTTGGCAACAGTTTGGAGAAGGCCCTTTGCTGTTCCAGCATGACTGTGCCCCTGTGCACAAAGCCAGGTCCATAAAGAAATGGTTAGACGAGTTTGGTGTGGAGGAACTGGATTGGCCTGCACAGAGCCCTGACCTCAACCTCTTTGAAAACCTTTGGGAGTTATTAGAACAGGCATACTCGTCCAACATCAATGCCTGACCTCACAAATGCTCTTTCAAATGCCCTGAATGGGCACAAATTCCCACAGACACATTCCAAAATCTTGTGGAAAGCCTTCCCAGAAAAGTGGCGGCTGTTATAGCTGCAACGAGGCAGTCCAACTCCATATTTATATCCATGATTTTAGAATGGGATCTCCAACAAGCTCATATAGGTGTGATGGTCAGGTGTCCACTGACTTTTGGCCATATAATGTACATATATGTACCTATATAAACAGGTATATAGTACAAGGCTCAAAGCATCCCCTTCTCCCACCTTAAACCCACTCCATTAGCAAGGCCTGACATTCTGTGTAATGTGTTTTTAACACATTCATGGAAATAGCACTTGCCCGTGTAGACTATATGAAATGACCACTGACTAATGTATAGAATCTTCAGAAATGTGAGAATGTTATATTACTTTTTTTTTTTTTTTTTTACACTATTCTGCTAATGCATAGACCTGTGTGCCACTTCCAAGTAGAACTGCGGCATATGACAATATAGGACAATACAATAATTGCACTTGGTCACAGCAGTTACACCCTCAACCATTGGGACCATTTTGATACCTCAGAGACAGCATGTAAACTCTGATGTTTTCACTGCCCTTTTCACACATAAAGAGGTGCAAAGATCACTCGGATAAATGTGGAGGTAAAGACATGCTGCAGGCTATATATAAAATTGCACCCACACACAAGATTACACATACACACACACACACATTATATTCATGGAAAGACAGTGCCCTAGTTTGCACCATAAATCCCCCTGGGTAAGATATTAATCCCATTCTATCCTATCTTCAATTCAATCTTCAATTGAAAGCATAATAGACAATAAAGCTTCTGTTCCTTCTTCATTTTTCATAATTAAGGTTACAAAAAATGCTGTAATTTAGTTTTAAGGAACTTTGCATTTGATTCATTCATTGATGTAAGAGATAAAAATTTAGCTGCTTTTAACAAAGCAGTAATACTGATACTGATTAATCACTTTTTCCACGCTCTGCCCGAGCCGACATCATATTGTGTAATTACCTCTGGCTTTTATAGATCCTGTCTGAGTGTGTGCGTGTGTGTGTGTGTGTGTGTGTGTGTGTGTGCGTAAGTGGAGTGGCTTGTGTCATGAAGTGATTGTTAGCAATCATAATCTGCATTAGCAGTGTGCGTGTGTGTGTGTGTGTGTGGTTGCAATTGTGCGCATGTTGGTGCCGCTTGTGTATGTAGCAGGGTAGAGAAGGGTCTGTCGAACATTTGTGCCACTGTGTAGTGTACCATACAGTAAATTGTCCATGTGGTGGGTTTTCATGCCTATATATTAGGTATCAGATGCTAAATTGCACAGTCTTTTAAAGAAATGTTCCTACTGGAAGTAATTTGTGTGTCTATGTGTGTTTTTACCACTGACACACTATTATAGCTTTCTCCAGCGCACTGTATTTTAAAAGTTATGACTGTGAGGTTGATATGCCGTCTTTCAGTGTTACTTTGAGCTGAATGAAGAAATATCAATGTGATGAAATACAGAGCCAACACACTGAATGTGTTTACATGTGCACAAGTATTCTGGCTATGATCTGGTTTTTGAAGTAGTTATGTTTTGTGCATGTAAACACCTTATCCTAGTTTTAGAAACCTGGATGAGCCCTTATCCCAGGTTTTGAGAATCCTGGATATGCTTTGGCATGTAAACAGCGTATCCAGGTCTCTGTAGTAGTTGGTTCCACCAAAATATGATGGTCAGTGATATAATGATGACCAACAAGCTGAACTAGAGGAAAATTCTGACTTAGTAATGTAATGCAGATCATAAATTCTACTATCAGTCTTGTTTTCCATTACCAGTAATCAGATTGGAGAAGCTTAATCCAGCAGAGTTCAGACAGCCAGACACCAAAATGTGTTCATTCTCAACTGTTTAGGTAGCTCAGTCGCTACAGAAATAACTGGCTGAGTTGATGAGGAATCAAGTCACACCTGCAGACAGACGATCAGAAACCTGGATACTGTTATGGTCATGTATACAGGGATATGAATAACCAGAAACACCATATGCCGAATGTAATCAAAACCAGCAAAAGACACAAAAGCAGGGTACTAATGTGCGTGAAAATGCATTCAGTGAAAAATTAGTTACTGTTGTTCTATTTATGAACTGCACTGTATTTTGTCTCTCTCTAGTCCTAGCACAGAAATGTGTGTGTATGTGTGTACATGTAGACGTCTATCTAGAGATCTGGGGTACAATAATGTTAAGGATCAGCTGTCACTGGAGACAAACACAGCTGGATTTATCCAAATTTTCCATGCAGTTAAGATAACTGTATCAAAGATACTAAAACCTGCATAAATCAATATTTTTAATACTAACCTTGAAACAAGTAACTCAAATTATACTGTGTATAGACATAACATAAGCTACACATTTCAACAACAGTTAGCTACATTGTATTTTACCCTCAAGGTAACTTACTACTAACTAACATTACTCCATGGGAAGTGCAGTTAGCATTCGGTAAAGCTAGCCAGCTACATTACCTTATTACTTGACAATACAAAAACATACTAAAAGACAAATGGTGTCAAATGTAGACATTGACCTAACTCACTAATATATATAAAACATTAATAACAGGGAGGGATTCATACCGGAAAAGTGGAGTATTTCGTGTCAGGGAATCAAGACACACTGCGTTCCCCAGTGCAGTTCAAAAGCTATTCGTTCCCCCGTCTGGAGCCATAATAATAACTCTTTGACGCTACTGCCAAATTAAAATGTTGTGAAGCATAAAACATAATTAAACATAAGAAAACTGTGCATACTGTATCAGGTCATTGAAATGTTACACAACACAATTTGGTCTGACTTAACACTGATAATACATTATTTTGTCCGTCATATAGGCAGCAATATCCAGCAAAAAATCTGATAAACCCATTGCACACTAGCAGCCCAGCATCAAATGAAATACAGATAAAGTTACCAAGTGGTTAGTAAACATAGCGGAACTAAACAGAACTAAAAATACAGTAAAATAGAGGAAAGTAAATCATTTATCAGGTGGTCAGAAAGGCAACTCCAAATTAATGCTAATGTAGCTCCCTGTCTGCTGGATGTAAGTGTCTGCTTACACATTAGCCATCTGGCTGTGTATCTGTCAGCATGTTGTGATCATTTTTGTGCCCCAAAAAAATCAATTAATGCAACAGGCCCATATTGTTGATGCTGATACAGTAGGCCTATAGAACATTTTGGCTTATACTGGGACAACAGTTTGTGAAACATCTCTAGTCAGTCACCAGTGCAAGATAATTTGTCAGTGCTACCAGAAAGGGAGTTCTAAAGTCTAGCTGTTAAAGTTACAGACATTATTATTCATATATATGTAGGCTACTGAATATATATCATTTAATCCTGCTTCTAGTGTGAAGTGCATGTGTAATTCAAGTACAATACGTTGCTATGGTGTCCCCACTACACCAGAGTAAATGAGTTTTTCTCTTGATCCCAAAGAGAAGACACATAAGACAGCGGCTGCTTTTTATGACTGATGTTCATTCCTAATGCCTTGAGATAATTTATCCTGACTTCTTCCTTCCTTCTTGAGTGTAATTCCCCACATAACCATAAAAGCCTTTTATTATTCCCTGCCTGAGGAGTCTAAAGTGTTTATAGACACTGACAATTCTGTGGAGATCATTCATCACATGATTTGCCTTATAAGCCAAATAAAGGAGTGATTATTTACAGTGTGACACACACATACAGTACACACACAGCACACAAGCATTCACACACTTGGAGATCTCCACTGACATTTGAATCACTGGCGATCCTCTGTGATCCATATTTTAAAAGCCTTCAAGTGAACAGGCATGGAATTAAAATGCAATACAGCATCTCAAATGTTTTTGTTTATTTTTCTTTACTCCATTGGAGTTTTCCATCATGGTACATTTGGTTTCCATTGCTTTTATCACATCTTCATATTACAATTTTCCTTCATCTTAGTTGTTTTCAAATTAAATATCTCAAAATGAACTTCATATAACATTGAAATATGTGGTTGCCGCTTGTGAGATGAGCAACACAGAAAATAACAAAAGGGGAAGAGGTGTGAATTTGTGCCAGGAACTCAGGCAGATATTGCTCTCGTTGAACTTCACAAGCTAAAAGCAGAACAACTGATACATACGTATCAGCAATGTTCAGTATGTGTTAAGTCAAATTATCAGACGGTTCAAGGTAAATGCACTCAGACTTGTGAATAGAAATATGAAGTTGGAAGCCTTCAGATTATTTTCAATACAACTGCTGTTTCTGCGAGATTGCATTCAATGAGCTAGATGCCTCTGCATCATATTTCACTGCAAGGTTAAGAATCACATTCAACATGCACGAGGAACTCTTCATTTTCAGCTATTATTGCACTTATTTACGTACAAAAACATCACTTTTCTGTGTGCACTGATTATTGCATTATAATGATGACAGAAAGTTCATGAATAAGGAATGAATGCACAACACTTGTGTCAAGGTTGCTCTGGGAGAGAAAATTCCATTAGGACTATTGAGGGACAAAAACCTCATGTGCTTTTTCACAGATTAAAAGGACTGTTTAAAAAACAACCATGTCAGCACAATATTTCATGTTGTATTAATTAAATTTCCAGAAGCTTATGTAAGCATGATATTATGTAAAGCAAGCTGAACCCCAGAACACATCAACCAATCTCTAATGGAGTAGACATTATCAGTTATTTTGTTTTTCTATTTTTAAAATCACATGCACTGTAAGATGCCACTCTCTCATGCCTGTACGGTAAATATGAAGCTACAGCCAGCTAGCTGGAAAAACCCATAGCGACTGATGTCAGAATAGCAACGATTGTTCAATTTACTGGAGGAGGGGGTTCACAAGTACCGAAATAGCGGCTCACTGCAACAGTGCTGTAATGAATCAGAACTCTGACACAACACAACAAAAAGTCAGCAATGGGTTAGATCAAGCAAATCTCTCTACAGGGATAGCTAATTGTGAAAGTGTTGTTTTGAGATGCCACTTCTTGTTTTTCTATCCTTTTGTATTCTTTCCTGCAGCCATCCTGTCTATCTTGGCAGTCCTGGTCAGCACAGCTCTTCGCCTCGCCCTGCTCAAAGCTCCCGAGCTACTGACAGTGAACTTGGAGGTGACACATCCTGCCACTACTACGGCCTGATGGGCATGCTCTTCAGTGTAACCAGCATCATGACTCTGGCTGTAATGGGGATGGTCAGATACCTGGTAACATGAAGTCCACCCAAGACAGATGGTGTAATCTCAGATGGGAGTTATAGGAGATCAGAGCAGAAAAAAAACAGTTGGCATAGCAAAATCAATGTTTAAAGTAAGCAATGAGTCTGAACAGTCACAGGGATCAGAATCAGAAATACTTTATTGATCCACGAGGGGAAACTCTTTTGTTACAGCATATCAGCATACAGATATATCTGTTGATGTAAGGCTGTACATCAAATGGTGGGGGGGCAAAAAACAGATCCTGAACTATTGTCTATAAACCTTTCAGATTATCATCTATTATAAACCTTACTGGTGTTATGACAAGGATTATTGATGAGACCTGATTGATCTCCACACCCATGATTTATTGATCTGCGATAGCTTGACTAACTCCCAGTCGAATTCTTAGCTAAGCTCGCTGAACAAGCCTCACCTTTGGGGGTGCTGTCTTCTTTAATCCTTCCACTCACTGAGGGCTTCATTCTTGTCAGGCAGTTGGTTTTTAACAGGATCCCAAGCAAGCAATACAAACAGCATGGTCTGCTGAATAATGGATACAACTCATGGCATTATTGACATTTATACTGATATTGATCTGTTCTTGCACACCAAGTAATGTCATACAAGACATATTCTATTATCTACCAAGAAAGATAGTTTTGTGACTGAAGAGAATCCCAAAACGAAACTCGGTATCATGAGTTTGGTCATTTCACTTTTGAAAATCTACAAGCTTCAGCATGTTTGTGGGCATAGGAACCCATGAGACCTTGGTGCCAGTTAATACAAGGCCAGTTAGCCAGCCACACAACCTTGTTCTAGCAGCCCACATTGCTGTATTAGTCTAGTTGTTGAAGATGATAAATGAGGCTTAAAAAAAGCTAAACCTGAATTGATTTGAAAGCATGTTAGTAGGGGACAAGGTGTCATAGTGTCAAGCAGGGAACCATGACACAAGGTGCTCTACTGACAATATGTTGCATACAGTGAGAGTGATTACTGTATGCAGGTTTGAGCTCACCAAAGAAGCACTGAGTATTGCTAAAGGTGTTGGCAGGTACAAATCAATAAGTGTTATACAACCCTATTGCCAGACCAAAAATGTCAATATTGGAATACATTGCAAAACCCTGGAATACGTTTAATTCAATGGGGGTTTGTGCCAATGTTTTTCAATTTTTTGCATTCCGCATCGCAAATATGTTATTGTTATTTGGTATGGTGTTATATATGGTATGTTAGGGAAAGATTGTGGTTATGGCAAATAAATCATGGTTAAGGTATGTATACAGGCTGCTTCCCGCTGTTATGCACTCATTAACTCACAATAATCAATTGTGTAAATAACATTTGGTTCAAAGCTCAAGGGATTTTGTGCCTTAGGTGAGAAAAGGAAAGTCAACATATGTGGCTTTACAAGAATGATATGTGGCATTTGTGGCTTTACATTGATTACCATCTGGATCTCAAACCACTTGTGGAGGTGTTTTGATATCAGTATTGTGATCCACTATGGCTATATTCAGTGCTTCTTTGGTGAGCTCAAACCTGCATACAGTAATCACTTTCACTGTATGCAACATGTTGTCAGTAGAGCACTGCTGCTGCTGCTTCATCGGGTTGGTTGATTGTATATTTAAATAAATATATATATATATATATACACACACACAGTGTAGCTGCATTAGCAGTTTAACTACATTTCTCAGTAGCGTGGTGGTAGCGTAGCTGTTTTCTGAATTTCAGTAGCTTAGCTCTTTTATTGATCAAGTAATAGCATCCACACAAGCTAACGTTACATATCCCCAAGCATTTCGAGTAAACTTGAGCATTTCTGAAGCTCAAGCGCAGCGGAGCTTTCTGCTGTGGTCTGAAATAAAACTGCTAAGGATCAGTAGGTGACGCCACCATCATACACGGACGTGTATGTGGACATGTATGTGTAGACGACAGAAACACTTCCGTATGACGGTGACCCCACGTATCAGATGCTACGACATTTCTGCAGCAGCGGAATACAGACACGCGAGCTTGAGTTCAGGGTCAATGCTAATATTTGTGCTTGGAGGAACCCAGGACCAAGAGAAAGATACTGACCATCAACCTCTGTCCAAAGTAAAAAAAAAAAATAGTCTACTAGTACTTCTAAATTTTAGTAATTAACATGTTATATCTCCCAGCCAGACCAGCATCTTGTTGTCACTGTTAGGTAGCTAGGCAACTAGCGAAGACTCCAGGAAGTCACTGGCTTGGTCAAAAAGAGTTCCAGCAATTAACTCCACATAAAAACACAGCTTGTCATGTTTACATTTCTGTTTTGGTATAGATTAAACAATCAAGTTAATGTTAATTGCTAAATCGGTGGATTTCTTTTTTTTTTTTTTTATCTTGTACAGAACCTGTTTCCCCCTGCTTCCAGTCTTTGTGCTAACTTAAGCTAATTGCTCTAGCGTCATATTTAGTCTATAGACATGAGAGTGGTAATCTTTTCACCTAATTCTCAGCAAAAAAGTGAATAAGCACATTCTCTAAATACAAATGGGTCACAAATGTATAGCTTTTAAATGAAGGCTAAGAAATAAAAGAATTTGTATGGAACTATTTTCATGTTTAATTCACATTTAAATTTGCTGCTCTAGTGAGTATTTATGACAGCAGGATGCTGTATCTGGGATAGACTCAAAATAAACTGCATGTTAATCATAATGAAAGAACCGTACAACCCTTTTAATAGTTTTTGGACTACAACAGAGGCCTATAGCACAGAGGATAAGTTATATCCGGCTTTGGCTACACAGGCAATACGTGATAGTGGGATAAACTGATTGTTGGTTTTGGTAATTTCATGGGATTTACTGACAATATGAGAAATGTAGAATATCACCAGAGTGGTCCTTCCTTTGAGAATTGCAGAAATCTTCTCACTCCTTTGTGCGTGCTGCTCCACTTCAGTGTGAGGTGATCGGTGGAATGTTGGTTGCTTTATGTGATCTGTAAGCCCCTGGTGTGCACCTTATCTAAATATTTAAACTGTACTTACACATGTGTGCATTTACTTGTGTGTGTTTGTATAAGTGCATATTCATGAGCATGTCAAAGTGTGTGCATTAGAGAGTGAGGGGTAAGGGGGCGAACCTATGACATCTATGCAAGGCAAAAAATTTACACAACACCACTCTCATGTCTGTAAGGTTAGCTTAATTTAGCACAAAGAGTGGAAACAGGGAGAAAGTCCAACAGTTTTTACACTTTGTACAGATTAAACAAAAGTAACATGACGTTTAGAGGTGCTTTTTTAACCGTTGGACAGAGCCAGGCTAGCTGTTTCTTCCTGTTTCCAGTCAAAACACGAGAGCGATATCAATCTTCTCATCTAACTCAGCAAGAAAGTGAATAAGCGTACTTCCCAAAATGTCAAACTATTATTTTAAATGATGGCTTGTTTTTTTAAACTATTTTCCCCCTCCTCCTCTTCTCTTACCGACCTCTCGCCTCCTTTACTGAACTCACATCTTCCACACACCCCTGTTTTATTCTCTTTTCTCCTCCCTGCCTTCCCCTATTCTTTCATCTGCTCTTCTTATGTCAGATTGCTGTGATAATTAGTTCAGGTTTCCTTATTGTCTGGACCCACTACATGGCTGTCAGCTTCTGGAGCATGTTTCACTCCCAGGATCAGGACCACATGACTCCATTCATCACCCTGTTACCATGCCTCTTCACTGAGAGCTCACTATATACAACCCTTTCATATATTTCATCTTCCAGCGTACCTCCTGGCACGAGCTTCTGTGCCTCCAGAGAATGATGTTTTGTTGTTCCCAATTCACCTGCTGAAGGTGGGAAGCTGGAAGGAAAAATGGTCAAAAGTTGTGAGTCCACCATTTTTGGAAATGGGACTGATGAAACCTGTGTGGGTCTGATGGGAGCTCCTGGCAGACAGTCTGGGAGTGAGATGATGCCTTTGGGCTAATACTGTATGTGATGAAGTCTACGACCTTATTTGACCCCTTTCTTTAAATTGTCATTGCAGAAACATAGGTTTTTGGAAAATTTAGGGGAATTCATTTATTTGCTTATTTTGCGAGGAGTTAGATGAGAAGATCAATACCACATTCATGTCTATATGGTAAATATGTAGCTAGAGCAAGCAGCCAGGTAGCTTAGCTTAGGAGAAAGAAATAGAGGGGAACAGCTAGCTTGCTCTGTCCAAACATAACAAAATCCACCTACTAGCACCTCTTGCTCACTGATTAAAACGTTACATCTCATTTGTTTATTCTGTACAAAAACTAAAGCTTACCCACCCTGAGTCTGATTCTACTTGAGGTTTCTGCCTCTTAAAAGGAAGTTTTTCCTTGCCACTGTTGCCAAGTGCTTGCTCATGGTGGGAATTGTTGGGTCTCTGTAAATAATATTATAAAGTACAGTCTAGACCTACTCTATAGGACAAGTGCAATGAAATAACTTCTGTTATGAATTGGCACCATATAAATAAAATTGAAAAAATTGTCTACGTTTCCCAATTGCCAGTGTACGTGCATGCTGAGCTTGAGGTCAACTGGCAGCCTCAGAAATGATAGTCAGCTTTGAATTATGGTGTGCATGACACAAACATATCAGTGACTTCTGGACCTGACAACTTAAACAACTACTTGTCCAAACTCATAAGAACACTAATATGGGCATACTTATATGGGCATTCTATAACCATATCAAAATGAAAATGGAAAAGCTGTTTGACATTTAATAATCAAAGTTGTAACCCACTGTACAGTGGATAATGTTAATTCAAATTTGAAAATGTAATATAAACAATGTAACCTGATTTTCCATTTATGCAAGCAATATTGAAGTCAAAATGAAAATGCAATTTTCTAACAATTTGAAAATGAAAATAAAAATAGCCTTTGACATTTCATTTTCTAAGACTTAAAGGTGGGGTATGTGATTCTAATCCAATACATGTCTTTTTGTCAAATTCAGTAAATGTGCCGTTGTTCACACTACATCATGGTGTTTGTCATGGTATTGTATTTCCCCAGAATCGAATAACCCACCTTTAACCTGCTATGCAGCGGACAATAACCAAAATGCAATCACTGAAACAGCGCCCCCAGCCCTTGTATTTTCTAAATGAAAATGAAAATGAAAACTGCATTTTACATTTCATTTTCAAAGACTTAACCTGCTGTACAGTGGACAATATTCAAATGCAATGGGTCAAGTATTTTGCAGTTGATAAATAAAAGTTGATGCATATATCTCATTAAGCACTGTACGTTAATTTATAGAATTAATACATTTTGGAATATCTGCAAACTAATGAAGAGTATGTCTCAAATTTGAAAAAAAAAACTTGTCTGGAACTGTAATTGGGTTGTAAATTATTGTAGGGCTAGTGTGCACCCATTTTAAACAAACCACTATTTCACCCTTTGAATGCAGTTTTCTTATTATTATGTGTAATCGGATTCACAGGGGCTTGAAAATGGGGGTGTTAATTTTGTGTCTTTCCGCAATGATCTTGTGACAAATACAGACTATTTACTATAAATTCCTCTCATGCGTGCTGACCTTCAGCTGTAGTTTTGTGTGTATTCAAATGTGAGATGGCATTTGTAACTTCTCTTCAAAACACTGCATGCTATGCTTTTATCAATGCTATCTCAAGGTAGGTTTAGTTTCACAGAGCTATGTTTCTAAAAACAAATATTGTCACAAAGCTCTGAATTCCCAAGCTAAATGCCTTTGTAGCTGTTTTTTTTTTATAGTTTTCTATTACCCTTGGTCTGCCATGTCTTTTCATTTGAAAGTGGTCTTAACTTATCCAGAATTCATAGATTAGTCCGACTTAAAGCAATATTTCACCATTTTGGGAAATATGTGTATTTGCTTTCTTACCAAGAGTTAGGTGAGAAAATCAATACCACACTCATATCTGTCCATTAAATATGAAGCTACAGCCAGCAGCTTAGCTTAGCTTAGCTTAGTGTAAAGACAACATTAACAAAATCCCCTACTAGCACCTCTGAAGCCCACTAATTGTAATGCAACATGTTATGCTCCTTTGTTTAATCAGTACAAAAATCAAAGTGTAAAAACGACAGGTTGTGGTTTTTACTCTGGGTTATTTGCTTGACTAATTCAAAGTGACCATTTTTGTATGTAATATATGTGTTGTTAGGCAGATGGTTTTAACCTTTGGACAGTGCCAGGCTAGCTGGTTCCCTCTGTTTACAGTGTTTATCCTACAACACATGGTAGTGGTTTGACATACTGAACATAAGACCATGTTCCATTATCAGAGCTGACTGGAATTGGGGCCAAACGTAAGCTTCAAACTGTTTTATTTTCCATCAGAAGGTGGGGGAATTCAAGTCAGTTTTATTTATATAGCCCAATATCACAAAACCCAATTTGTCTCAGGGGACTTTGCAATCTGTACAGCACACGACACCCTTAGACCCTTAATTCAGATAAGGAAAAACTCCCTTTAACGGAAAAATGGAAGAAACCTCAAAAAGAGCAGCAGAGGAGGGATCCCTCTCCCAGGACCAACAGACATGCAATAGCTGTTGTGTTAGACCAACAACAACATGACATCACAGTATATACATAAATTATGATGACAAAATTCCAGATACATGTAGATTGTAAAACATGTGAAGAATATGGATCCAGGAGGACGCTGAGCAACTTCAGGTGTCGCCAAATAGGTAGGACCTGAGCCACACCTCCTCTCCACCATGAAGACCTGGAAAGAGGACAGGCCAAACACAGAAGAGGCCAGCACTGCATTCACACAGATAGGGGGACAAACAAACACACGGAGGGAGAGAGAGACAGGATAGCCCGCAAACTAGGGAGGCTGAACCCTTATAGGGGGTGATGATCCAGTGAGCAGCGATCTCCCTAACATCAGGAAGGATGTGAAAAACCTGAAAAGTAAGTGCTCGCATCACAAATGATTTCCCCTCCCTCTCATGCCCACTAATGGTTGGAGGAGATAGTTGCGGTAATTAAAGGTACCCTGTGGAGTGTTTATTGTAAACAACCAGGTTTGTTTAAATTCAATGCTTCTTCATGTCTCACCAAACCATTTTCAGTACAAAAGCCATGTTCAGTGGGTTTTCTACCTCATTAAACATTTAAAGCGTGTTTATTGTTTTTGAAGCCTGCATTATTACATTTTTTGTTTACACTGGTTTGCAGTCTCTTTCTGCTCTTTTACTTGAGGTACGGCAATTATTTGAGACCCTCTCTTTATTTGAAAGTTTAGCGTTAGGGTTAATAAATTCTATAAGAATACATCCTAATAAGCTGTTGTGACTATCTGCACTAATAAATGTGATTTAGTAGTCCAGAAAAGAATGATGCCACCTCCGCATTGGTACAAAATCCTCTCTCTGTCAGGTTTGTCCTCCAAGGAATCAATATATGTTGATGTTGTTTATCTTTCGCTCTCTACGGTCTCGCAGTCATGTCTCACCTCACCTCTGTGATGCAGAGCTGAACAACTGAAATATTTCACAAGCATTACTGCAAACAAAAAACACAATAAACATGACTGGCTATAACTGGTTCTCAATTGACTTATCTGGTTAAATAAAAAACCTGGTTCCAAACCTCTCTGAATCACCACCCACAGGCCCGATTTGTTCAGCGATTCAAATAGGTTTGGCGTTGTGCCCCACTTACAGCGTTTTCCCCTAATTGGCCAATCAGAGCTTAGTAGGCGGTACTAAGACTGAGGACTTCATCTTCCTACCTTGCTAGCTAGCTATCTAGGTTCATTCATTAAAAATAGCAAAAGATAAATGGGGACAAATGTGGATGACAACAAGCCAGTCATTAGCAGCTCCTTTAAAAAAAAAATCAGCACCATGTCAGGCTGTCAACGTCTTAAATAATATCACATGCCGTTTTAGCCTCCTAATGCCTTCACCTCTCCTAATATTTATATAATTTCTCAGATATTTTGTGGGGAAGACTTGCTGCAGTTGGGGGTGAGTGAAAAGGACTTGCACAATGAGAGATACAGCTCAGAGGCCAAAAAGAAGGCCCACAAAGCCAGAAAATATCTTTTTTGGTAAATGAGTCACTTATCCAAACACACATTTGTTTTTGCCCTGTGTGCAAATCAAATGTGGGTGCAGAGATGGGAAGGAGTTTCTATATTATGGCCTTGAATAAATGCAAGAATCAAGCTAAAAAATAAACCATTCACACCCCTCCGCTCACTTGCCTTATCTGCATATCAAAATGTGCCGTAGTCAAGATAATAACCTCCCTGGTATCTTCATTGGGGTCTTTATTAGTCTCTGCATGGAGGAGCTTCTTGTGTTTATCATGTTGCAGGGGTATGAGAGGAGAAAGGGACTCTTGAGATCAAGTGCTGTTTTCACGGCAAGAGAACAAAACACATACATGATTCAAAACAAGCAGTCTTAAAGTGAAGGGTATTGAGGAAAATAAGAATGGCCTTGCCTACGGGTGGATTTTGTGTGGATTTGACTGTGTATGATTATCCATAAATCATCATTAAAAAACAGAAGCAAATATTAGTTTAATAGTTTGTTAATTACCATTAACAAAACTGGCAACCTGACAACCTGAGAGGACTTGCGTTGATATAGGCCTATAGTATTAGGTATATTCTGCATTTAGAATTGGTCAAATTACCCTTACAAAAACATGCTGGCATAAACATGGGTGTAGTGTATTGTTTATTTTGTTTCTTTTGCTTTTCATGAGTTAATAGAGCATTGGTTATCATGAAAAAAGTTTTTCAATTGTAAAATTGCCATATTTTAAAGACATAATCAAAAAGGTAATCCTTGACAATGTAACTATAATCTAAATACACAGTTTTTCAAATATAATCTGGGATTAGTTACTTTATTTTTTGTAATCTGATTACGTAATCACAATTACATGTAATCCATTATTACCCAACCCTGGTAGTGGATCATCAATAATGTTATTGTTAGCCTGTTTCAGAAGTTTGCTGTACACCATTTGGAAACTAAATGACTTTTGGCAAAAGCAAACAACCTTTGGCAAAAAATTATAATGAATGTGCTTCATAGAAATACAGTAGTTGTATAAAATTGGCACAGAAATAGGACTATACCCCCACCCCACACAATATGCCTTTCTCTTGTTTCATTGTGAGAATTTTATTTTTGTGCATTACATGTACAGTGTATGTAGCATTACACTGCTACTATATCTGTATATTTATACAAGTATGTCTTACACTATTCTCTGCTCTATATATGTATGCAAATGTAATAGCATTGTTACATGTAAAAGGATACCGAGTTGTTCACCGAGTTGTTATGGCGACCATGTTAGCATGTTCTCCTTCGTGTGTCACTTATCCGCCGGTTATTCAGTGTGCATACCTGTGATACAGTACCCACGCAGTGGCTCTCAAAGGGCCATTAATGTGCTTCTAGTTGTTAAGCTAGAAGCTTGTTAGCTCTCTTCACTGAAAATAGCTGCCTGCTGACAAAAACAATGTTTTGAGAGTGGTGGCGGAGTGGGATGATAATTCTCTGTGGGTTCATCACTGCATGCAGCTTCTTTCACATTAAACTTAGCCATTTCATTCATTGTTATTATAAAAGGTTGCAATGTACCAATAAGAAAGGAGAAGAAGAAGACTGCAACAATAGAGATAGAGCGCAATAAAGTCCCGCCCACATCGCAGGGGAAAACAATTCATCACTCTCTAATGTTTTTAGCTAGCTATAGGCATTTTGTTAGCGATTCAGCCCTTGGTTGCATATTGTGGCGCCGATTGTTTTCCCCTCCAGTGAGCGTGATTTTTGGAGTATGACGTGTGTCTCTATGTAAACAATGCAAGTTTCAACATATTCAAAAAAGGGTTTGTAAATGTTTTATAAGATAAGAAATGCATTCAACACAGGCCTTGACGATAAACATAATGTATTTCTGCGAGAAATGTCGACTGTAAACGAAACTGCTTTTGTTTACAGTGAAAACTTCACAGAGTGCCTTGAAAGGTTATATTGATAAAGTTAGCTGCCATTTAGTGTGGAGAAAACGGACACTGTGAGTCTGCTCATTATACTGTTTAGACTGTGGTTGAAATCAAAAGTTGTCCGAATGTCAGCCTCATGGCTTATCTTCACCAAGCAAGCTTCTAGGACACAGTGCTCTGTTTCAAGGTGCACAGTCATCATATACTGTATCACACAAAACCAAGAATATCATTGCACATGAACAAAGGTGATATTATAATGATATTATTATGAACATAAAACATAAGTCTTAACTATGTCTATAACTATGAGTTTCCACTACAAGACCCAAAACGTGACTGTTATTGAGGGTGTCATCTCATATAGCAGTCTAACATTAGCCCTGTTGTGAGACACACGCTGAGGTACTTGTGGCTAGCTAGCCATGTTGAGCTCAACAGCTACGGTACTCACGTTAATATAAAAATCTGAAAGTTCTTATATGCTCCCTGTAGCCATTGTTGCTGTGTGGCGCTCAGCTGTTTTTTATAATCCGCTATGAGATTTGTTTTCAACAAGAAAACACTTTGACTAATGTTAGGTCAACACTACGCTAACAGCTAACATCAAAGTTCACTGTAGCTGTCTGTCTAATATCAAGTGCTGTGGGCTTTAATAGCATTGCTACAATGTACTGCACTGTACTCTTTGATTGGATTAAAATGTAAATATTTATCTAATGTCTTATAGTATAAGGATGATTGAAATGTCGTTGCAATATACAGCCCCTGTAATTATTAAATGATGGGGAAATAATGGTCACCTAAAGCAAGCTAGCCATATCCCAAGATTACCATAGATAACGTTACATAAAACACCACCACACAAAGTAACCTAAATCTATGGCTCAGTGGTAAGAAATCACTAGCAATCACGCTCATTTAACTTCTATGACAAACAAAACAAAAGTTACACCTACAGTATCGTGTGGTGGATTCTGACAATATTTGTAACCTGAAGGTTGTGATGCTTTTATAAGGCCAAAAGAGAATTCTGTTTGGTCCACATCCATCAAAGTTAAATTTACACTTTATCACCTCCCCCCGGCTATATCAGCTTTTCTGTCAGCCAAACAACACTGCAATCAACACCTCACCACCGAAAAAGCATCATTTACTAACCATTTGCAAATTGATTTGTACTCTCGCCACAGAAAAGCCTTTTAAACTTTGACAACCTGGTATTATCATGCTGTCCCTTTTCACACGCTTTATTGGCATGGGAAACAGATGTTTACATTGGGCAAGTGTGAAATAAAAACAACAAAAGAGAAGACTTGTGATTCGGAAATATATATACCGATAAGTAAAAAATACCTTTAAAATAGAGCCGCAAGCAGCAATTCCGGGGTTCAAGCCAACACAGACCGTTAGAAGTTTAAAGCTTCTGGTCAAATGTGGCCTAGACGTGACAAAAGCAGTGCAACCTCTCTTTTTTGCATTTTCACAAAGAGAATGAGAATGAATCATAGTCTGATTCATGTTATTCCAAGCACATTCTTTGCATTTGTAGCGCCCCCTAGTGGTCGATTTGAATGAAACTTCCAGGGTATGTTTCAGGTACTTCTGTGGACATATCCTGTAAGTTTTGTGATGATTGGACAAACAATTTCTGATTTATAGTCTGATTTGTGTTATGCCACGCCCAGTTTTTATCATTTGTATTTATCATTGTATCTTTTGGTCGATTTGAATGAAACTTTCAGGGTATGTTTCAGGTACTTTATGTACTTTACTGTGGACATATGCTGTAAGTTTTGTGATGATTGTGATTTTGTGATGACAAAGAGCTTTATGCAACTTTTGATAAGATTCGTACAATGATGATTCATTGAAAACTTGGTAGCAATCGGACCTACGGTTTAGTAGGAGATGTCAAACGTGTTTTTCAAAAAATGGTGGAAAATCTAGTTGGGCGGACTTTAGTGGTCCAATAGGCTTTTTTGTAGACCACATTGAACTGGACTTGTGAGAGAAATTTCAAGTAATTCGGATTTAAGGTGTGAGGGGTGTGGCCTGTTCAAAATCGCATTTTGGGGTCTTAATTACAGCGCCATCATGTGGCCGATTGGGCTTATAATTCTGTGGAAGTACATGCACATCATTTCCATTTCTTGGGCCAAGTTTCATGTTTCTAGCTCATTCCTGCTCAAGGGATTTTGAGCCGAAGCGGCAGACAACAAATAATAATAATAATAATAATAAACCAGCACAAACATAAAAGGGTTTGAACCCCTAATAAAATAGAAAATAATGATATATCTATTATATCTATGCTCTGTCCTGCACCTGGCTGTGAATCACAAACGTAATTACTGACAGACTGTCTGGACAGTGTGGGTCACTGAGTCTCCACAATGGATTTTCTGTTCCAGGTGCCGACAATGATGCAGAGACTCAAAAGACAGCTCAAAGAGAAAAATTCATTCAGTCTCTCAATCTTGAAGATAAAGCATTTGACATTTGTCACAGAAACATTCTTTCTTTTGTTACTATTTCACTTTGATTGACTGTCAAAAGTCAGAAGGCTGTGTATTTCCACTATGAGATAACCTTCATTATAAAATAACGTCATAACTATGGCTCATGTTGATGCAAAGCTATTCGAAGTCCCAGACATAATTAATTTAGCTTTCAATGTACAGTGACAGTTAGGAACCAGTTTGATCTGAGGCGCCTCTGTGGAAAAAAGAGGGCCTTTAAACTGCCAAAGCCCTTCACAGTGCTGTGAACCTGCAGTAACCTGGATACAAATGAGTGGAGAGGCCTATAGTGATGTATTTTGTCAAGGCACCTGAAATGAGGGCCAAGTCCCACAATGACCCCCCACCCCAACTCATACTTGAGTTGGGGTGGGGGGTCAGCTCCACACTGCCAGGAATAAAATTCTGATGGAGTGGATTTATTTATGCATTTTTGTTGGTAGAAAAGTAAAAGTAGTCAAATTTGAATATATATTATGATCCAAATACAGGAATCGGCCTATAAAATATCCCGAGTGCACCTTATTATTTGTAGAATGTAAAGCCCCCCCATCGAAAACCCCCAAATTGTCAGAAAAAATACTGAGACCATGACCTGTCCTGTGTCCTCACTGGCTATGGGATCTCTGCATGTCCACAAACTAACTAAAGCTCACACTTAAAATTTGAAATAAAACCCCAAAATAGAAATAGTCAAAACCAAACTAAATTGAGAGAGAAGAAGTGACTAAATTGAGTGAATGAATTGTCATTTAATTCATTCATTCGTCATTCTCCAACACCTAAAGCTACTCAACAAATCTGTAACTGAGCCCAAGGCATTAAAGATTATCTTATCCAGCCTTTACATAACCATGAAGGCGCTACACTCTAGCAGCTGCCTTCAGGCTCTAGAAGATCATAAAGCATGCAAGAAATATATAATTATCCATACTGCACTGGGACCAAACTGTGAGATAGCAGCAGCATAATCCAAAAAAAAAAAAAAAAAATGACTGTGTTAATGAATGAATACTTTTCATGTTCTCTTGATACATTTTGTATGTTTTTAATATGAAGCATATGGGGATTAAATTGTGATTTAGCACCGACTAATGATTTAGAGTGCAGTGTGCATATAGTTCAAGATGTTTCTCTCCTGTTTTTCACTCACTATCTAAGTTTTACATGCAGCCACATGCAGGATGGCAGCCCTGCCCTTATAAG
The DNA here is from genome assembly GCF_020085105.1 of Siniperca chuatsi. Lineage (NCBI taxonomy): Eukaryota > Metazoa > Chordata > Actinopteri > Centrarchiformes > Sinipercidae > Siniperca > Siniperca chuatsi. Next base: position 9,746,445 of record NC_058057.1, read on the forward strand.
GGACACACACCTGAGGCTGCAGGCTGCAGCTGGAGCAGCGCTGAACCTCTTGCCGCTCTCTACTTAAGGACAGATGGATCTGACACCGGAGCGCATCAACAGCGGCACATTTTGACTTTTCTCCATCCCATAAAAACGGGTCAATTTGCCTCCGTTATTATTGTTATCCTCCTTCTCTGTTACTGATCACAATTCCAATGGATATCTACACCTCCACTTTGTCACCAGCGCTGGATATCGGCGCAGGTTGTTATCTGCTGGTTGTAGGTAAGTTAAAAGAGTAAATGGTGTAATACGCTGTCATAACGCTCAGAGGTTTGTTATGTGTGAGTAAAAAATAAAAAATAAATACAATTATTCGGAATTAACTTCATCCCCAGGATTTAGAGACTTGAAAACAGAATCAAAAAGCATTAAATTATACTTTTCCATAATGAATTTTTACGCACACCAATTCGCTGGTGTAAACTTCTCTTTATGCATAAAGACCTGGGTAAACGGAGAGAAGTCGCTGCTGTCTAGTATTTTGTAGTGTTTTCTCCCTAATCTAAAACGTTCATGTGTTTTCAAGGTGACAGGAGAGCTACCATGCTGTTTACACCTACATCAATTGATCCCTTTTAGCACCTCATTCTCAGGGGGAGGCTGTGAGCAGGTTCCTGTGGTGTGTGTGGACAGTTTACACTCTCAGAGTTAGCCATTACATTTTGAGACTCAGTTTTCAGTTAAGATTAGGGTTAGGCATGTAGTGGTCATGATTAAGGTTAGAGAACAAGTGTAAGTCAATGCAATGTCCTCCAAAGTGACAAAAACAAATGCTCTGTGTGTAGTGCTATAATTGAGTAAATTAGTGAAATTAAAAGATAGTTAAGACCCCTCATGTGGCCTATAAAGAAGAAGTTATTCATCCACACGCACAGCAGGGACTTAAATACCCATGCTGTGAGATATTTTAACTGTATTACTGAATGTATGTGTCTCACATTCATAGCAATATTAAACATCTGATATCTTAATCTTGCACAGAAGTGCTGTCATCTCACACAGCCAGTAAAATCTAGTAATATTAGTGAGCTACGATGACAGACACTGCAGCCGTGTTCCTGCTATTCCACACATGATGTCTGTCTGGAACTTTATCATAAGGCATCTATTGAACAACCAGAGGCAGATCGATAACGTTACAAAGCATAATGAAAGATGGATGATAGTGGCGTTGGCTAAACACAGTGTGTAAATTGGCCAAAAAGCAAACAGACAGCTGACTCTGATGCAGAATCCATCAAATAACTCACCTCTCTCTTTTTTTTTTGGTGCAATATGACAACATATAAGATGACATAAGACGTGGATTGTAACCATAGACTAAACAGTCAGAGGCAGGCAAGACCAACCAGGACAGACGTCTTATATGGTATGTATGGAGAGAGAGAAAAGCAGGAATACTCTGAGATGAACTTGGCATTAGATGACCTGTGGTGGTATTTATGTATATTCTGTACCACTGTAAGTGTGAGAGAGGGTGTTAGGGGGAAGATAAATAAATAATGCAAGCAAAAATTTTTTTAAAAAGGAACAAAGAGGGGGTTTTGTTCTAAGAAGATAAATCTTTTATTGCTGTGTAAATGATATTATGTGGTAAAATCTAAATGTTTTCATATATTCTCAATATTTCATAGTATTGATGATTACTGAGGCATAAATTACATGCGTTATTTCACACTTTGTTAGAGCTTTGCCAATGAGTGCCTTTCTAAAATGATTACCTCATTTTTATTAAAGGAAATGAAAATGGTGGTTTTCAGTGCTATCTAAGTAAATAACTTTTCTTTAACATAATATCACACATAATATAGATTGAATTTGCTTATTGATCATGTGAACTTAAAATATAAAAACACATGTAAGATATATATCACATTGTAAAAAAAAAAAATCATAATTGCAGAATCACAGTGACATAGTGGAAGGTGAAGACACGTTTTGTAATAACCTGATTTGTTTCCTGTGATGTTCGAGAACCTTGCTGTGACATGCCAGGAGGTAGTAAAGGAAGTGGGAGGGGGGGTTACACTGATTACAGACCTCATCTCCTTTCAATTCTCGGCTCCCATTGCAGGATGAATGTATAGCACTTACTCTCTCATTAGCACTGAGATAAAGTGGGCTGTCAGTGTTAACATGACAGCTCCGATTCAGGTCATTAGGATGAGGCAAGCCTCTTCTCCGATGGTTTGCACAAATGACACAGATGTGAGGCATAATGATGAAACTAATCACATCACAGGCACAAATGAATCTCATACTGTGTAGTGAGTGTCAGGAAATGCTTGTATACGTAAGAATTGTGTTCAAGAGTTGCTAAAAGTTAAAAACAGAGACAATTTAGAGATTTGTAAAAAAACAAAGGCCCTCCCCAAGGTAATTAATGTTACCCTCCCCACAACGTAATAATAAAACAATGTAAAATTAGCACAACTTATTTAATTGTGTACCCCAAACCTTAATATCGTAATGGAACTTGTGTGCTGCCAAAGCCACGGCGCAAGTCAAGGATGTCTTTTTGTGATATAACTATTTATGTAACTATGAACTATATTGTTAATAGTCACCAAAGACAACTTCTGTTATGAATTGGCGCTATATAAATAAAATCGAATTGAATTGAATTAAGGAAGGCTGAAATAAAATCTAAATTTAGAATGAGAAACTAATAAAAGACCCTCTCCCAAAAAAGTCAGTCTACCCCACCTTCAGCCAAGTCTTTCCAGCTGGTTTTAAGATATTTCTTTATGTATATGTGTATTGCTGTAAAAGATTTATATGTTTGTATAGATTAATTTTCATTTTAGAGAATGATGTTGGTTGCTTTTAGCTGAAGTCAGCGAAGGGAGGTTCACAGGTGTATGCAATGTGCATAACATCTATTCATCTGTCTGTGCATAACATATAAGCTATGTACCTGTCAGTCCCCCTATTCTTCCACCCTCCACCCCTCCCCCACTGCTCCACTCACCCCATCTCTAAGGTGAGGTAATCCCTTCCCAGTCAATATCGTACCATTAGACAATTATTGAGCCCTGTTACAATTAAGATGAAGAAAGCATCCCCATCTGCCTCATCTATTTATCTTACAGTATAAATTACTATTTTACAACTGTTTTACCAGGAAGTTGCCCCTTTTTAAAACTCACTACACCACATTTTCACTCACCCATACATACAGTACACACACTACTGATCTGTGCCCTCTTTACACACCTGATAATTGTGTTTTGGTTTTTTTAATGTGCATAAAATGACTTTTGCATTCTGATTCTGTGTGCAGTCTGCCTCATTTTCTGTCTGTCCAGGAGGAGCGCACGCTGTCAAACATGGTTAATGTTTGTTAAATTACTACTGTGTGTGTGTGTGTGTGTCTGCTAACCTTAAACTAAGTGGCAACAAATGACATTTCCCTAGATGTATTCAGGGTTGGTGCTTAGGAAGTAGGTAACGCTTAGGAAGTAGGAAATGTAGCGTTCATTTTAGGGGAGAGTCACACATTCTGAAATTCATAACCTTCTTTGAGATAGTGACCACGTAGCTGTCTAAGACCCACTTTCCTAGCAGACCTAAGCAGTGCGGCTCACTTGAGGTGTCCTTATTGATTCGTTTTTTGGTTTTGTGCAGTAAGTGGTTAGACCAACTGGCTCGGCTGCACTTCCACGAAAGTGATTATCAGCGAGCTGGAAGTTGATCGGGTCACTGGGCTTCGTGCTTAAGTAGTCCCACAGCTGCTGGGTTTAGAGTTAGTTTGGGGAAGGTAGATTGTCAGAGCAAAGGAGGTTACATGCTGAAGGAGTCTGTCTCGGTGTTGGGGGTACAGAAAAGTGCATTTAAACTTAAATTTTTAATTTAAAATGGGTTGAGTTATCAGTAAATAGAAATTTGCCACTTGGTTGTTGCCCTGTTTATAGCTCTTTTAAAATCTGTTGAGATAGCATCAGCTGAGGATTATGTTCTGTCCCCAAGGGGGGACTTGCTTCATTGTTACACAAAAGAGCAGCTGTTGAAAGTTGGTGAGAGCTATATGATAAACCTTCCAAATAAGCAACACACATGTGGTGCTAATGACATTAAAAGCCTGTTTAATTGAAATTGCAGTTTGCCTACTAGCTCTCTGAGTGAATCCCTACCTGCAGAAGTAGGATCCCCTTGAACAAATTTCACCTGGAAAAGTTAACAAGATAAGTTAACCGTGTCGGCAACAGTGTGAGAGTCGGGAACACGACGGTGCTGTAGCGTTCAAGATGCTCAGAACTGATCAACACCTCTCGAAACCGGTAGCTGAACTGGTTCATCTTCAAGCTAGGCAACAAAGATTGAGCTCTGTAGGCTAGTTCTAATTAGAGGTGATAAGCCTCAGGCTATGCAGGTGAAGTTTCAATGCTTTGACGCTTGTGTTTCATGTACTCCACCATTTGGTTATCTGTTAATCTATTGTTAGAACCCAGGTTGAAAGAAAATTATTTTTTAGCTGTTCGAACACTTTCAAAATTAGTCTGAATGCACTGAATGCTACTTCAGTTTGTTCCAGGAGGCTTTCCCAGACGATTGCTGATCGTGGTAGCTACCAAACTCTTGAAGCATATGAATTAAGTTACATATAAATTAACAAAAGTGTACTATTCAGAGGCATTCCAGTTGGCATATAAGTTTGTCCTGTGTTGTTGGAGGTGTCTGAAAAGTATTAGGCTTGATGAACACACTGGAGTACACCGAACCCCAGTTGGTTTATTGTTTTGGGAAAAGTAACTGGAAAAAATGGAAATGTCCAGTGACCAGCAGAGAAAGCTAATGCAGTAGCAGATATTCAGTCACATATGAAGCTTCTCCCACAGGCAGGCTGACTTTTTGAGAGGAGGTGAAAGTCCCCAGGGTTATGCTACACACATTACTGATGCTCACGAGGACTGTGAAAGTACCTATAAAAAATTTAAAGATGTAGCAGGGGCATTCGATTCACTTTCGAGTCTTTCTCTTCTGAGTGAGACACTGGGCTTAGCATTCTCATTCTGGATATGGGATTGACTGTATTTCCTGTCTCACTGTATAAATTGACACTTTTCTCAGATCTGGTGTGGGATTGAGGTGTCCAGAGGAATACAACCCTCCCGGCCATCTTACTATTATGCAACTGTAACCTTCCTGTGTAGGTTAGTTGAACAAGGTCGAGTGCTTTCACTGTGACAGCTACAGTAGTAGTAGTGTTAGCCATCTACCAATTTCCTGCTCCAAACAACAAAAGAGAGCTGTTCCACTTTCTACCTAATCAATGGCTGATGGGATATTATCCGCTCCAGTCATTTCTGTTAGATGTAAAAAAAATAAGTGAATAGGTTTTCTGCCTCCCCAACGCCCATCCAGTGTTTGTTTTACACTTTCACTCACCCTTACATACATTACACACATGACTGATCCATGCCCTCTTTACACACCTCATGATTATGTTTGGTTGATGTGTGTTCATTCTGTGTTTGGCCTGTCGGTGAGTTCAGAAGGAGCACAAGCTGTTTTATTTTGGATGCATCAAGTTAAGGAGTGTCCAAAACAAACAGAGGACTGGGGGGGGGCACTCCTCAATTTATGTCCTAAACAAGATAAAGAGTGTCCCTTGCCTGCCCCATGAGTGAGAATTAATGATGTTATAACTGTGTGTGTGTGTGTGTGTGCTTAAATCCACTATATTTAAGCCTGTAACAGTGTAACATACATTTCTAAACTGGTGTTAAAGCTTTGTGTTATTTTGTGTTTGGTAACTTTTCACTTGAGGTTTGCCTATATGGACAGCATTACCCAACACAGAACAACAGGAATCTGTAAACACTAACAGAAAATAGGAGTACACCTAAATCAGGCATTGAACTGAATTGATAATTATGAGTCCTGTTAGCTCAAGGCCTTTAAATGCATATGATTTTGTGATGTTTGTTGCAGCTAAAGTATCCAAAAGCTTTTGTCACGTACAAGAGGGAAAATGTGATGTATTTCACCTCAGAGACACATTCTGCATGCAATCAAAAGACATCAGCTACGTAAGATAGGTTTAAACGTAGCTTTTAAATGTGTGTTTACTGGTTGAATCTCCATTCACATAGTTTTTACATCATCGTTCTGTCAACAAGTATCCTTCTGTTCCTCCTCTCTCTTTCTCCTCCTCCTGTTTGTCTCAGCTGTTTTCTCCATCGTGGGAAACCTGCTGGTCATCATCATGGCAGTTAAAAGGTCATCAAGGATGAAACCACCGGAGCTGCTGAGCGTGAATCTGGCAGTGACAGACCTGGGAGCAGCTGTTACCATGTACCCTCTGTCTGTGGCCTCTGCCTGGAGCCACCGCTGGCTCGGGGGAGATGTTAGCTGTATATATTATGGCCTGGCAGGGTTCTTCTTCGGCATCGCCAGCATCATGAACCTGACTATCTTGGCCATAGTGCGCTTCATTGTGTCCCTCAATCTGCAGTCTCCCAGTGAGTAATTCCGGGCTCGAAAACACAGAGTCAATGCAAATTTTATTCTGCAACTTATAACCCCTATAAAATCTTATTTTCACATTTTCTATGAGACAATGCCATCATCATTTAGAGGGTGACTCTTCCTGTGGAAAGGGATGATTCTAGCAGTAGTGATGAAACCTTTTAGTGCTAAAACTATTCTGCCTCACCAAACTTGATTACTGGTAGTAACACAGATCTTTAAGTAACAGAAGATTTGTTAATTGCTCTCCAAGGTTTTTAATAGCTGCACTTCAAAAAGGAGAAATAAGAAATCTACTTTGCATGCAAGACAGCAATTGGCTGCTTCTACTTAATATTTCCAACATATGAAAAATAAAATTGTCTTTAAATAGAAGTAGCAGGACATGATGGGTGAGAAGACTGATACCACTCTCATATCTGTCCAGTAAATATCAGAATCAGAAATACTTTATTGATCCCCGAGGGGAAACTCTTTCAAATATACGGCTACGGCCAGCAGCTGGTTAGCTTAACTTAGCATGAAGACTGGAAACTGGGGGAAACAGTTAGTCTGGCTCCGTCCAAAGGCGAGTTACTGCTCCCGACCAAGAAAGAGTCCAGCACAATGTAACCCTTCGTAAAACTACTTTTCTTTTTTGCACTTCGGGTTTTGTACGAATTAAACAAATGAGATATAACGTGTTAATTAGTGAGCTGTAGAGGTGCCGGTAGGCGGATGCTATCACCTGTGGATAGAGCCAAGCTAGCTGTTTCCCCTTGTTTCAGTGATGATAAAGTTTTCTGTAGATGTCTACAATGAGTCAAAGCATATTTTAAGGTGAAAACTGTATATTCTTTTCTGTAAAATCAGTAATGCCACTAAAAATGCTGTCATTTTGTAATAACAAGCCCTATTTAGGCCTGCAAACATTGTATTTGGCAATGTCTAGATACATCAAGCAGTCATTGATATGTGGTACATAAGAACTTGTGCAATAGTTTGCAGTAGAGCAGTTCTTCAGACTGGATATGATTTGGCTTTTTTATATATTTGTCCAATCAGGTCTTACATCAGAAATATATTTTCATTATTATTATTTGGGCACAAAATGCATAATATGTATGTATGCTCCACACATTAATGCTTTAATAAAGGGCCACCTGTCTATAATGTACAGTACAGAGTGCTTAAACAACAAAAGAAACAAGAAACAACCAACCAACCATTCTTTTTGTCTCTGCAGATGAGAAAGTCACCTGGAAGAAGGTGAAGATGCTGTGCATGTGGATCTGGATGTACGCTCTGATCTGGGCTCTGTTCCCCATTCTGGGCTGGGGACGGTACGGCCCGGAGCCCTTCGGCCTGTCCTGCTCTCTTGCCTGGGGACAAATGAAGCATGAGGGCTTGTCTTCTTTTGTCATCTCCATGTTCTCCTTCAACCTCGTCATACCTTCTGTCATCATCATCTACTGCTACTTTGGCATCGCCATCAAGCTCTATTTCACCTACAAAAAGTCGATGAACAACAGCAACCGAGCCCTCAATATTGTCAAGCTTCACCGAAGGCTGTTAATAGTAAGTGACCTTTTCTGATGAGAAAGCTCTGTTATTATATGTTTGGGGACTCTCAGTTTAGGTTGCCTTAAGACATTTCAACACCAGTTTGTCCTTGGGGGCTTAAACACTGAACTGAATGGTTCTTGATTATACAGTATGGACTGTGGTCTGGTATGTAAGGATTATTTGTGCAAAGCGGACGTGGGCGGGACTAACCGGAAGTTGATCATTTAAGCCTGAAATTGTTATGGGTTGATCAGAGGTTGTTAATCTATCAGAAAACTCTTTACAGAACAGCCTAAGAAGTGAGCTTCGGAACAATGTTTTTGATCACAAGAGTAGCGAGAACTATTTCTGGGGTTTTTTTTAATAAAAGTTGCTATGTTTACGAGTACAGATATTGACACATTTTACTCTGATGATACTTGTACTCATAACAAGTACATTATCTGTACCGGATACTCGTTCCATCCGAGTACTCGCTCCACCCTAGTGTACAGTATAGAGCAGTGGTTCCCTACCTTTTTTGTCAGACATACCCCCACAGCCCTGTCAGATGAACTCAAGTAACCCTTCATCGACACCACCCATGGTGTTCCAAATATGTTCATTTGAATTGATTTTAAACTAGATTTATTAATGTTTTATACTATTGAACTGTCAATGGTTGGTTTGGTCAGGTTTACTACCACTTGGGCAGAGCTGTATTTATTATCTATCTATTTCAATTATTATTTCAATCCAACCATTTATCTATTTGTACATTTATTTAACTATTTCAACAATTTATCCGTCAGTTTAGCTAACTATTTGAACTGTTCATTCATTACTTTTAGCTAACTGTTTAGATCTCTGCTCACTTGGTGAATTTTCACACACTCTCAACACACAAAGTGTTCAGGTGTTACAACTGACACAATACCAATGAAATTCCTGCTCATTTTCAAGAAGGTTTTTATTTTTAAGAGATGAGACGGTGTAGTCCCTCATTCGTCCAGGAGTGCTCTATCGTAGAAAAGGTTTCAGTCGTAGTCATCTGGACACTGTTTTCAGAATCAAGACGTTTCGGCTCCCATCCGGAAGTCATTCTCAATTGTGAAAGAATTCTGAAATTGAATTGAAAATTCTGATTCTGAAAACAGTGTCCAGATGACTACGACTGAAACCTTTTCTACGATTTTTAAGAGATCTTGTGGAATTTTTAGTGACTCTATCCTCCTGTTCTATTGCAGATCGCTGTGCTGATCAGCATAGGCTTCATAGGCTGCTGGGTGCCCTATAGCCTGGTAAGCCTGTGGTCTATTTTCTGTGACAGTAGCACCATCCCACCTGAAGTCAGTCTCCTGCCGTGCATGTTTGCAAAGAGCTCCACGGTATACAATCCTATAATCTACTACATCTTCAGCCAGAGCTTCAGAAGAGAGGTAAAGCAGCTCTGCTGGTTGTGCCTAGGCTTTAATCCATGCCACGTCTCCAACAGCATCAATGACAACAGCATTTATATGGTTAGTGTTGACATCAAGTCCAGAGTGGAAGCACGTTCTACTTTGCACGAGATCACAGAGTCAAAGATAGTGTCTTTGGGTTGAAAGACTTTTTTGGGATATGCTTGAAAAGAAAGACTTTACTTTTCAACTTTACTTTTTTTGTGCTGTTAACTGTGGAAAAATGAGTGGTCTCATAATGTTATCTCACAAACATTATCAGGACAGAAAATACCTGTTTTGTATTTTTTCCAGTACAACTAGTGTGTGCTATTAGAACACAACAAGCAGGGTAATACTGGCCTCTTTTGTGACTGGGCAGAATGAATGAGAGGGCGTGTTTGCACTATATTTAAATTGCTGTGAAAGATTGGCCAACTAAGCTATAGACAAGAGTTAACTCTATGCTTACAGGTGGCATTTTAACACAATCGCATACATTACAAATGTACACAAACCAAAGGTTGTACAGCAGAATATGACAAAAACCTTATTTTGAGCAACAACAAAAAAAGAAGAGATGTTTACTTTAATGCTTCAGGTTCAGTCATAGATACACTAAATCAGTATTTTCCAGAAAAAAAAAAGACAATTTCAGGTTAAGTGCTGTATGTGCTAAATGTTTTAATGAAGTTTTCGTGTTTCATAAGTCTGCCTCTAAAAATGTTAATAAAATAAATATTGTCCTGTCTAATGGAAATATGTTAACTTCATTTTTAGCAGCAATCTGCATGTTTTTTAGGGTGAGGAATGTGACTGGCTATTATATTTGAAAGATTCAGAGTAGTCATTATTTTATCTTTTTATTACCAACAAATTTGGACCAAAACCAAACATAGAATTTATTCTACTAACAAGTATTCACATGTTCAGCCACGAGCATATAGCATCTCCAGCGAATAACTGCTGCAAGGGTCACAGTCTCTAACAAGTACATATTGCTCAAACCTCAAATCAAGCCAATTACTGCAATTTTGTCAGTCAAAACGGTGTCAAAATAAATTATCCTCCCAATTTTCATAAACTCTCACCAGTTAGGTGTGAGATATTAACATTCAGTTAAAAAAGTTGACCTCTACCGTACCAGGCTTTACTGAACATCTCAGAAAAAGGTGCTGCATTGCACATAATTTTAGGACATGAGTCACATTTCCAAAGTTCACATACTTTATTTAGACCAAAGAGCGCTAAATCTGATTCAGTATCACAAGTAGAAAAATACTATTTCTGTTTCATAAATTGCGAAGTTGGATAAGTTAAACATGATGCAGAGAGGCAAGAGAAGACAACAAAAGGTCACTTTCAAAATGATAATATCCATGGAAATAAAAGGCAGTGGTAATTGCTCATAAGAGGTTTGTTGTGTTGTGAATTTCTGCCTATCCATCTCCACAGCACTGGCACTAATCACACCCTGCTAGGTAATTGAAAATTACACACAAATTTCACAAAAGAAGCATTAAATTTCAAGTAGTTTTTATAGTGCTGTGGTGTAATGTTTTATCTTGGATGGCAAAAAGAAATGCTCTGCTCTACTCATCTCAAGTCAAAGTTTATATCACATGGTACAGTATTATGTTTGTTTAGCATATCCTAAAGTGATTAAATGTAGTGTATGATTTATTGTTTATCATTTGTGAGTCTTAATATATTCTAATTTCTGTCATAAATATTGAAGTACTTCCTATTAAACTATAGTATTGCCCAAGAGTCAGGAAATTCTGGAAATTCTGGAATTTCTAGGATATTAATAACCCTGTTAACAACTGCAATTCACACATAAGCATGAATTAATTATTTCAAAAGGGTAAAGTAATTTATTAAATCACCATTTATCCAACTGAAGTGGTTGTGTGTGACAACAAATAGATTTTGAGTGATCCCTTGAATAAACAAACCTAAACACTGTTTGTGAAGTCCTTTTTTTTTTTCTTTGTGAAGTTACAGGACTGACAGGCAACCTGTGAGAATTCTATTAATAATTAAAATCAAATTTGATATACTGAGAATGCAATGTTAATACAACCACAACAACAGGTTTTTAATCATTTTGACTGCTGTACATGCTGTGTTCTCATGGTGGGGAATGACATTTGTTTTTTTACAATCTTAAGCAACACATCAAACAGACTGTATTGTGTGAGCTCCCACTTGTGACGTTGTTGTTCATACAACATGAATAGACAGTTCTTCAAGTTGTAGTTTTTTTGTTTTTTTTCCAAGCGTTCACATGGCCTGACGGATGTTTTCAAGGCTCTTCTCAATGTTGTCAATAACCTCCACTGCAGCTTGTGGGATCCTTGTTCCTGGGCCAAAGATGGCGGACACACCACTCTGGTACAAGAATTCATAGTCCTGCATACACACAGAGGTGGAACACAGTTTATAAGAACTGCAGGTAATGAGGAATTCATTATATACACGTCACTAGTGCATGGACTATCAATTCAAGCATGCACAAATCAAATTCAGTAAAAAATAAAGCAAAGCGTGTGCTACTGCTGTGGACTGTGACATTAAGGAGCTTGCTTTGGAAGACTAAAAACAGAGAGAAATTAAAGAGACAATGAAAGAGAAACCAAGTAAGATGGATGGCTACTAAATTCTCAAGGTTAGAAAGGTCATGAAAGTCAAAGGTTACCTGTGGTGGGATGACGCCTCCACAGATGACCAGGATATCTGGCCTGTTGAGCTTCCGTAGTTCCTTGATGAGCTCTGGGACCAGGGTCTTGTGTCCTGCGGCAAGCGTGCTGACCCCGACACAGTGTACGTCTGCATCAACCGCCTGCTGGGCAACCTCAAGGGGAGTCTGTTAACCCAAAAGTCAGACATGGAAAAACAAAGAAAACACAACTCAGAGTGAGGTGTACGAAATATGAGGGGGGAAAAAACTTTCAATATAATGCAATACCATCACAAGTAAAAGTTAAAAACTTTTTTCAAATTTTTCATTTTATCCACCCCTCTTTGCATTATTTAACTACTCCACTTAAAAACAATCATAACATTAATCATCAGTAAGCTACTGTATTCTATTCTGCTTGATGAATACTACAGTATATATAACACCAATGATATAGTCATAGAGGCCTTTGGCTTAAGAAGTAGGTTAAAAATAAACCAGCTACTTAATTACTTGCAGGCTTCGGTATATTTGATCACTTGCAACTTGTAAAAACACATGTCATAGCAGAAAAAGCACAAGTGTGACTAATAAGATTAACAATGCCTTTGTTCCATTTGAGTGTGCCAGTAAGCGAGCATGCACAATAACAGGACCGTGCTACTGACACACCTGAGTGGAATACAGTTTATTTGCTATTTGCCTTACAACTGCCCGTTTTTAACCCGTATAGGCTTAAGTATTTGTACTTCCCAGTGCACCTGGCTTCAATAAAGCCCCAATTAAGAGCTCTTTTAGCGCCTGAGGGTTTGCCAGTTCATACATTCTTAAATACAAAGAGGCGTTTGGTATAACACTGTAAAGCCTGGTGTATGCTCGACGCAGTGTCTGCGGGCCAAATATGTGTCATCGCGCCTTTTGCGTCGGGTCGCAAGCTGTTGTGGAGCTTGGTCGTGCACCTCTGAATTTTTGTAACTAGTACGCCGAAGCTGGCCTAACAGGTTCACCCCTACAAACACATCTATCACCCTTCTTTGAGGGACCACAGGGACAGCCAAATTACTCTCAATTCATGGAGAGATATCGCCACCACACTGGCAAAAGATAAATCATTTTGTAGGAAAGTGTGGAAAAGTATGAGGGACCGCCATGTTGGATGTTGGATATCTTCTGGTAACACTCGTTGACTTCTTGCTTGTTTACAGGATATTTTGTTTGTATGCCCCCTGGCGTGTCAGAGAATACTGCAACGAACAACACGCTGAACATAAACGCCTCTGTGCATGCTCGCAGCTCTGCGGAGAGCGACGCCACAGCATCTTGCGCGAGTATAAACCGAGCTTAAGAAGAAGAAGTGCAAAACGTTGTCTGTTAAGTCTTATAAGACTTAGAATATCACTGGAGTATCTTTAAGCAATGTGGGTTTTAACCATCAACATGCATGTTATAAGGTATTTTTTTACTAGCAGTTTATGTGAATACCTCTTGCTTAAAAGGTAGCTTCTGGGTAGAGTCACTACTTCTGACATGAACCCTGTGTCTTGCACGTTATCTTTAAATTGGCTGAGGTTGTGTAGGCAGCAGTAGGTGCAGATAGCTCCATTCTACTGTATGACACTGACCTGAAACAGTGGTCCGATGTCCACATCAAAGCCCAGATCAGCAAACCCTGTGGCGATGACTTTGGCACCCCTGTCGTGACCATCCTGGCCCATCTTTGCCACCAGCAGTCGGGGGTTCCTGCCCTCGTGCTTCTTAAAATCTGCAACTCTGAGGTTTGAAAAAAAAAATAAAAAATTGGTAGGAAAACATTATGTAACTCAACCAGTCAAGCAATCAGTCGGTGCTTGTGAATGTAACGATGCGGATTAGGTTTATTTTCTACCTATTGTGGGACAAGGTGATCTCTTCATGCTCCCCATACTCGCTGCGGTAAGCACCGCTCACCATCCTGGTACTGGCCTTGTGTTCACCAAACACTTTCTTCATGGCATCAGTTATTTCACCAACTGAACATCTAAAAAAAAAAAAAAAAATCCGACAGCATTTTCCTCAGTATGTTTTCACATTACAATGACAAATAATGCAAGGCAATCCAGTTATTAATTTTGTTCCAACTCATTTTAAGACATCCACAATAAACTAAATGCAAATGTCCATGCTTTTTCATTGTAGGATTTCACATTTGTATCATTTATGGCAGCGCCTTATTAGTGTCTGTCACATGGCAGAAAGTCTCCTTTCCCACGATATCACTGTTGCAGTGAGGGTAATATAATAGCACTGATCAAGTAACTTCGCTGAATTTGTAAGTCATTTGTACTTGTATTAAAGTATGAATTATATTATATTGCGATGGATTAAAGGTCTAATGGTGGTATAGATGACAGAGAGTTGTAATGTGAAGTTGTGATGTTAAGCAATCCCGGTCATGCCGTGCCAGTGCCTCTCATCAAGTGAATCAATCTCTGACTGTTCGCACAAGTACTGCATAGTTCAGTATCAGTGTCTAAGTCAGTGTATCCACATGTGGCGCTCATATACAGGTCAGAGAGTACATATGATATTGTTGAACATACCAAGTAAGACTTTTTCACATGTGACCTGCTTGTCACCAATAACTTCTTAAATAGTCAGCATTAAATGACTTGGCTTTGGTCAGCAGTGCACACAAAACTACAGTATAGATTAATAGTTCCTTACCATTAGATAAAATAGAAATCTGACTTTGGTATGCTTTTAAAACAAGACACTTAGCAAGCTGGAATTACAAAATCTAGATACAAATATATGGACCTCAGCTAGAGGCGTATTTTTAGAGATTATTTTAGACATCAAATTCTAAAGTTATTTTAATATAATCTGATTTTTAAAAAAGTGTCTGGCAAAATCAAAAAAGTCCTTTTGCTACAATCGCTGCATTGCCTCTGATTATTTAGTTTGACTGTGACATGAACTGTAGCATGACAGCCTCAGGTATGAAGACATATTCACCACAAACATACTGCTACAAGTTCCCCATGAACAAAAGAGCTTTGGATAAAAATACCACAACGATTATGTTACTGCATGGTGTATGCGTGCAAAACAAGATCACATATTTTCAAAGCATCAGAGGGTCTTACAAAGACGAACATTACTTCACACCAGTGATAATTTGATACATTATGAAACAGGTCATCTGATACGCCTACTCTGTATAACCGTTTCATAGTTCATCTGTATCACAATAACTTCTTGGTAAAGGTCTAGTTCAGTTTAATAAACAATGAAGGAAAGGCAGGAAACATTATGACAATACACATAAGAGTGGTTATTACAATCAGAGATTTGACCTGGCTCTTGCTGCCTCCACAGCCAGGGCTAAAAGGTTGCCCTCCCTGGTTCGGGCACACTCCTCAATGGCTGCCAGGCACTTCTTCGCTGCCTCGGCGTCACGACTCTCCCTCACCTACAACAGAGACAGGAGGCAACATTCCATTTTGAGTTTTTATCTGCCCTGCTGACAACATTTATACAATTGATAAAACTCACTATATACAGTGTATATGAATGTGTCAACTGGTCAAAATTGTATGTGTGTTTAAGTACTTTTCAACACACAGAATGGAAACTTTTAAATGGCTTACAGGCCTTTTGCACAGCAGAATTTATTTAGCAGAAAAAGCACAGGTGTTACTGATAACATTAATGATACATCTGTTCCATTTTAGTGTGCCAGTAAGCTCTGGAACTGACACACCTGAATGGAATGCAGCCATTATTAACTAAGGTTATTAGCTGCACCTGTGTTTGACAAGTCTAAATGTCAGTGTTTGTCCGTTTTGCACTGCCAGGGAGAGAGCCATACTGGCAGAAGTTTTTGGACTCTGACTACTTTAAGATCCATGTTAATATTGTTAATGATAATGTTTTGGCATTTTCATAAAATAAATGTTGAGCAAAAACCCCATCACAAATACTATAAAATTAGAACATATTAAGGGAAAACAATACAATACAATTAAAGTGGAGTAAAAATTGTAAAATAGTTTTTTAGTATCAACTAGAACAGTAACTAGAACAAAATCTTGAGATTCTTGTGAAAATATATAATATACTGTATATACTTATGACATAAAACAATGCTTTGCTGTATTCGTGGTATTGTTTGAACATTTCACTAAACAAACAATAAAAAGGTGGAAAAACAGCAGCGGTATCTTTTAAATGCCACAGATTTATATAGAAGTAGTCGATTCTCAAAGGAACACTGACCTTTTTCAGTTTTTCAATCTGTTTCTCACGTACAACAGTGTTATCTATAGCCAACACCTCCACAGTCTCCTCTTTTTCCAGACGGTACTTGTTCACCCCGACAATGACCTCCGATCCTGAAAAAGAACAGGAGAAAAAGTATACAGGTACTTGAATCAGCAGGAGAGAATACAACACAGTCTTGTCAGAAAGGCACAAATAGCTATCCAAACACACATTTGTGAACAACCTATGTTCCAAGGAGTAGAATAAGGATCTTGCTTAAGTCTTTTTTGTTTTTTTGTTTTTTTACACATAGAAAACTAACATCTTCAGAAAGTCAATTAATGGCACAGCACAAAATTCAATACGTATACAAAAAGAAACCCCACTTGAGAAGATTACAGGGCAGAAATCTAATCTGGATCTGAAGCATTATCAAGGAGTACAAGACAGCAGAAAGCATGAAGAGCACTGTATTTTCTAAAACAAAAACAAAGCTGACACTGAGCCTGAACGCGTCAGATAACAGTAACAGCAGGTTCTTTTATCTGAAACCACACTGTGTTGTTGATATTATAACAATGCCCTGCATTTCATGGCAAGCTCGCAAAACAGTGAGATGATAATTGCTATATGTTCCCTGGTGGGATCTGTGAAAGCCAGTGTGTCAACCAATTTATAAAAAGCAAATGTGACAGGAAGTTTCAAATTTAAATTAATTTGTTTATCTCTTTTTTTTTCTTAGAAAAATGAGTAGGCGGCATGAACCTATCCTGTGAGTGTCTATTATGGTCTTTGTGGTGTTTCTCAAATTATTTATGGAAATAGTCTTTAAATTATTAAATAATTCATGGATTCAGTTATTATTAATAATTACTTTTAAACTCTAATTTGTAATAAATTCAGTGTTCAAAAATACACAGACAACTGCAGGATTCTCTATATTCTCTAAACATCCCAAAATATACCATCTCACAATGTGACCCCAATGTAGGAAAAACAAAAATGATCTGAGAGCCTAATATGGTCAATCAGAATTCAAGGCCCATGTGAATTGAAAAAAAATGTCAGCAGCAACGATGAAAGCCAATGAATATCAATGAGAGCAGGCATCAGGAGGATTATGGAGAAAAGCTACACAGTCTGTGAAGGTTCTGCTCTACTCCATCGCTGTCATTTCTGGCACTATGGGACATAGATAAAAGTAAATTCCAAAGAGATGCAAAGCAGCCTCAGTTAAGCTCCCTGATGACACCCTGACACGCCACGTTTATACATCTCCTCGCTCACAACAAAATCAAGCTTGAATCGAACTATATATACGATATTGTGTGAGCTGCTTTCCTATCCACTTGTGGTAGCCTTGCAATGCCAGCATATAAATTTTGCTCCAGTCAGCAAGCACGTGTTTGGGTCAAATGGCACTTTCAATAGGCATAAATAAAGTTTCATTTGCAGGTGACTGGATCAGCATTTTAATAGTCTGAGCTGCAATCTGGCTCATTTAAAGGTTAACTCCACACTACATCTTTTATAACAAAGAGCATTGACCTTAATAGTTTGAAGGTTAAAACTCTAGAGAGTATAAGACCATTCCAGGGGGGTTTAAAAGGCAGGAAACAGTCATTGCCCTGCCTAAAGTAACACGGGAAAGTCAGTGCCATGTTACGCTGCTTTTGGGTAGAAAAAAAAAAAAAACACGTAGCGTAGTGAAAATCTCAAACACCAATAATACAAGAATAATACAGTTAAACTTATTTTAAAAAAAAAAAAACAACAACAAAACAAGGGGCAGGTTAGGACAATGAATTTAATATCTCATGCCAAATGTGGTGCGAAAACCTCCATTAGATATTTCATGCAAGCTGTAAGTTAAGCTTGTAAGTTAAGATGTAGAGAGCATTAAGTAATTAAGGCAGAGGAAGGTAAAAAGATGGAAGAATGAGAGGCTTTAAGCAGATGATACGTTTATACAGTACCTGAGTCAATGCGGGCCTGTCTGCGAGCGGCACATTCCTCAATACGAAGTTTTGGAATGCCCTCTGCCACAGCTCTGGCCATGCCTCCCATCTCTTCAATTTCTTTAATGAACTACACAAAGGAAAACACAGGCTGTAAAAGACTGACTCTATGATGACATGTATAAAGACATTTACCTCACAAAAACTTGTCAGGCACAAGACAACATTATAAATGAGTCTGATAACAGTATTTAAAATATTTCAAAGAGATAAATTACCCCCTAGCTGTATACTACAGGTGAGCTTGGAGCAAATAATTGGGCAGAGTAAAAAATAAACTTAAATAAAACACTAATCTGATTACTTTGGAAGGAAGCCCAGGTTGTTGCCCATTTGTCCCCATGACAAACCTTCAAAGCTGTGTTGTAGACGTCATCCGTGAGAGCCTCCATCATGTGCGAGCCCCCCCAGGGATCAGCGACTTTGGGGATGCCCGACTCTTCCTGGATGATGATCTGGGTGTTCCTGGCAATGCGAGCGCTCTTCACTGTGGGCAAGCCCAGAGCTTCATCGAACGAGTTGGTGTGGAGTGACTGGGTCCCCCCGAACACAGCTGCCATGGCCTCAATCACTGTACGGATCACATTGTTGTACGGATCCTAAGAAGAGGGTCCACAGTGGAAAAGTAATTACTTTTCGTTCATTTGACACGTTTGAGTTTGATTTTAAAATGTTGATAATTCTTTCTTAACGAATTTTGAATCTAATCCTTTATAGGGCTTACATTTAGAGGATTTATCTCTATACATTTACAGGACTTCAAAACTACAACTGAGATTTACTTGTTCAGTGAGAGACCAGCCTGAAGTCTGGCAGTGTGTGCGGAGGAGGAGAGACTTGGCATTCTTGGGCTGGAAGTTCTCTTTAATGAGCGTGGCCCATAACCTCCTGGCTGCCCTCAGCTTGGCAATTTCCATGTAGAAATTCATCCCAATACCCCAGAAGAATGACAACCTGACACAAACAAAAATGTCAAAAAAGTAAATATAATCAGTTATTAAAATTGACTGAAAAATGACAGCAATTCTGCACAAAAGTTGTTTGTACAGGCACAACACAATTTGAGTGATCTAAAAAGCACTTATTAAGCTTTTATGTCTCATCATGCTTTATATCAATGCCAGTATCCTCACAACCAGATATAGTCACAGACTTCACCCAGTGATGACTATTACTACAAATAAATGGCAGAAAATGGAAGCAAGCAACAAATCCTCATCCTAGCTTAATGTCCAGTTTCCAGAGTTTCAAATAAACTACCATACTGACAAAAAAAGCATGTCACAAGCAGAACATGGTTGTAATGCTACTCTGATTAGCTTAAGGCTGAAACATTGTTTGGGGTACAGCAACCCGTCTGCCCTTTTTATTTGCACTACAGAAATGCAAAAAATACGTTAGACGTAATCGAGTCTCCATGACGAAGACTGCCCACCAGAAAGCATTGTGGTCACTATTCTTACATACATTTCAATACATTTATTTGTCATTATACAACACAGGGCTGCAAAATTAAATTAAAGATTAAGCGATCCTTATCAAAAATGTTTGTTTATGTTATGCATTATGAAAGAAAATGCCTACCCGTCAATTTATCCCGTCAATTATAAAATCTAAAACATCAGCCTCAAACATCTAGAATTAGGTGGAGTTATAAAGGAAAATGGGCATCAATCAGCTGTATAAAGAGAGCAGACCAAAGTATTATGCTGCTGTTGCACCGAGATGGAATTAATCATGATGAATTTCCACACCTGTTCTTTATTCCTTTTTCAACATAAAAAGTCCAAAAGGATGTTGATATTTTGACTGTGATGGCATCCTTATTTTTTTTTTTTTAACAATAATGGTAACATTGATAATGGAAATATATGTTCCAGTCTTTGTGCGAACCCAAGGGTAAGCACTGGTCGTGAGTCTGTAGAGAGGAAATAGCTTAGGGTGGAAAACCCTCCATTTCACACAACTGAGTGACATCTCTATATTGATTCTGATGCTGGACCATGCCCTCAGGATGTTCCTGAGGATTGCATGCACATGTAACTCTGCTATCATCCGAGTGATAGAAAGGCAGTCAAAAAAATAGCTGAAGGACACATGAATAGGAGGTAATGGAAGCACAATCTGAGGAACAAGAATTGGAGTTGTATGCTGATTCAGTCTGTGAGTCCCGTCTGCTGGTTCAACAAATAAAGGGGAAGGTATTTGTTTGCCAGTTAAATGTGGCTGTCGCAATTAGTTATTATGCATTAGTCAAACAGGCACAGTGTTAGAGGAATACTAATAAAAGACCAACATCATGGATGGCACAACTGTGGCTATGGTTTGGTATTTGGGAGTTTTGTCATTAACAGGACATTTAGTTAGTGCATGAGTACTAGAACTGGACTGAAGTGGGTAGTTATTGACTGACATCACAGATTTCCTGCTCTAAAACCAGAGACCAACATGTCACCATTTGGGTCATTCATCAATCTGGACTTTTGTAGTCAGTGGAGCAGAAATTTCGCACAAGAAATCGAACACACACAAAAAAACGAGAACTAGAATTACCACCCCGCGGTTGTATGCCTCCGCCAACCAAGTTGCAGTTTACATCCATGTCTGTCCAGACTCATATAACATACTGAATGTAATGAATACTTGGAAGGAATTGAATAAAAAGGTATAAAGTGTATTTTTTGCATAAATGGAAGTTATAACTATATTAAATATACATTGTTGAACTGATTAAAGGTTCTGTATATGGAGATTCTGAACATTAATATAGCAGAAAACATATAAAGATATAGTGGAGTAATGGTGTCCTGAGCAGAGGATGACGTCACACCCCCTCTGCCTGTGTTGCTTTCGCAGCTTCTCTGTGCTTTGGTTACACGGCCGGTCCGGATGCGCGTGCATGTTAGCGCATGCGAGTTCCTCCCTGTGAAACTGTTGGCTTTGAGGAGAGCTGTTTCTTTTCTCATCTAACGTGGTGAATTAAGGATTTATTTCGACCAAACCAGAGTTGGTGATTGCTGAAACAGTGGAAAGACTAACAAAGACGGTTTTGGTGAGTTTTATTTTGTTTCTGTCCCGTTTGAATAAAGTGTGTTTAACTATGATCTACAGGTAAAATGACTGTTTTTCTCAGTGGGCCATAGTGTCCGTTTGTTTTGGTCTAAGATGCTGGTGCTCCAGTGCGACATTTAGAGACTGTGAATGTCGCAAACAGTACCTTTAATGAAGGATTATCATAGATGTACTGGCTAAACTAACTTTCTGATTCTGATAAACAGGTACAATTGTACAGGATTACTATGCAAAGACGGATTCTTATAGAGTATAGCTACACATAATGTGGTGCTTTTGTTTTCTCCACATTTTTAGTTGCAAAGCCTCTCTAGGAGCTGTAGGAAAACTCACTGAAACTCACTCACTCACAGGATCACATTTAGCTAGGCGCGCTCCAATACATTGTTTGCAGTCACGTGATTCCGATGATGCTCGAAATTCAGAATGAGGCAGGAAGTGAAAGGCAGAATGGACGAGACGGAGGAAAGCATCTGCTGTGCAAGTTATTGTTTACTCATTGTGTCATCTCAGTCAACATGGCCCTCAAGGCGTTCCTGAGATATCACGTTCACAAGAATGGGACGGACGGACAACCCGAAAACAACATGTACGTTTCTGAGAAAAAATTTGTGAATGTAGTCACTGTCAAATTAGCTACATCACAGGTTAGATGCAGGTGTCATGGTTGACATCTTGTATTTCTGGAGTTTTGGCTTGCTTTGTTCGCCAACAGCACATTTATCATTTTTGGGTGTCTCTTTTATCCACCCTGGATGCTAGTATATTTATTATTTGTGCAAAGCCATGGTTGCAAAGAACTGAATATATTGAAAGTAGTAGGTGAGCGTATTATTTCAGACCTGTGTGTTTGAAATAATAAACTGCAGTGATTTAACCATATCTCACATTAACACACAATGTCACTTTTACTGTTCTTAGAGGGCATATCTGGCAGGTTTTTAGACTAAATTTTATCAACAACAGCTTCAGACTTGGCATTTGTCCTACATTTTATTATAAAAGTTGGACTCGCATTACTGTAATCTACATATTACATATTATCTGAATGGACCTCACTAAGGTTCACACAATATGTAGCTTTTCTTTATCCCCAAAGCCATTCTGAGATTATGAATTTGTTGCTTGATAAATATTATTCTTAATTAAAATTACTGCGCCAATTTTCTCTTGCTAGAGAGTCTGAAACATTGCGAAGGAGGTATGAACTTCATGACAGCTTACCTTCAGGAATACTGGCAGAAATATTGCACGCCTATGTTATGTGTTGGGGAAATTTATAATTAAATAATATTTAAAAAGACATTATCCGACCATAGCTGTAAGCTATAAATATGTAAATCAAAACTGGTCCCATCAGCACTTAAGTGTAAGATCTTAATATTTTGTACCTTGGGGCAAACTCATCGATGGTTAAGCCTGCTGTCAGACCAGTGCGGCAATACTCCAGGCCGTTAGCGATGGTGTAGGCTACTTCCAGGATGGCATCAGCTCCAGCTTCCTGAAGATGGTAGCCACTGATGGATATGGAGTTGAACTTGGGCATGTGCTGGCAACATGGAGGCATTGAAATCAGTGAAACTCCCAATATGATGAGTATTACATTAACAACATGATATAAAGTAAGCACCATACAAGCAGATTACTTAAGCAGTTAAGTGACACTTAAGTGGTACATACCTTGGAGGTATAAGCGAAGATGTCTGCAATGGCGTGCATGGAAGGTTCCGGGGGGAAAATATAAGTGTTGCGTACCATAAACTCCTTCAAAATATCATTCTGAATCGTGCCAGTTAGTTTGGATTTAGGCACCCCCTGCTCCTCTCCAGTCACAATAAACATCGCCAACACAGGGATAACAGCTCCATTCATTGTCATTGAAACAGACATCTTCTCCAGTGGGATTCCATCAAAGAGCATCTTCATGTCTTCAACTGTGTCTATAGCAACTCCAGCCATGCCGACATCTCCGTGGACTCTGGGGTTGTCTGAGTCATAACCACGGTGCGTTGGGAGGTCAAAAGCCACGGAAAGACCCTGCTGTCCAGCTGAAATGAAAGAGCGAAACAGATAGGGGATTAGAGCCTCTTAGAAAATGAAGATTTGAGTCTGATTATCAGGAGAATAAACAAAGGGCATTTTCATTAAGATTAAATGACTTAGATTTGAGTATGTTTGGTTTGCCCTTACAAGCTTTGGTGACCTTCTTAAAAGTTCAAACTACTCATGCAGTTTCTGCACATACTCATATGTACAAA
Source organism: Siniperca chuatsi (assembly GCF_020085105.1). Taxonomy (NCBI): domain Eukaryota; kingdom Metazoa; phylum Chordata; class Actinopteri; order Centrarchiformes; family Sinipercidae; genus Siniperca; species Siniperca chuatsi. Next base: position 9,770,197 of record NC_058057.1, read on the forward strand.
ATCTGCATGACACACGTATGACCCTACAATGCCACAGTAATTTGAGTCTTCTTTAATTCTGTGTAATTCAAAGTGTAGCTTCTAGTATAATTCAGAGGGAGTTTGGCTGAAGTGTGGAGTGTATTATATAGGGTTGGGCGATGTCTGTCGAATTGGCATATGACGATATCTACAATTAAACACTGCGATGGATGTTGTGGGGAGGGGGGGACTCCTATAAAGGTACTATAATTTTTTTATATACTTTCTTTTATACATGTATGTTGAATATTAATTACTATTTCTATTTTTTGCACATTTGAGCCCATTCATATCCCATCCTCACCTACCCACCTGGTGAAATGCAGTGCGGAAAATTTGAATTTGAACAGCCAGGATGTAACCATAAATCAGCAAGAGTTTCCTCTAGTCATTATAATATTAATAATTCATTGATTATATTTTCCTAAACATGAAATATTCTCAGTTAAATGTGCAGGGCGAGACATGGTGAAAATAAAAAGGAGGGGGGAGGGCTTTTAGATCACGATGTTACGATGGTAGAGGGCTCACTAGGCGATGACTGTCAGCAATGGGTAATGGGTATCACCCATCGGGCCAACCTTAGTAATACACTCTCTCTCAAATTTGCACTAGTACAGAGTCAGCTACTGTATGTCTATCATCCTATGACTAACTAAACTGCCAGATCCTAGGGGGATGTAACAGTCAAAAAACAGTGACTTAAGTGTAGGGTTCAGATGTGTTACAGGAGCATAATGTTCAAAATTGTGTGTTGAACAAAACACAAATTCAAAAAATAGATTTGAAGTGGTGCAGAAGCTGGTGAGAATGGGCATGTATTATTCTAAGTTCACTTTAAGGATGGATTTACAGTTACAGGTTTGAATCTGGTGTTTCAGCTAAAATTTAAACATACAACAAAATCTACCTTTAATGTTATCTTTATAGAACTTGTTGCTCTCCTCCACAGTGCTAAAGCCAGCATACTGCCTGATAGTCCAAGGTCTGTAGGTGTACATGGTGGGATAGGGCCCCCTAGTGTAGGGAAACACTCCTGGCAATTCATCTGCCCTGTTGGCTGAGTCTGCTTTGGAGTACACAGGCTTGATGTTGATTCCCTCAGGCGTGCGCCAGATCAGATCTTCCGGGTTCTTCCCCTTCAGCTGTTTCTTAGCCAGACTGGCCCATTCAGGAAGCAGCTCAACCTGGTCCCGACATGGTGTGGAGGTGTGGATCAGAGAGTGGTGTGCGTGTGCTGAGGAGACAGAAGCTCTAACCAGGTGCCGGACAGCCATCGCTGCACATGCCCTCTTTGCGGTCAGCATGCTTACTGTTGTCTAAATCAGACGCACATGGATCACCTGAGGAAGACAATGTGGAACAGATATGAAGTGGTGAAAGTACTTGCTTGATGATTGCATGTTAGTAGAGTTAGGAGTGAGTTAGTGATGCCAGCACACAGACTAAACATCAAAGCATCTAATTTCATTCACCAAGCAGCTTCTCTTCTCTTACAGTTAGACATTTTAGTGTTGGTTTCCTGCTTGATGACACCCTCTACAGTCTAGTTTGTTTAGGTGGATGATTAACATAAAGCCAACCAGTACCGTAACATATTCTCACACACTATCATGCTAGCCGAATGACATTTAGCTATAATGTAAAGCTGACACGCTTTACACTACGTCTCAAAACAGCTCAGTCAGTCAGTCAGTCAGTCATATTAACAATAATTAGTTCATGTTTGGGCATGTTTAACCGTACGTAGCCAGCAGCTAGCACGTGATATTTTCACTTGACAGATGACATTGTTATAACATTTGACAGCGAATACGTTAACATTAGCTAGTTTAGCATTGTGGTGCGTCGACTAGCTGAACTAGCAAGATATCATCTTCTTTAAAAGTCAAAAAGGCATATGATGATTAAACCCCTGCGGACGACTGTGGAAACATTTTCAATGAATAGTAAGAAGGCAAAGCGTGCATGTTCATGTTGACATAACGTTGAGTAAGTTAAGCTAACGTTACAGTTGTGCTGCTAAGCACTGCTAGCTAACCGTGCATGTTAAATAGCTGTTGGCATTCGTTTAAGGAACCAAATGGATTTCCGCTAACATGAGACATTTTATAGGCATGTAATTATATTTCACAGCACACATTTGTACATATTTTAAGATTCATTTCTGACCTTGTCGTCTGTTGTGCTCTTTCAGATTGACGAAAGGCGTGTCTTCCTCTATCCAATGAAGTTTCATAACATTAACAGTCAGCCAATAGCATGCTACCGTCAATGGATAAACTTTGACCTAGGACACCGGAAGTAAATATTAAATTCAAGATTGTTGAATTTCGTAGAGATAAGCAATGTCAGTTATTGTTATTACATTCCAAGTGTTATTCCAATTATGTTATTTAATATTACATAATGTTAGTGAAGTTTATGCATTCAATTTACTTTGTCGGATGGATACTATTAGTCACTGTATTTACTTCAATTTTCATTACTAGTACTATGAATAATTCACTATGCCAGTTTCCTACACTGGTGTGCTTTTCTTAAAATTGCCATTAGGAGGCGCTGTTGCTGCAGAAGCCTCCGTCAAACATCCTGTAACTCATTTAACATTCTTTCTATTATCTCACTCACAAATCACACACAGGACATAGACTTCTCGACACAGTACATGCCATTTTTATTCAAGAGTTGGTCGATAAACTGTCATAGTAGCAATGGCTCTTATAGAGTTCTGTACAGTATTGGGTTGGATTGGGTTAGATTGTATAGGGTACACTTGCAATAAATGTTTATGAGGGATATAAAATATACTAAACATAGCAACATCATTCAGAGCATTCAGCAGGACAAACCTTTATCAAAGTGGCAATGCAGACAGTGGTATATAATGCCCAGTTAAGATACAGAGCAGGAGTTATGTACTTTTAACATATGTACCCATCCTCTGTTGTTGAAACTGTAAGGCAGTATATGTTTTGATTGCAATGTAGTACGGCTTTTCATCAGATGACTGATTTCCTCATGGTTCAATAAAATTTACAACTTTAAATGAAATTAAACAAAATAGCATTTCTGACTAACAATCAGACACCAAACTGTGGTGTGTATGTGAAAAAGTCTTGCATGGTGTGAACATTTTCTTGCTGTATCTATTATGACAAGATGGCAACAAAGCAGCAGTAGAGATACATTTAAATATTGAACTAAAGAAGACTGTTGAAATCAAAGAAGAGCAGGTGGATGGTGGGAGGCAGCAGCCAATTATGGTCTCCCTGTGGAAACAGGTTGTGGCGAACGCAGCCTCATTAACTGTCAACCTTCCTATTTAACCCCGGGCATCACTCCAGCTTGAGCAGTTCCACGTCAAATATGAGCGTGGCGTTCGGGGGAATGACCCCAGGGTGACCTGTCGCTCCATAAGCCATATCTGGTGTGCAGGTGATTTTTGCCCTCTGGCCCAGGCTCATCTGAAGCACAGGAGAAAAGGACAACATAACTGAGTATGCTGTTGATGCTCTCTTTTATGCAGGTGTAAAGCCCTACACACCAACAGGCCTTTTTCACAGAACACAGGTGTTGCTAGTAACATTAATGACGGCTTTGTTCTATTAAAGTGTGACAGTGAGCCAGCATGCACAATATCAGGACCATGAAACTGTAGCAGCTAAATCATTAACTGTATTATTTACACCTGTGGTTTGCTGCTGTGACAAAATGTCTTCTGTGAAAAAGGCCTATTATCATTCTTATTAGTCCATGAAAATTGGTGACTTCATATAATTGCCAGCATGGCTCCACTCAACTTCAAGCTGAGCATTAGTTTAATCTGCTTGATTGATAACTGAAATCCCTTTTCTACTTTTGAGCCACTGGTTTCTGTTCATTTCAGTATAAAAATCAACACACAGTGAGATGCTTTTAGATAAGAAATACATCACAGCCAACACTGTCTTTATTTTGTTTTCTAAATCGCAATCCAATTTCAAGCACAGTTTTTGTCTTGGTGGCGATAGTGTGTTCAGAGTTCCTCAGGGAAAATCCAACATTCAAGATTTGAGACTTGATAGCTAAACAGCAGTGTATTTGCATTGCGTTCCTGTCACCAGACATTTAAACCCAGTTTACATGGAGCTAGGGCTGCGCAATTAATCGAAATTGCAATATGGCCAAGTGCAATATCCAAATCGCAGAAGCTGCAATTTTTTGATAAAGGTAAACTGTGCTAAGTACTGTAGTGCTGCTGTGAGATGCCCCGGCCTACAAATGTTTTTCTCCAGATGTAAGAAAACATGTTAGTTTGGTACAGACCCCAACAAATGTCACATCATCGTAATTGTAATTGTGAAAATGAAACTGTGATGCAAAAATGATCATTCCCACTTATCGTGAATCATATCACAATCATAATATCTTTCAAAATAACAATATCGTGCAGCCCTGTATGGAGCCTTATATTCCAATTATAAACGGTTTAAAAGCCCAAACAGAATCAAAATGCTCAATGCAAATGCGGCATTCAGCCCCGACAAAATGTAACAAAACGTTTATTTAAACGGAAATGGTGGTGCCTTGAACACTCTGTGCAAGTGCACTGCCTTTTTAATACAGTGGGGGTTTATATACACGTCGCTGTGATTGAGTAACACCTCTGACACACCCACCAAACGAGAGAAAATGTGCCTCAAAGCGTGTTGCATACTGTTTCGAGAAAACATGTCGTTCAACCTGGAAACTGTAGCAAAACGGTGCAAACCATTTTCAGACTGAACGTGCCCCTGATTACTGTCTGGCCTCCTGACGTAAATGCGTGTGGACGTACGCTTCTCCACTTCCACAAACAGCATGCGTTGTTATCATGCTGTTGCTTGATTAAGAGCAACACACGATAACGGCAAATACTGCGCTGATCAGAGGTGATCAAAAAGTGTGCATGTAACCGCAGATACTGACACTGTGAAAAGGATCAAGTTTGGTAGCTTCTTACATTAAAGTGATACTCCAACCAAAGCCTATCTTTTGAGTATCAAAAACGCACACCCTTTAGGCTTCAAGGGTGATGTAAAAGGTTTGTAGTATCACTTTAAAAATGCTGCTGCATGGCAGATTCTGGTGGAGCAATTGGCAGAAATGGAATATAATATTCATAAGTATGTATTAGTGTATAATCACCTGAAAATAAGTCTTACCTGTGATACTCCTTCCTCCCAGCCCTTAATGACCTCCATCCGTCCAATCTTGAACTTAAAGGGCTTGTTCCTGTCTCGAGAGGAGTCAAACTTCTTCCCATTCTGCAGCATACCTGCCAAAGAGAAATTACATTAATAAAATTCAGTGAGTAGAGACGCATCTGGTTAAGAAACTACCAATTTTGGTGATTGATACAAAATAAAGACACAGGGGCGAATTCGCAAAAGGATTGCGCAGCTGCTAAACCTACATAAATATGACAAAAAGAAACCATGTAATTCTCAAAGCACCCGCTAAGGGTGAACTGCACCCCTAACTGCGCTGCCAAACAAATAGCTTCTTGGTGCTCCGGTGCTATTTCCCGCTATGTAAATGAGGTAATATGCTACATTTGCAAATGAGCCTCATTGAAAACCAAGGTCAAATTCACAAACACCAGCGCTAACAGCCACACGCAGTTAGAGTGAAATTATTAGCGTCTTCAGAGAGTAGGTAACTGAAACGCATTACTAATGCACACTTTTTGATCACACCCGGACTTTCCAGTGATCATTGCAGCAGTGATTGTAGCGAGGCGAAGCAATAGTGCATCACAGTACATCATATGCGCACAGGTGGCACAGAGATAGTACAGTACCTGATATTCACCGAGAGGGAATGCAACTGGAAAACAACATAAAACCTGCTGCTGTGAGAAACGGAGACGGTGGTTACACACTGTAACAGTCCAGCATGGAGCAGAGTAGGAGAGAAAACAGCTCTTTTTCTATGACTCACTCCATACAGAGTGAGTCATAGAAAAACGAGAGACATCCTGCAACAATTATAATTCTAATAAGTTCTCTTTCAAATCAAACATCTCTTTCCACATGAGCGGAAAGTATTGTTCTGGCAACTGCACTTTTATCAAACGTTGCTTAACCATGTCATGTGATCTGCTACTTCAGTAAGCCAACACCTTAAAAACAAATATTACTGGGACCACTACAGAGAACTGCAGATGAATATTTAACAGACGCAAAACAATGGCAAATTGCACTCAGCTGCAAAACTTTACGGGCGTGTTTGCGCTGTAATATCATTAGCGCAATATCTTTTGTGAATCGGCAGCGGTTGCAAATGATGCACAATTCATGGTGCTATCAGCGGATGCAATTCATTCTGTGTGAATTCACCCTTAAGTGCACACTTGCTTTTATGCCTGTTTTTCACATCTGTATAGTAAACTGCTCTTATGACTAGTAGTACTGTTAACTCATTATCGTCAATTATCACAGTGTGACGCCACATCAATGCACGCCCTTTCCTCAGTAGCTAATGTTTTTGGAATGAGGCATTTTAAGATTAAAGGAATAAAGCAATGCTGGCTCCAGTCTGAGGAATTATTCTGGCGGGGCTTCTTATCAGGATCTTGGGTCTGTTTCAATTACCCAAATGAACAAAGGGAATGTGAATCAGGAAGCATTGGCCTGGTTTAGTGGATTATTTTTAAAGTTAACTAGGCCATTGCTTGCCTGTATCTAGACCACAGGGAGAACAGGGTGACAAAGGCGGGGCAGTGCAGGACTGCGCTCCTTCAGAACACTGACCGACCATTCAGACATGATAATAACACTGAGGCCATTAAAATCTACTAAAGGCATAGAGACACCGGCCCCCACTTCATTAGTCATTTAACATGCCCCCCTTGATTCCCCTTGCCACTTTCCCTTGAGGGAATCAAAGCTGCCATCTGAAGCGATGTTCTGTTACTCTGATAGCTCATGTGAACCTTCTGACCCTTTTGACATCCAAGAGAGCAAGTCAACAACAAAGCAGACTTCAGAACAGTTAGCTGAGCTTGTCGAGGAGGGCCTGTTAAATGACTAATGAAAGCTTGCTCATCGAAAAAAAACTCCCCTGTAGGAAGAAAGATTTCCATTTTACAACTCATGTTATACACAGGACACCAACAAACGAAGATTAGCATAGCAAAATTTTTGTTACATGATTTGTCTCAATATGAGTAAATAGACCAATATATAAAGAGTTTTACCTTGTTAATATCCGACATTATACCTAGCTTTCTGAGAGAAATACATTATTTATGTAATATATTTATAACAAGTCAGTAGTCGGCAATTCATTGTGGGAAATGAATGAATTAATCTGGTTGTATTAGTCCATTGTGGGCAATGCTGCAAATCAGTCAGTGTTTTATGGCAATATTGGATTAGTAACTTGATCTGTCAGGCATTTAATTCCCTGCATTAGACAAAAACAGATGTTCCATTCTGGTTATTTTATTTATAAATTGTTTCTAAATTGAGTTTCCAGAAAATGCACTATATTATTGTATATATCAATACTGTGATATAAAATGACATATACCATGATTGAAGATTTTATCCATATTGCCCACCCATAGTATGAACAATTAACTTCTTAACCTTTGTTCACAATCTTGCAGGGAGTCAAAGTGGCGTCAAGCAAAAAAATTCCACATCATCCACTTGCACTTTGGAGGCTGCTCTGTGATGGTCCTTCGATTTATCTTTCTCTGTCGTAATTCAACAAGTGTGAATACTTGGCATTTAAAGTTGCGTGCTAACTGAAGTTTAGTGATGGTGTCTGGCTCATCTGGTCATATGAATGTTGGTACTGTACTGCTTCTCCCCTTTCATTCCCCCTAAACTTAGTAGCGCCATCATTTCCAAGAATCACAGTAGCCCAGATATCAGCGGCCTGGGCTCGGTCCAACCACGGAGTCATCAAGTGCACACACCAAGGCAAATGCCACCTGCTGCAGGCCATACGAGTAGCATAGTGGCAAAACCTTCTTGCATCAACTGCAGAAAAGCGGGTTCAGTTTCTGGCAGTGGTGGCTGCACCTCGCAAGGAAACACTGATTGGCAATATTCACAGGTGGGAAGTCGGTGAGGGATCATATCCTGGGCGTTGCACTAATGAGTCCTACTGGTTGGTCGGGGTGTGTGTTCTGAGAGCAGCTAACGTAAAAGGGGGTATTTTACACTTGAAAACGTAACACTCTATTATAAAGGCTCCTCCATGTTGTGCTGAAAGGAGCAGCTAACAACTCCAATCATATTGGAAGAGGCAGCACCGGCCGGCACAGGTGTACACACTGGCAACTGGCTAAAACCAGTTAGAGAAAAAAAAAATTTAAATGGAGAAAACCACCTGTTCCTTGTTTCCCGTGGAAAAAAACTGTCAAACTGTATCTAGGAAAGCAAAAACATCCGAAACTACTCCTACTCCCCACTTGTATCAGTGCTCCGTTATCACTCTTTGGACAGCTTAGCATGGGTGGGGTCTCTGCAAAAATAAAGCAGGACCCGTCCCTTCCTGAGGCTGGCTCCCACACTCTCTCCTCATGAAAGGCTTTCACTTGGTAGTGTACTGGCTAGATCTGCAAAAAGCTGTGGTGCACAGGGGTGGGGTTATTTTTACTCCGTTTACTGTATCCTGTCTCGCCTCCATCTAGGATGGCTGCCAGCACAACAACCTCCTCGGCCCAAGTGTGGATGAAATGAGATGCGTGTAAAGCTATCTGTCTACAACCAACTTGTATGTGTTGCCGCAGTTCACAGCTGCAAGCACGCTCGTCTCAATGGAAAGAATTAAATCTTGCTCATGCTTCATAAACTGGGAGTAGGTGCGATGTGTAATTAGGAGTATTTTCAGCAAAGACAATAAGTAGCAAATTCGCTGGAGCATGGATAACCTGAAAATGGTCCTCATCAATGGCTTAAAAATGACTCTAATATTATCATTATTAAACAAGAGTCAATTCTGAACAAGATATGGCGTGTCCTGGTTCTTCAGTGGACCAGCGGGGTTTGCTGGATAATTATTCATGTGTTATAACGTGTCATATTTCTCCTCATATCGCTCTCCCATCTTTTCAGGGCGCTGCAATAAGCTATTCTGAATGCAAGCTGTTAAAGGCCTTTCAGACACATAGACAAAATGCTGAATGGTGTGGTGTTCCCCCACCAGGACACCTAGAGGCCATAGTTCAGCAAAAGCTCAAGCTGATTTAGGCTTTAGAATCTGTATATCAACTCTACGATATTGGGATTGCCACGGCACTCAATCACAACATTCTCCCTTGGGAGGCAACTTTGGCATCTCCTGACATACAACCCCGTGGTTCAGTCTCTGTCTATTTCTGTGTCACACACCAAGGGCCGGTAGGTCTCAACTTCAGCACGTTACATGGTGAAGTCTGGTGCTCAAACATGGTAAGGAATGACGTCCCCATTTAGGCATGACATCATATGCAGTAAGCCTGTTGCTCCCAAAGCTCATGCGTCTTGTCAGTGGAGAACGACATGGCTGTGTATCATCATCATCTGTGCAAACCCACAGGCTGCTGTAGTTTGCTTCATATTGACTGAGATCTGCTTCCATTTTCTGGATTGCCCCCAACTCAGGCAATTTACCATTAGCTTTTCAAGCTTTTGGCCAGTTACATACATGTGTAACTGGACTGGGTAGCTCAGTGTGTACATGTGTGACAGCATAGCGAGGCCAGTGAAAGGCAATCCAAGAGTAAAATAGATGATCCACACATCCAACTTGGCCCACACCAGTCTACTTGTCTGTGCAACACTGCTCTGTGATGTGCTGCTAATAGAGCTGCTGCTCTGTGGGCAGACTCGTAGTCTGCCGTGACAGAAACAAGAATGCGTGTGAGCAGCTTTTCTAATTATTTTGTCCTGGCCTTTTCGTGAAGCCAGAGCCCTTACCTGCCTCGTGGCAATGAGCCCTCTGCCAATTTGGGCAACCACAACTCTCACCAGAGTCAGAGGGGGTCACTCGCGTATCTGCGTGTCTATGTGCTCTGGCATGTGTGTGTCTGCATGTTTAAAATCCCTGAGGTGAAAGTGAGGATCAAAAGGGCATAGCAGTGAGAGAGTTTCTGTGAGAAAGAGGCTCCCTAATGTTAAATGCTGGAAACAGACTGGCTTCAAATCCCATTATGTATTGGGAAAATCTCTCTCTCCTTACCCTCATTGTTTATCTTCGCTCTGCTATCTGGAAAACTAACACCAAAGGCAGGGTGCAGTGGAGGGTGCAGTCTGTGGCTCTGCACTAACAGCCAGCTGGATGACTTGGACAGGCTTATGTTCCAAATCTACAGCTAACCTCTATTACCAGTACCATCTCTTTATCAGCTCTTGAACTAATCTTGTATTTGGGCTTTTAAATAAAACAAATGTGGGTTAGTCTCTGTCTTTACCACAGGGGACTGATCTTAAATCTTAAATTGTCATTCATTTAGCTTTCATACAAATTCCTGGATAACTACACTGGCTGACTATACCAGTACCAGTTGACTCCTTAAATTACACTAGGTTAACATATTAATAATAACATAAAATGTGGATGAAATCAAAATAAAACAAGAAATACCTCTTTAAAGCATTATTATATGGTGTGTGACTTGTTGTTTACAGGTTCAGGTACATCTAATACTACTAATTATAATACAAATGCTCTAATTTTCTCTAAGAAAACAACATTTTTCAACTAAACTCCTGGCTTACGTTCAACACTAAGGTCTTATTTTCACACAGTGTACAGCTCTATCCTTAAACACAGATGCATTCTTTTCTATCTATCCGCTGCGAACGCATTGCCCCTGCTGATATAATAACATATTTATAGCTCTTTTTGTGTTTCATGGGCAAGGTCCTTGCTTTGGCTTAACTCCGCATTTTGCTTGCCACCGCGGTAAAAATACCAGGAGTTTATTGGTAAATCCTGTGAGTCAAAAAGGAAATGTAAAAAGAGAGATGAGGAGGACTTGAATGAAACAGGCTGGATCAGACAATAAAGGACACAAGCTGAAGGTCGTTGTGTGCTTTGAAAGTACTCACTCTAAACAACCACAGAGGCTATTCCCAGGCTCTAGCACATCCTGGTGTTAACAGATCTTGTAGACGGGATGCTGTTGCCAGTTTTGCTATATTCTGGGATGTGATCAGTACAATAGAAAACAGAAGTTAATGATGTGATTGTGACGATGGAGCACAGGAAATAAAGGCAGATAAACAAGGAAATGTGCATCCAAAATAAGTAGAATCCTGGAGTGGGGCTGAGTTGCTGATGGAGACTGAAACTCATTTGCTTTTGCTAATTTACTAACCAAATAATAGTAGGCGGAGAGAAACTGAACCACCAGGCAAAGAGTGAGAGACTACCACACCCTTACTATGCAAGACTCCAAACTGGGACGTACTGTATCTCTGCAGAGATCCGGCCCAAAGGGAAATCTGGTTACTTTGTCCCAAAAAGAACAACACAACACTTGTTATCCAAAGTTGGCCTGTGTCTTTCTGACTATTATCACACACAAGCTAGTCAAACAACACGGAAATTCTTATGTGAAACTAAACACTATAAGAAAGTCGGTCAAGCCAAGTAATCAATATCGTAATTAGATTAAGACAACCACGTGAACCCATTTCAAATGATGGAAAGGAAGTCGCCAGCATCAGGGAGAAGCTAGAATTGGCTACAGACTAATAAATGCATGCACACACATGCACATACAGTACAATACAACAATACTCACACACCTGCATCAAACCTGTTTACTACAGAGCCAATGCCAAGGAGTGTGCAATAACTTTTATAACCATGTAATGACGCTGTGATACTCAGACAGACTGATGACATGTGATCTAAGCTTTGTTTACTTTCTGTCTGACCTAGTTGTCTGGACTGCCAACCCCGGGGCACCGAATAACCCAAATTTATTTCCCAAACGTCTCAGCGTCTTTCTGTCCCACCTCAAAATTGGGCAATCTGACAGGAGACAAACAGGATAAAGAAAGCAGGTGTGTGTGTGTGTGTGTGTGTATGTGTGTGTGTGTGTGTGTACAGATGAGTATACTATGTGCATGGTGCAAGTTGCAACAGTCTCTGTAGTGGCAGCTCCACCCTATCTTAGAAACTGTGACACACAGGTGCATACACCTCTGGCAGACTGTGTACACAATGAGAGTCAAGTTGTGCTCCAGATATTGTCAAAAACACACACAGGGTCAAATTTCCTCTTTCGACAAGGAGATAGGAAAGACGTCTGGTTTCACGATTGCCAAAAGCAAAGAAAGAGTCAGTTACCTATGTAATGAACAACACATGTCTGGCCCTTCTTCGGAAATGTTCTTCCTGTTAAGAAGAGATTGAAAACAAGTGTTACTGGGTGTTTATACACATCAGAGGCGGTCAGGCTAATCTAGTAGATTAACAATGACTGGGTTAAATTTGGTGAGGTGTTCCTGGCAGGAGTGCAATACTTCTCTTATACCTGTGGACATATTGAAGTCAGATATGCGTTAGTCTCATCCTCATGCTGAAACTTTAGCCTGGAGGCTTCTTTTTCCAGGGTAAGGGGCTATCAAATGCCTCTAGGTTAATCACGTTATTAGTGCTTTAGACAGGAAGAAATAAGCATTGAGAAACCTTTTTTTTCCTGTCTTCCAATTCTCAGTTACTTTGTGATAAAATTCAATTTAAAGAGACTTGCTTGCCAGAGTTAACCCATTTAACAGTTACAGTAAGTATGGAGAGTTCTAGAAAGACGTCGTGCAGGCGTCAGTGGCGAGTACAGTAAAAACAAAAAGGGGTTTACAGACCCCTAACGTAACTATAGCCCGAATACTACTATACGTTGCTAGCTATTTAACGAGTAAATTACCTTACCTCCCACACCACTGAACTTGATATTTTATGTAAATTATGTTGATATTTAACAAGATTTGAACGACATTCAGGGGAACTACGGAGCCCCAACACCACCACCACCACCACCACCCCCGCATCGAAGCACCCACAAGAGGATGAATCAACTTACCATCACCGGGAGATATTGTCTCGACTTCCACGCCCATGGTTGTGCTACTTCAAAGATTAGCTCTAAAACATACAGCCTAAAAATCCGTTTCTACAGCCAATGTTACCCGTTTTGCGGCTACAAATTGGGGTGTATCGGTGGAAACCATGCATTTACCGACCACTACCGACCCGTAGCTACAGCCAGCCGTGAGACAGCCAAGATATTTTCCAGTTTGTAGCGAGACAGCGTCGAGATGTACAACTCCACCACGTACGTCGTCTTCAACCTTGTCAATACTTGCGCCACACGGCGGATGTGCCAAGTTTCCACAGAATACCAGTGGTGGAAGAAGTCGCCTACTCAGATCTTTTACTTCAGTAAAATAGCAATACCACACTGTAGAAATACTCTGTTACAATTAAAAGTTCTGCATTTAAAAAATGTACTGAAGTAAAAGTACAAAAGTATTTAGCATCAAAATACACTTAAAGTACCAAAAGTAAAGTACTCATTGTGCAAAATGGCCCATTTCGGAAAAATATATATTATTGAATTATAATGCATGCGTACATCACTTTAATGTTGCAGCTGGTAAATGCGGGACTAATATTAAGTGGCAAAAACAAGACGGTTAGAATTCAACTACATATCCCATAATGCACCGAACATGTGAGTTAGTTTTGCTTCCGAGTCAAATAGAAATTAACGTTCGGGACACATTTCCACCGGCAAAACGTGAATTCATAGATGTGAAACCCACTTTCAGTGTTTCACACGGATTCCACATGAGAAGCTTGTGGTTATATAAGGTACGTTTAGGGTAAAATTACATGTTTGTGTGGATTTTTACGCTAATTATTAGTTAGCTTGCTATATATTAAGGGTAACTAAATACATACTGTATAATGATTTCCAGTGAGTATGAATTGGAAAACTTCTGCGTCTCATAATGGTGGCTAAGTTTATAACTTTCTCATTTAACCACTTATGTTATATAACCTCCTCTCACTAAGGTAGTATTCTGTTATTTTCTATAACCTCTCCATACAGTTGTTATATTAAGATTTACATATTCAAATTAGTGTGCTCCAACATTAAAATGGTCAGTTGTGAATGATATTTAACTCACACATCTAATATAAAATCCATTTTCTTTGTCTTATTCATTTAACATCTCACATTTGATGAGGAACAAAATCTCTATTTGATAAGGGGACGACCTAATGTACCCAAAGTGATCATGGCAGTTTCACCAGATCTAAAACAGCAGGCCTAAATGCTGTGATGAGACACTCCTACTCAACACATTGTTAATTGCCTGAGGTCCTAACTGGACCTGTGTGTTGTTAAGGTCATTCAGGCATAAGCAGCTATAAGTGTTCGTCACCACTGCCTCAGCTCAGGCAGAGGGGATTAAGGCATGTACTTGGAAGGAGACACGAGAGAGGCTTTTGCTATTCTTAATCTGCATAGGTAGCAATAGCTACTGTTGTGCGGGACCCAGTCAGATCAGTCACAGGTCTCTGTCATCAATGTTAACTTTCTGAGTCATATTTGTTTTTCTTTTTCTCTTTGAACAAGCTTCTTCATACCTGCCAGGATGGATCTTGGTAAGGCAAAGCTTCTTAGGTCAGGTCTCAACACTCTACACCAAGCCGTCCACCCTGTGCACGGGATAGCATGGACGGACGGCAAGCAGGTCTGCCTGACCGCTCTCTACTTTATCAATGGCGAGGTGAAGTTTGGGGACACCAACGTCATCGGGCAGTTTGAGCATGTCTTCGGGCTCTTCTGGGGCTCGCTGTGCTGCTCTGACTCCCCTGCCTTGCTGGCTGTTCAGCACAAGAAACACGTTACCGTGTGGCAACTGCAGCTCAGTGCCCTCGAGCAGAACAAGCTGCTGTGCACTCAGACCTGTGAGATGAGTGAGCCTTTCCCCTTGCTCTCCCAAGGCTGTGTGTGGCATCCTAAACTGGACATTCTGGCTGTGCTGACCAAGAGGGACACTTCTGTGCTGTTTTCTGTCAGGGTGGACAACAGGAGAACCAAAGCAGACATCAAAGGTAGTGGACTTATCCACTGTGCATGCTGGACTAAGGATGGTACGCGCCTGGTGGTGGCCATAGGCAGTGCTCTTCACTCTTACATCTGGAATGACATCCAGAAGAGTCTGGTGGCCTGCTCCTTCTGCCCCGTCTTTGATGTGGGAGGCTACATCTGTGCCATCGAGGCCACAGGGGAGGCTCAAGTAGCTGTGGCTACAGAGCTGCCTCTGGATAAAATCTGTGGCTTACATGCCGGCATAGCCTTCGACATGCCGACAGAGCCTGAGTCCCCGCATGGCCACGGCTCGAATGTGTCAGATGACGACAGCCTTCTGGAGTCGAGACGAAGATCGTTTGAATCAGAGAGGTCCTACATCCCCAGCTCAGGCCCTCTTGACCTCACCCAGCTCTTGGCGAGGCACCGTCGCTCTGACCCAAGCCCCCTTATTCACCTGCGTCGCCGAGACACCATGACAGGCTCTGGCCAGGACTCCTCACACCTCATCCTGGTCACCTATGAGCGTAAAGTCACGACCACCCGCAAAGTCAGTATCCCAGGGATTTTGGTTCCAGACATTGTGGCTTTTGACCCACGTGGCTCCACAGTTGCAGTGGCTTCCAACACCTGCAACATGGTGCTTGTGTACTGCATCACAGCCTCTGCCATGCCAAACATTCAGCAGATCTCTCTGCAGACAAACGAGAGGCCCAAAGGAGTCTGCTTCCTCAATGACAAGATGCTGCTGTTGATGGTGGGCAGGCAGAAGTCTAATGACCCTGCCTTCCTTCCATCTTCCAACACAGATAAATATATTCTTCGTCTTCTAGCCAAAGAGTTGATGTACGATGGAGAGACTCCTATCACACCATCCCCCTCTGCTCACAACCATGAGTCCACTTCTAATTTCTGCGCAGGGATTAGGAGGCACTCGGAGAACCTATCTAAGGACGACAGAGAGCGCCCAGGGATAAAGGACTTGGTGTTGCCTGGAGGCGGAGTATTTCGTTCACCAGGCAACAGGCGCAGGCTGGTGGAGGAGGTGAGGAGCGGCGAGCCCAGCCCCGTCACCAGCTTTGTGGACTTCTCTGACCGAGCATCAGACAGAGCCCTGTCCAGTGCCTCCTCCATCACGGTGGAGAATTTCGATATGGACCACGTCAACCGCATGACCAGCCTTGCGGTGGCCAGCCAGGCCAGCAGAGACTCCAGCCGGGCCAGCTCTCCTCGCCTCGAGCTGTCGGACAAGCTTCACACAGAGCCGACGCTGCCTATGCCTGAAAAGACATCAGGCACTGCCAAGGAGCGTGGACTGGAGCAGCTGGTTCACAACATGGAGAGGCTTTTTACACGCTTTGCAGATGTACAGCAGTGCCTGACAGAAATCAGAGATTATACCCAGAATGGCAAGAAGACCCTGAGTGTCTACCCCAATGCCTGTGAACCCCCCTATGTCAATGTCACCTGTCAGGTACAGTCTTACTCTCTACATTTTCTCTGTGTATGTGCAACTGACTCTGCAGGGGTAATAACATTTAGCTTGACTCATTTGATTTATTCCTGATGGGTGACTGTTTCTCTTTTCTTTCCTTTGTCCGTCTTTGTGCACATGCAGAAGCAGTTATCAGAAAACGTGTTCATCGATGAGCGGAGGCCAGTGCTTCTGTGTGATGGGAAGCTGTGTCTGCGTGCCCTCCAAGACCTCTTCAACCTAACCACTGTGGAGATGATGTATGGTACGTGCAGCCCGTTAAGTTCATAAATAAAATACTGTACTTTTTTTGCCTCCGTTCTTGTAAATGACAAACAAACTCTACATCACTTTCATGACTGAATTGCTTTCAGTTTGGTGTCATAAGTCCATTTAAACCTTAGAATCGGTTTGTCTTTACTACGAAGCAGTATCTAAGCTGCCTTCTTAA
Source organism: Siniperca chuatsi (assembly GCF_020085105.1). Classification (NCBI taxonomy): domain Eukaryota; kingdom Metazoa; phylum Chordata; class Actinopteri; order Centrarchiformes; family Sinipercidae; genus Siniperca; species Siniperca chuatsi. Next base: position 9,787,219 of record NC_058057.1, read on the forward strand.
AACCCTCTGAGTTGCATTGCCTGTGAGATTAACCATGTTGTGAGAGAGAGTGTATAGGGTTGATCAATTAAACTCCTTCTAGGCCTCTTAGGAAAGTCTCCCCCTGTGAGTATTTTCAGCAAGCTAGGCTTCCCTAGTGAGGTCACCTGGAAGTCATCAGACAGGTTGTCCAAGTCGAATTCTCTGCAGTTACTCTTTTTAGCTTCTACCTTCAAGTTACCCATTCAGAATTCATTTTAATTTATAAAGAACCTCATTTTATTTTATTTGATCTTAGATAACACATTCTAGCATTGTCAATGTTAACGTGCTTAAGCTATAATTGGAAGTGATTAAACGCCTAGGTCAGATTACATGGTTTTAAACAAAAGCTGCTTACTACTGTTTAATGTGCATAGTGTTTTGTTGCTGCAGCAAAGACTGACCGTCCTGTCCAGCAAGTAATAGCTATCACAAACAAAAATTTTGTAGCTCATTAATTAATAATTAAACAGAACTCAGACGTACAGAAAGCCACGCTGTGCCAACAGTCTTGTGTTATTTTTCCAGGTCCATTGTGGATTGTACTTGTGGCAGATGGAGATGGCTTTGTGCCTCTGACGTTCAAGCCCAAGGAGGAACTTACAGTGCGGAACGGGAAGCGGAAACCTATCCTACGGACTCCTGGGAGTCCAGAGAACTCCTGCCCATCCAGTCCAGCCCCCAGCCAAAACCCCAACACAACCACAGAGGCCTCCACATAGTGCCTCTGAACGCACACCTAAATTTATGGACTCATGCAGTTATATCCCTATTACTTTAATATATTTGACTTAATCCAAGTATGCAAGGCAGATTGGATATGTCATAAACATGCGCAGCCACACTAATGCAGATAACCAGAGTTATATGTCAAATGTATTTTTGTATTGAAAAACTGTAGTGATTTGAAAAGGGCTACCTATTCAGACGTGATGTTGCTGCTTTGAAATGAAAGCTTACCTGAAAGAAGTTTGAGCAGCGAGTCATGTTTTTTCTTGAATTGTTTGTGGACAAAATGCAGCGCACTTGCTGAGGTCTAATCCTTCATTAACGCCGGACACCGATTGTCGTCCCATGGCACTCTACTAACAGCTTTGAGATGTTTAAGGAATGTTTTCAGTTGTCCAGATGTCCTGGTCCGAGAACTGATAGAGGCTTATGTATGATGTAAATGTTTTGTTTTGATCTGTATTTGTTATTACTGGAGAACAGAAGTGCCCACACTTATGGAAATGAGGTGTATGAAAATCCTATTTTACCCATAACATTTCTGGATTAGCACTTTTATGCTGAAAAGTCCCGCTAAAATGTTCAAAGTGTAATTTAACCTTGTTATATAACCCTCTGGGGGTGTATATATATATATATATATATAAGCATATCTAAAATGTTGATGAGAACACAGTTGAAGCACTTTTTCTTGTGCGGTTTGAATGTTACCAAGCTCAGTAACACAACTGACCACTAGAGGGGGCAAGACTCAACAGAAACCTCCCTGTCATTGCTATACAGCATCGTTCAGAGCTCTATTGAAGACCAAATAAGTGTAACATGCATCTTGTTTTTTTTTAAAAAAAAAAAAACATCTTTTGGTAGCTTTTTGAATAACTAGCATTTGCATAACTACTGTGCACTCCTTTGTGTGTTACTTATTTTACTTAAGCAAAGAAACAACACACATTTATTCGGTCTACCAACCAACCTCTATAACATTTATTAATTTCATATCATCAGCCCTCAGTAATCATATATCATAAATAAATAACAGTGGTGTAGAGCTAAACACAGCAAATAATGATATACATTCATTTATATAAATTAGGTAATATATATTTTTATATCCAAGAAGACTGTACAATACATGTGAAAATGAAACAAAAATGTTTACATTAAAACAATTTAACTATTTATCAGTGTAATATACACTAATGAACAATTTTCCAGCTGCGTCACTGGAAAACGTGGCTTTGTGAATTCACTCCATTCAAGGTCCAGGTCAAACGCTACTCAAATCTTCCATTGTTCTGGAGCTGATGCTTTGTTTCCTGTGGGAGACACCAGTATCAATAATGTGTTACATTAATAGGTGGAAAGTACTGTACTTTTATGAGTACAATTATGAGGTATTTGTACTTGAATATTTCCATTTTTTGCTACTTCATACTTCTACTCCACTACATTTCAGAGGCAAATATTGTACTACTAAATTTATCTGACAGCTACAGTTGTTAGTTAATTTTCAGATTAAGATTCTACATGCAAAACATAATCACTTTATAAAATATGTTGCATTGTTATAGATTTATGGAGCCCCTTGAGTCCCGAAAAGTGAGCAGCAAGAATTTCATTGTATGACGTTCCGAGGTGAAAATACAAACTCGATTAGCTGATTTCTCTCCACTATATGGTGGCTGTGTGCATCTGAAGTCGTTCAAGACGCATATGAATTTATAGGAAATTATCTTGTGCACACAAGATAAAAAATATCACCTTACAGGACTTTAGGGGCTCCGTATAGATTAAACTACCCAAGAGTATATGAAGCACTTAAAATTAGTTCAAACTCGACCAAATACGATATTTAAGCACTTCTTTATGTTTCAATAATAATGATCCGATAATATATAATAATATAACACTGACAAGGGACATTCAGCATAATTTTTTACTTTTTATTATAAAAAATTTCTGTACTTAAGTATAATTTTGAATACAGGATTTTTACTTGTAATGGAAAATCTTTAAATCGTGGTATTGCTACTTTTACTTAAGTAAATGATCTGAACACTTCTTCCAGCACTGATTAATAGTATATAACATTTTTATAGCATCACTGGCACAATGGCACAGCTGAACATGCTGGCTTTGAACCGTTTTATTCCACGGTTCAGATATTTAATAATAATTACAGATGCACTTCCATACAGTTGGGAGTCACATTCCAAAACATAATGGTCAAAATCAAACAGCGGCAGAGATATCCTGACTTTTATTCTCCGGAAACGCTGGATCCTAAAATTCCCATAATGCAGCTCACTGGCAACTTTCATTAGACCCTTACTGCCTCCTAAGTGCCAACTTTTTTCAAACACACAGTTTGTAACGCAGGCTTTCTGTTACAAATGTTAAGTCTCAAACCCAAGCCAAACTTTCTAAAGGACAAATAACACTGATGATGTCATCAGGGTTAAAGAAAAGAACCCTGATGGTGTCATCAGGGTTATTTTGTCAAACTTTAGAAAGCTCCCTCCAGATCTAGAGAAGACATTATACAACTGTTTTTACAGGCTGAGTAGTACTCCTCGTGACGAGTAAACTAAACTTAATGTCTAAAATTGGTGGAGCGCCCCTTTAAAGACTAATGGTTCATGTTTCTTTCTCAGGTGTACATTTATGATTTCTACTAACCGTAGCTCGTCCAGGCAGACTTTATTCCTGAGCCGTATGTCTTCGCTGATAGGATAGAGCAGTAGGATCATTAACCCTATAACAATGAAGGCCACTGGGGCGGCACCAATCAGCAGCTTCAGGGTGTACACCACAGGAGCAGGCTGCTTGCAGGCACCGGTGTCATACCCTGCAAATCTACACACACACACAAATGCAGAGATCCCATTTAAACACAGGTTACAGGAAATCAACATCCAGCCTGACGCTGCAACACTGCAAGTGAGCAATCTCGACACCTTTCACATGATGAATCATACATCAGGTCTGGGGTTAATGCATTTTTGCAAGGTATCGTAACACGCTAAGTACAGATACAGAGCGTCATAGACTGTGTAAAATTAATGGTGAATGTGTGATAGTAATGCAGACTTACTCCAGGCAGAGGGTGGACACTCCCAGGGAGATGCCAGCAGCAAACTTGGTGAAAAACACGTAGAACGAGTAAAAGATGGCTTCATGGCCTTTAGAGTAGGGGTTGGCCAGTCTGAAGTCATCCACCACATCTGGCAGCATAGACCTGAGATGCACACACATAGATGCGGAGTTGAATGCACACCAATCTGTGGTATTTGATTTTGTTGTTTTGCAGGATTTTGTGAGCATGTGTCCTTTGTCTTTAATACTCAACATCACTCTAAAGACATGGTAAAATTGTAAGCTGATGTGTGCCCAAGACCTCCCTCACGCTCTTACTTTAATCATCTTATACAACCACTCAAGATGGTAGCAGCTGGTGATGCGAGGTCTACTTATAGTGCTCTGATAAATCGGTGGGCTAAAATTACAGAGCTAATAACACGATTAGATGATGAGCAGCAGGGGTGGTACCACTGGCCTCGGCCCACAGACAGGATAAACAATCGGCCCCTTCCAAAATAAACATGCCCCCATGGGAGGCCCCTGTAATTTGGGGTTTGAGGGCCCTCCCTCAGTTGTTAGGAATTGGCATCGGCCATAGAAACGAACACAAAACAGACACGGAGAAGAAGACTGCTTTACCTCTGCCGTTGTCTTACCTCTATGATGGTATAGAATTATAGCAGACGCTGCCTCTAATTCATAAAAATTACATCACTTTCATGACCGTGACTTGACCCAAGTGAATGGACAGGACCCTCTAGGCACCAAGTCACCACTAACAGCATGTTGGTGCACTATTGTGGTTTGACTAATGACACTTTGCATCCAACCAAAGGGAACTAACATTAATTACATAAACAATGTCAGAGGCTTAGCGGATTTTTTAAGGATGTCAATTTATAAGGATATAAAGTGAGCTGTAGCATATTTCTTTTAATCCTCATTGGGGGGGCTCTCTGAACATAAACTGGCAGATGCCAGGGAGACGCCCTGGACAGTCCCAAATAGGGTTGAAACAGACAGACTCTCAGACTCACATTTTATATACCAGCGGGCAACACAGAGACTCCAGTCTACCTCATGTGCCTGTTTTTGAACTGCTAAAGGAAACTGGAGCACACGAGAAGAAGAAGAAACTCTTGACTCATGTGATCTCGTAATAGATGTTTCCACTTTTAAGGCTGTGTCGGTGGCCGGTGATTTAGCTCAAATATGTAAACCATTTTTTATAAATGACTTGGTGTTTTGAATTTAAATAAGTGTTGATCCTATATGTAATGGAAAAAAGTGACATTTTCCCTGAGGAATAAGGTGGGGGAGACCATTCCCAGAAAATTGTGGAACTGGATTACATTCACTGCAAACAACGAGGAAACTATCATATCTGGATCAATCTAAGGACAGTATGAATATAAAGACAATAGACTAGGAAATGTATACCCTACTTGGTGTTTTCTCCTTTTCTTTTGTACAATATATTTAAATTGTTACAAATAAAAAGTGACAAAAAGTGATGATCTGATGTGCCCTGAAGTCTTACCATGGCAGCAGGAGTGAGGCCGCCACACTGAGTCCAGAGGAGACAGCCACAACGTAGGCCACCACAACATTGGGGATGAAGACCAGCATCATGGTGAAGGGCATGATCCACTAGATAGAGGAAAAGAGTCATAAAAAGTAAAAAAAAACCTCTCTAACAACTTCTTTTTTTTTAACTATATTTTTCACGTGTGTTTCTGTGATTAAGACAAGGACATTCCCAACTTTGTCCACAAGATGACACAAACATCAAAGTGTAATAGTCGGAGTTAAAAGCTGCTCTGGCAAACCAAAATAAAAACAGTATACTCACTGAGATACCACAAAAAGCTGCCGTCTTCTTCCCAAACCTCTGCAGAAACCATTGCCACAACGGGATGCTTATCACTGCAGAAACCTGGGGGAAACATGCAAGCAGATGCGTGACTCATATGTGAAGAATATTGTTTTGAAAGTGATTCAGTCTAGTAAGTAAGTCTGAAATTAAAAAAAAAACGTAGTTATGGGGAAGATAATGAAGTTTGTATTTATGATGACAATGATGGGCATTTTGTAAGTGTGTGCAAATGGGAAATGAGTCAAGTTTCCTTTATTAAAATGAAATATTCATTACATAAATAGATCTGATTCATCTAAAACAGCCACTGTGGTTCAAATAAAGGCCTATTGGGGTCACATGGGGGGGAAAAGTTGTTTTACCTCTATACCTTTGTATTTTGTGTGTTATATCTTTGGGTACTTGTGAGGTGAGTCAGTGATAAAAGCAGTACTCACCAGGATGGTCATCACAATATTCTGGAAGTGATCCCTCAGGTCGGCGGCGTAAGTGCAGAAGAGGACAAAGTTGCTCTGTACCAGCTGCAGAAATCAGAGATCAAACATTCAGATAGTCAGTCTCGTCTTGTCTACTCAGCACTGTCGCTCGGCACTCAGCTTGCTGCACTGCCAAATGAAGTGACTGGAGAAGCTGCTGACAGTGTTTTGCAGTGATTTATTCCCACTCCCGGCTCACATGGATGACAACTGACACCTCCTCTGAGATGAGAGGGCGAAAATATACAGAAATAGAGCCGATGCAAAAGTTGGAAAGTCTGCAGTAATTTATGCAGCTTAAACCCGGTGTTGTCAAAACTGAAGCATTGGCCTACAAATGACAAACAGACAAACAGCGAGAATATGCTGCCCTGGTATCATTCTCAAGAGTCCTGAGACTTCCAAACATGCTTTAAATCATGAGCTTTCAGTGAGTGCTCTTCTACATTGATCAAATCAACATTGAACGCAGGCAATTCTTCCGCATTGTCAGGATCCAGGACTGGCTCCATTTACTGAAACGTCGAGTGTCATGTCTGAGAAGTGCTTTATAAATAAATTTGCATTTACCTGAATGGCGACAGTGATGAAAAGGAATGCAGCGGTTAGAGTGAGGTATGGCCCGTGTCTCATCACCAGGAAGAAGCCCTTATGAAACGGCATCTGCTTCTCTGTCTTTGGGGCATACGGATCTGAAACAGTTACATGTGGAGTAAGAATATGAGTATGCAGCATATCGAATAACATGCAGTAAGAGAAAGGCGATGGATTTGCTCACTGGCAATCCTGGAACTGCCCCTGCATTGCAGTGGATGCTGAGTTGTCATTTATAGCGTAATAACCCTCCAACCAAGAAAGACATGGACTGCAATTGGCAATGAAATAAACTGTATGGAAATATCTTAAGACTTAGACTTATCTTAAGACTACAATATGATCAAAATGTAAAATACTGGGGAAAAAATTGACTATTTATATGTGTAAGTATTTACACTTTAGCTTGAAAGTATCAATAAAAATGAACCTGCAGAAAAATAAATAAATAAATGCACATCTAGGCCTTACAGAAGTCTTACCCAGCTAAGACAGAAACCCCTTTAGGTTGTACTAAATTCAGTTGCAGTAAATTCAAGATTACTTCTGCAACAAAGGTCCCCAGTCAAAATAGAACTGCAAACGATGCACTTACGTAGTATGTATCTTAGACCACTAGACCAAAAGGATGCTTCCAGGCTACTAATTTCGTCCCCAACTATACTGGTTTAAATCCAAAATGTGTTTCCAAATGTGGAATAGCTCATTAGGGCTGCGACTAACGCTTATTTCCATCATTGACTAATGTGTGGATTGTTTTTATTTAGCCTATAAAATGCTGAAAAACCAAAAGACATTCAATTTACAATGCTATAGAAAAGGGGGTAATGCAACAAATTGTCACATTCGAGAAGTTGAGACTAGCTAATGTTTGGCATTTTGCCTGATAAATGATTTAAAGGGATACTCAAGCATTTTAGTATTGCACTTCAGTAAAGTTGGGAGACTCTTAAGAGACAGATTTTTTTTTTTTTAAAGAATGGTCAAAATGGACACCCCCTGTTTGTAATTCTGGCTTTCTGTTAAAAATTTTAAAAGTCTCAAACCCAATCTGAAATTACCCCGATGACATCGTCAGGGTTATTTTTTTTCAAACTTGAAAAGCTGGAACCACAGAAGACATTATACAACTGTTTTGACAGGATGAGTGGTACTCTTTGTGATGAGTAAACTGAACTTTAAGCATGAAATTGGTGGAGTGCCGCTTTAAACAGTTAATTAAATATTAAAATTCTTGACGATTAATTTTTTGTCAATCAACTAATTGTTTCAGAACTGTAGCTCTCAGGCCCGAAAAGAAAAGTCTCACCATCTCTCTCTTTGACTCCCAGGAACATCACCATGGTGCAGATGAGAAACACTCCTCCTACAACACCAGCAGCTATCATGTACACCTCCTTCTGCAGAGAGAAAGAACAAACATGTAGTCTACATCAATCCATCTCTTCAGCCAGCACAATCTAGTCTATTTTGAGCCTTTCCTCAATCTTTAATTCATAAAAACGCCTAAAAAATGTAAGTGCTTCATTTCAACATGCTATACGTCCATTTTGGAACAGTAGTTATCCGTTTTTACTCAACTGGCGGACACATTTATTTTGTTCTTTTCAGTTCTTCCCATTATAACACTGATCAGTGCATGATTTATATGTTATATATTTGTCTGGTGTTGTTTTCCACATCAGTTTGAACTGCAAATCCTGCCATGCACATTTCACTGTACAAATACAAGCATAAACAGGAAGAAACCTCAAGTAGATCTGTATCCTAAAATACAGCCATAACCGTTTAATGCCATACCCCGGCAGGAACTGCTCTGCCTTAAACAACCTCTGTTTGTTTGTTATTTTCCCATGTGGCTCAGCCCAGCGGTCCATTATTATTTATGCACATCAAACACTCCCTGTTTCCGAGGGCAGACCTAGTTTGCCCAGACGGTGTGCCACCCTCACAAGCGACCGCGGAGGAATTTAGCGGGTGGCTGCAGAGGGTTTGGCGTGGTGAGTGGGTTGCCCCGATAGGGTTCACCAAAAATCCATTGGAAAAGAACCATTTGAAGCCCAAATAGCTGTGGTGCAACCAAAATCCAACTCAAGACTGTTTGGACTCTGGCTTGTTTCATCTTCACAAAAAGTCCAATGATGGATTTACAGCAGCAGTTGTGTTTATTCACAGCTCTGCAAACTGTAATGTGGATGTAAGCGTGTCCTATCATGTTCCTCTCCCTCAAACTTCAAGCTAAGCTGCAGCCACCTTGAAGTAAGAGACTAATATTTCCAACATATTGAGTATAGGGTGCCTTCAAATGTTCTGGGTGAGATATAAATAGGCCTAATGACTTACAGACTGTGGAGACCCCTCAATGTGGGGGCCACAGTTTAGAGCCTGATGTGAGGGAGGAACCCCCTCTGTGGTCATGAGAGGGGAGCTGGCTCAGGATGTCGGATTCGGATATCAAACGGTGTCGTCTCCTTTCAATCCCATGGGTTACATGGGTTAAAACGTGAGGCCATTTTGGATGTCAGAACCTGTAGACAGTCTGTAAATATGGACTCAATTTCGAACAATCCTCCTTTTCATTCAGCGCTGCTTTTTTCGACCTCGGATATTTAGCAAAAGTAAGCCGCCTTGAGCACACACCACAGCTCTAAGTTAAGTGAGAACGCTGATGACAGTCCAAGTTATTTTCAAACCAACTCTGTGGCCTACTTTGAGCACACCTGGGCTCCTGGCTTGACACGGTGACACTTACAGAGCGTGACAGGTAGTCCTGGGAGGGCACCAGGCTCTTGACGATCTCTGCCCCGCTGCTGTTGCCAAGGTAACCGGCGGACATGTTGTGAGGCGGGCAGTGCTTCAGACTGTGAGCGCTGGCCACAATCTGGCCCTGGATGGCAGCGCCCACAAGTGTCCCCAGCACCTCCATTGTCATTCCTGGCACCATACAAGTAAAGATCCAGCTATCAGTTCCAATACTTCAAAGTAATGCACACATTCTTAATCTGAACTATTGCAAAAAACTGAAAAGGCAAAGATTAATTCAGCTTTGCAGGCTTTACTAACTGCTTTTTGCATATTAAAAAAACCTTACGGTAGGCAGTGGCTGAATCTCTTTCCTTCTGGTCTGTGCTCAGGAACATGGTGAGAGCAGAATAAGGCACGTGGAAGCACTGCAATGGAGCAGAAAGACACAGTCATGGCTTGGGTAAAAAAAAAAAAATACAAGTCTGGAACAGCAGCAGTCAAACAATCACAGTTTCATAAGGTTGGAGAAAGATAATGATTTGGACTTTTGATAAAAAATATCTTACTATTCAATGGATTGCCATGAAATTCATAGTTCCCACATGATGAATCCTAATGACTTTGGTGATCCCCTGACTTTTCCTCTAGCGTCTATCATCAGCCCAACATTTTAATTTGTCCAATACTGATTAATGACCAAATATCTGCAAAACTGATGACATTCCCATCAGCATCAGCTGTACTTTGTGTTTACTGCTAATTATCAAATGTTAGCATGCTTTCATACAAAACTAAGATGGTGAACATGGTAAACATCAGCATGTTAGCATTGTCATTGTGAGCATGTTAGCATGCTGGTTTTAGCATTTAACTCGAAGCACGGCTGTGCTCAAGTACCTCACAGAGCTGCTAGCATGGCTGTAGACTCTTAGTCTTGTTAGCATATCACATTTGACTCACAATAAAATGGGAACACCCTAGATATCTTTAGATAGCCTTTATCTACATGTGCCTGTGCAAAATATACACTGTATATATGTATATATATTTATATATCAAAAGCAATCTCTGCAGTTTCCATGTTGGCCAACCTCAGCCTCTGTTTTCTCCTTCCTCACCACCTCTTCCAGAGAATAGGCGAGCAAACCAAGTCCTGCTTCACTTTGTAATTTACACAAGGGCTCAGTCAGCACTGCGGCCAAACGAGCATGCATAGCCACGACGAAAATAAACACGGCAAGGATTTTTTTTCAGCCACTGGTTCTATACAGCATGTCATTTATGGGGCCTTTACTGGATGCAAACATTTATAGAATTGAACCTGCTTAAGTGTGCACTACAGATGGGAGTGAGAACTGATAAATCTGATAGAAACCCATTATCAGTTGATTACATCAACAGATGATGTATTGCATCCTAACCTCTGTTTACAGACTGTAACCCTCTGAATAATAACAGCTGGCCTTTCCCAGCTAACTTCACACAAACGCACGTCCAGAGACAATGAAGGAAGGCTAAAAGTGGTAACCAGCATTTACCCAGCAAGAGGTTCCTGGCAGGACTGACCGTATACTTATCAAGTAGTTAGAATGACATGCCATTACAACTCGCCGCAGTGCGGCCGCAGCGGTCTACACACTCTGTAGCACATGTTATATGGGTTACCCCAGAGCAGAGCAGAGCAGAGAGGGAGAGAGATGAATAGTCTGGACCATAATAACAAAAGGCAACCTAAATAACTACACTTCCCCTTTGAGGTGAGGTATCTAAGAGCTCTGGGCTCTAATCTGCTGCATGTCTCACAAATCAGAGTGTAAATCCTACCAGGAGCTGTCAGAGTCTGGCATGAGATGACTGTAATCATCTCCACTTTAAACTTTGTTATTTGCAATGTTTGCTACATTCTATTGATATGTTATGTAATGTGTCATCTGCTACATCAATAAGAGCTTTTATCTCCTGTATCCCACCTGACGTCTTTCTTGTACTGCATGTGAAGTCCTGCTGAGTTATCTGAGGCCATTTCATATTTCTTAAACATCAAATGCACTTCTGAAAAAGCATTCATACTTACAGTGATGAGGGTTTGGTAGAGGCAGTAGAAGCCTAGGTACCAGATGAACCTGCCGCTGATGAAAGGAGGAACAAACCAGAGGTAGAAGTAGGAGACCACCAGAAACGGAGTGCAACCCACCATCCTAAAGAACACAGATATATGTCAGGTGAGGCTCATGGGCTAAACACTGAAGTCAACTGTCAGTTGGAAGAACAAATATCATAATTTTCATAAAGTAACAAAAAGTTTTGCTCAGAATGTTCAGAAAAAGATTACAATTATCCTGTTTACATATCATAATTTGCTTCAAACAGTTGTGGTTCTAAGCTATCTCCAAGCGGCCATCATCATCATTTTAAGCTGTGAGAGCAGGGATGACAGCGGTTGTGTTATGTAAGTAGTGCAGTGCTAAAATCAGGCCATATTTCTGACAGATTACAGTGAGGCTAAGCTGACTGCTAAATGATTATGTTGTTGTAAGTATGATAGGAATCTGTCCTGGGAGGGACGGGCAAGCGGGGAAATACCACAGTATTTCAAACCGACATAGCATTTAAAGATCTACACACACACACACAACAAATACATGAATATGCAGTCCACACTCAAGCAAACGCAGCATGAAGCGATTCTGCTGTGTTGTGCTTTTCTCAGAACTTGGGAGTGATACGGTATGTGGGCCATGTATAATTCATGAGTAAACAACTGGTATGTGTCATTATGGTTAAAATGAACAGCTGTGTATTTCAAAATGAAGCGAAAAAGGGCGGATTATGGATGATCAACGGTATGAGTCGTCTGCAAACACCAATATATCCTCCACCTTCTTCTTCTATTTCTTTAAAGAGCAAAAGGAGGAGGTTTGTTTGTCACATGGTCTAGAGCCTGGAACAGCTGTAATGCCAGCACATCTACAGGTAGAAAAGGAGACTGATGGAATTTTGGTGACTGTGACAAAAGCCGCAGGGGGGCTCTGAACTCTGACCTGCTCTACACCAGGAATTATAAACAGAGAAAGTGGGAGAAAGAGGTAGAGAGAGGCAGGGAATGGTCATTTCTAGCATCGTCCAGCCCACCCAACTCACTCTCCTCCTGATTGTTTGCTTAAACAAAGGCGGCTGACAACGCTGGTGCTGCAGTATTGACCGCTTGGTCATGGGAGCAATGAAAGGGCCCCGGGGTCGGTGAATGGGACAGTTAGAATGTTCCTGCAAGATGACTGTGCTCAGGGAGGGGCAACACAGGCACATACGCAAACACACTCGCATATTTTCTCACACATCAGGCATGCATGAATACACATTCACACCTGTCCCAATAATTTATACAGTCTTAATCAAGCCAGATCAGGCTAAGAGGTCTGGTATGTGAGAGTATACTTTCTTGGTTGATTTTGGGTTTAGTAGACGTACTGTACTTAGGTGCAAATTTGACATTATGTATTTCCATTTTATGTTACTTTATACTTTGACCCTACTACATTTCAGAGGGAAATACTGTACTTTTTACTCCACTACATATTTCACAGCTGTTACTTTCCAAATTAAAATTTTACTTAAAAAACACATGATAATTTCATAAAATACAATTTAATGTTAAAGATTATTGGTTCCCAACCTTTTTGGCATGTGATCCCTTGCAAAAAAGCAGTTGGGGCCACTCGTCACAGGTTTCAGATGTCTATGAGTTGTTAGCAGTTCCACCAAAGAGTGATTTCTCCTCTAACCCTCTCAGATGGTTTCATTTAAATAACTGTTCAACGCCCAAAGAGTAAAATTATCCAATATTTTATTTTAAAAAAAGCAAAGATTTGAGAAAAATTCCTAAACACGAATACAAATTTCTATAGCAGAACTTTCTTAGCCCATTAATCATCTCACAAACCCCCCAGATTTATCTTGTGCTCCTTTGGAGGGGGGGCCCGACCCCTAGGTTGTCACCTAAACAACCTAACTGCATATAAAGTAGTTGCATCAGGACCAGCAACAACAGTTAAATGCTACTTATGCATTGATACATTTATTAACAATCTAATAATGTAACATACTGTATAATGATATATTAGTCACAGGAGCCAAGTACTTTTACGTTTGCTGATAAGTACTTCTTACACCACTGATATACCATCACTGTCACCTTGGAGACAATATTCTGTGAGGGGAAAAAAAGCTTTATCACGGTTCTACTTGCCACTGGGATTGTGCATTACTAAGAACACAAAATAATAAACAGGGCAGCACCCAAGGGGGCGTTTGGGGCAGAATGACCCCATTCTAAAGAACTCAGGGCAAAGATACACATCATTTTACGTCTGGCTGTGGATGTGACAGCCAGAGGGGGAAAACACACTTCCTGCTGAATGGGCAGAGGGGACTTTCCAAACAGCGTAAAAACTGAGCGAGTGTCTTGCAATCTCATCACAAATACTGATGAACACACATTTAAAATAGCCACATATACCACACAAAGTATTCACATGGACACACACACACGAGCGAGAACACACACACACACACCTATAACTTCCCGGGGGTAATCAAAGCTGATTTAACAGCCATCAGCATCTGTCTGCTATTGAGCACGGCTGGCTGGCCACAGTAGACTTGGTCCCCCTCCAGCACTGTCAGCTTGTGTGTAATCTATGGTTTCTAATGCAGTCGGCATTAGATACTGAATGTGTAATCACAGTTAAGTGTCACGCTAGTGTGTTCAAAAGACATATACTGCATACACACGTATACGTACACACGCATAACATCATCTTTGAACATGGTGGTAATAGCTTCATATAATCTACAAGTATAGAGCCACAAAGTAAAATTGTACCTAAAAACCGCAGGAAACAAAGGAAAAGAAAGGTGGATGATGCCCAAATGTCAAATGAGGACTCACATAAATGTAATAAAATGTCACCGAGCAGCACGGTGGTGGATGATTTATTTAAGAATTCCGATGAACTTCCTTGTCTATTGTTGTCTGGCATCAGAAGGCAAAAAACAGCCCACACCCTTGACGTTTACAGTATGTAGAGCTCATCAGAGGGAGCGTCGGGAACAGCGTAATGAAATCATAATGGCTATTTATTCTGCCCAATCCTCAGGTGAGAGGCTCGGGCCTGAGAATAATTTCAAAACCAACCCGAAACTGGAGCACATGCCTTGTTTTTGTCTAGATTTTGCACAAACATTAGCATGATGTAGCGGCCACAATTATGTCTGAGAGAGTGGGAGAAAACCAAAACAAGTGTCAACAAATTACAGCCAGCAAGCTTAGCTGTATGTCAACAGCAGCACTTTACTGTGTGTTAACCAACGAAAGGAGCATCATTTTGCCAAGTGTATTAGCTTAGATAAATAAATAATAAAATGTGTATTCCATTTTCACTTGGTCCTTAGATAACTTTGGAGTAGAGCTGAGCAATATGCCAATATCAGAATATGAGACTAGATATTGTCCGGTATTCTGATTATTGTAATTTCTTAAATGTCACCCTTTTCTGGTCTTAAAGGCTTCGTTACAATTAAACCATAACATTTTTTTAATTAATTTCACTCTTTAGCTGAATGGCCATGTCTCATCATTTTCTTTTTTGTCAATATCTTAAAAAGCAACAATAGTCCTCCCCTAAAGTGCTGTCTTATCAGCAATATTTGTGTGCAGTCAGATATTATTGATATGTCAGTCCTGCCAAGTCCTGCTTTTGAGCCAATGAAAAAAATCTAAATGTAGACATGTGGGAATAACAAGTAAAGGAGGAAGACAAAAATGATGGAGAAATACAGGAGTGGGTAAGAGACATAACAATGATGGAGAAATACAGGGGTTTCCTTCATAGTGTGAGCAGGGAGCTCACCAGGGCATGAGTCTGCCTATCTTGGTCCATCTGCTCTTTGTAATGAAGAAACCGACAACAGGGTCAGTCACTGCACCCCAGGTTTTACCCGTGAACAGCACCACGGAGGCCTGGAAGGCGTTGATCTGCAGAGCAGAACAGGGACAGACTAAAGTTAAAAACACATGCAGGCACAAAACTCACGTACCCATTCATTCATATATATATATATATATATGAGAGACACACACACTTTCTCATTCTCTTTGTCCTAAAACACATTACCTGAGCGATATCAAGCAGGTAGATTTGCAGGAAGAAGGCTGTGGCGCTGGCAGCCACCTCCTTGGGCGCGCCGCCGATGGCGAAACACAGCTTACTGCATAATGTCAACTTCTGGCCCAACTCAGTCTGTGAAGACAGAGGTGACAAGGGAAAGTGGGAAAACATAATAAGATAATGGTGTCTTTGTAGCTCAGGCTGCTAATGAACAAATTAACTTTTCTCCACTGCAAGCATTTTGATGAAGACTCTCATTCCAGGTGGGAATGGGAAATTAAGGATGCCACCCACTGAAAAATGATTGCTGACACAAAACACGCAATATAACCGCTTACTGTTGAAGTTTAAACTTTCTATGAGGTAATTGTTATGCATCTATGGACACAAATTGTTTGCGAGTCACATATTCGTGGATGTAACCATACATTCAAGGTTAAGGCCAATAGACGTAAGGTTAAAGAATATATTTAGATCATAGAATGCATTTATTGCTTATATTTTCATGAGACTCATTCCTGGAACAGGACGTCAGAAGTATAAATAATCAATGTGTCATTTTGTTAGCCAACAAGCATGGATGATTCAGTCCTCGGTCAACATGATAAACTCTATGTTTCTGTTACTGACAACGAAAAACATACACGTAAACAGACCAATAGACTCAGTGTAACTGCATATAGTATTTTAAACTGAAAGCCCTAAAATCCAACCAACTAATTTAACTTTCTTTTTTCATTTTAGTTTCTTTCCATGAAAAATTGTAGCAATCGATTTTAGAAAGGGCTGAGCAAATTCATACTTTTAGACTGCTTCTCAGTCATGCCAATGTGAAGTAAGGTGTGTCGCTCTCAAATAAATCTTAACAATGTTATGACTCACAGGTAGTGAATGCTGTAGTCATTCATAGTCTGAATCCTTTCAAATTCTATTTCAGGTGCTCCTAAAATAACAATCCGTCTTCATCTTCATGTCGCAACAATTCAGTGATTCAGTGGGATGTAAAGAAAAGTACAGTTGTTGCTAAAGTGCTACCACGTCACACTGCATTTGCTATGATACTATGTGGAAGATGTGTAGACGGTGACACATCTGTTTTCTCATGAATTCCACTCCCTTGCAAACATACAAATTTAAATCATCAATCGTCCTGTATCTTCGTCTCCTTAAAAGGTTACTCTAGCAGACAAGATGCTCATGTGTAAAATACGTGTGTGTGCAAAACAGAGGATCAGAAGGAGACCCACTACCGGCTGAGGCACACAGAGGTAAATGGACTGTACTTGTATAGCGCATTTCTAGTCTTCCGACCACTCAAAGCAGAGGAGCCTGAGAAACCCACCAAGTCATCCACAGCTCTGTTTCCTCTCGCCGTGCTCTGCTGAAACCATCAGGCACGTGACTCTGTGTGTGTTTTTGTGTGAATGTGCATGTGTGTGCAGAAAAGATGGGCAAGCTTTCATCTTCTCACACAAATAAGACGAGACACCACAGTCTAGGGAGCCCGATATTTACGACTGTCTTCCGAGGCTGTGCACACATATCAACCTTTGCCTGTTCCTCCTTTCTGTATAACCTTTGGTGTCAGAAGCGCACACACACACACACACACACACACACACAGTGTCATTCTACATCCATTGGCCCAGGCTTAGCCCACAGCTACTCCCCTCAGAGCTTTATGAAAGAAGGAAATCACCAAAGTAACCACAGCCCCGACCGACACACTGTTATTATCCGGCTCACGTTTTCTCTTCCTCCGTTTTTTTGCCCCATCAAAACATGGAGGGGTTTGAGAACGACAATTACCAGGAGGGAGGTGTGTAATTATTCAATCGCAGGACAAGCGGGTCAGAGGTAAGTAAAGGCTGCGCGTCGGTCCCGACTTTTAACTCTCTCTTCTTCCACTCTCACTGCAATTACCCTTAATTGGAGAGAAAAATTAAAGTCTTTGGTGTCTGGAGAATGCTGTTTCTCTCTCTCTCTCTCTCTCTCTCTCTAAACTCTTAATCTTTCATCACTGAGTTCTTATCATCAAAGAGGATAAACAGGATATCCTTTCTACTGTTGTCTGGATGCACAACAAACAACACCACATAGACACAATTCAACACACATATTTATATGCAGAAACACTGGCTCAGAGTAAAGGGAGCATCTGCAAAGTTCAGACTGTCAACAAGCATAGGACAAGGACAGATAAGACCAATCTCCAAAGTTAATGAATCCTTAACCGTCAGAGGAAAAACTATTTAAAATGCCTGAACTGCAGCGCAAGTCATTTAAATCAGGATTGAGGGTAATTCTAGTGCAAAGAAATGAGGAAAGAAAACCTCTCGAGGCAGCTAAGCTATATTCTCCAAATAAAATGTGTATACTGTCTGCATGCTAAAGTTAAGCTGGTAAAATGGATCCGTAAAGCAGTTTAAATGTTTAATCAGTGAAGGATTTTCTGACAATTCTGGGTATCAGAGTCATATCACGGGTTCTAGTTATAGGAGTTGAAAGGAAACATTGATTATGTCAGTGATGGCAGCAAGCCATTAAAATGTAAACAGTAGCCTGATGACACTGGCTAAACTCGCAGGGAATCAATCCAAAATCTACAGATGGACTGGTGGACAGACTTTATAGCCAGTCATTTATTCACTCTCTTAAAAATGCTCCATATGCATGGATATCGTCAGAGTGACAAAACTCTGTACTTTTGTTATGGATTGGAAGGCTCTTCATGTGGAATTTGCTACATTTCATGCAGTTTCACTCACAAAGGGAGAAACCGCTATTTAAGACATGTTA
Organism: Siniperca chuatsi; assembly: GCF_020085105.1. Classification (NCBI taxonomy): domain Eukaryota; kingdom Metazoa; phylum Chordata; class Actinopteri; order Centrarchiformes; family Sinipercidae; genus Siniperca; species Siniperca chuatsi. Next base: position 9,805,707 of record NC_058057.1, read on the forward strand.
AGTCATGGGTGTTTCCTTTGACATTAATGAAAACAATGCTAAGCACAATGAACGCTAGTGTCCACTTAGTCCCTGCTTTGTACCAGCTCCGGTCCAAAAGTGGCTCTAATAAGAGCCTACAGCTACAGCTGTAAGGTCTTTGTGGCAAATAAAAGGACTCTTCACTTTGAGAAGTTTCCATCTAAATTTAGCACAAATTTTAAACTAATTTCCAGAAAATCAGCTAAAGAAAATGCAAATGAATGTGCGTTTCCATCCACAACTGTTATGCGAATTTTAGGAATTGGGCACGCTGAGATAAACAAAAGCTATTTTTAATCTCTTTAGCAGAGCAGAAGCTTCAGTGGACATTTAAGTCACATGCTTCATGTACGTCGTGATTAAATCGCTAAGTCTGTTTCCATTGCACTTTGAATGTTGCATTTTGTTTTTATCGATACGCTTAATGTAACAACAAAGCAAATCTGACTGTAATATTTGTTAGGGTGACTAAACAGTTATAGACTGAAGTTAATATCTTCAAATTAAACTTGTTTTCTCAACTTCATTTGGTTTTACATTACAATTCCTCACTGATTAAACAAATTAGTCAAGTACAGTTCATTTAACGCACAGCAGGGGAACTTGTGTTTTACAGTGTTCACATCAGTAAAGTTCTGCTATCTTCACGGAAAAACAATGATTTGTTTGTAGAAAAATCTAAATCGCAGGTGTCAAATCCAACTCCAGAGTCAAAGTTAAACATAAAACACTGCGCATTAGCTGGAGGTTTGGCAGAGATGAGACAGTTGCCGAACTGGTTAGATCTCAGTGAAACAGAAAATGAGTGACTAACTGCCATGGTATTGCATTACGACAGTATTTGAAACACTGTCTGCATAATATGGTATCTAGCTTAATAAAGGGGCAAAACACCATGTAGATGCTTGGTTCTCTGTCTTTCATTTCCTTGGTTTTACAGCCTGTGGGCCATGTGCTCATGAAGAGCATCAATCTGAACACACGGCTTCTCGCACTTCTATTGGCACACAAATACAAACACACAAGAGGCTTGCTTACTTCACAGACTTATCCCCTTCTAGCACTCAGATGGCGATCAACCATGTAGCTCTCATAAAGCTGAATAACGTAAGATAAAAGAAAAAATGACTGGAAAGTCAGCCCGGACTTCTGGTGTTTGCAAAACTTGAGTAAGCCATCCCTTTCTACTGTCTATCCACTGTCTTGCTTCAGTCTTCATCACCAAAGTCCACTGATATCGCCGGCATCAGACAAAAGAAAGCAATCATCTAGCAGGTCATCCCATCAGTGGGAACAGCCTTTCTCAAATGAAAACAATCAACTTCCAGGCATTGAATCTGCTATCTGGGAAATAACAGTTCACAGGAAAACAATGCAGCTGATTAATCACAAACAGATAAGCGACTAAAGAGATCACACTTTCCATCTTTGGTCTTTCTCCATCCAATCATGTGAAGTCACTCGCAGCCAAACTAAGCCGCAAACACACCAGATGAGACTGAAATATCATTCAGGTTTAGTGCCTTAATACAGCAGGAGTCCAAACAAAGGTTACAACAGTGTGATTTAAAATACTGCCATCACGTGTGACAACAACTTGTAGAACAATACAAAAGAAGCACCAAAAACAGGCAATCTTACCTGCTGAGGAGTTTTAGGGAACAGCGGTTCAGTGGGCTTGATGAGCTTCCCTGCAGAGCCCTGCGCTCCCTTCTCTCCCTTGGTCATGGCTGAGAGACTGTGTGTGAGGCGACAGCCAAACTTCTGCGACTGTGTGTGTGAGGGAGTGTTGAAGTGAGTGTGACTGTGACTCCTGGTGTGAGTGAGAGCGCGAGGAGCCTGCCACTGGGTGGTGTGTGTCAGAGGGTGAAACTGGATGTGGCTCTGACTCCGGGTGTGTGTGTGGTGCACGTGAGGGACGGCGGCTCCAGAGGCTGGGAGCTCCTCCTGCTCCTCTGTGACAACTCTGCCGCTTTCCGCCGCCATTCACATGCTGTTGTGCTCTGGAATGAGGCCAGGAAGGGAAGGGCAAAGTCAGACAGGCAGTGCCACACACACACACACACACACACACACACAGACACATGCAAAAAAAAATGTACAGGCTACACACACACACACTCAGTGACAAGCATGTACTGTAACATACAGGCACAAGAATGCAGACACATCAACACACACATGTGTGAGCTGAGACAAAGACTTGCTGTTTGGATGCATGCACAAAAACACACATAAATGGGACAATGCACAAGAGCAGAGATGAATACAGATGCAACAAGAAATCACGCACACAATCACACACACACACACACACACTCTAGCCTACCTTAAGCAACATTTTCAAATAGCCTACTAAAAGTAAAATGTCCTTCAGGTTACCATCATCTGCTGTATTTGACAGCTTGCACAGCTGGCTGTGATTGAGAAAGAGCAAACTGGGGCGCAAAATGCGACGATGTCCGGTGCAGGAGTGCGTGTGCCCTCATCTTACTATTACTGTAAGTGCATCCATAACCAAGCACTCTGCACACCTGACAAGAACCTTGAAGCATATTTTGTTTTTTTTTAAAAAAAGGACACACCACAACTATCCCCTTACCCCGTGTTGATGGAAAAGCAGCCGGTGCTGTGAGCGGTGCAGTCGGTTAGTTAGTTAGTTTGGTCAGAGCGGTGATCTGGCAGTCAGTCAGGCGGGCAGGATGAGAAGGAGACTGCGGAGGATGGAGATGGTCTGCGCGTCTCCACTCTCAGTTGTTTTCGGTCTGCAGTGACGGAGCTGCGCCGTGCAGCGGCAGTGACGGTGTATGACACAAACTGCGTGCGTGTATGCTATGCGCGTGCGCGTGTGTGAGGAGCTTGGCTGGATGGTTTGGCATCCAGCAGTGTGCGTTATGGATGGGAACGCACAGCAATGAGACCGTGCAACAGAAAACACTGCTGTTTCTACAATATTTCATACAGGCTCATATAGTGTTAGGCAGTGCTATTTTTAATGTCATGTCATAAACAATCCTAAAACATTCCAAGAAAATGCTACACTTGATATAAGATAAGATTCACATCAGGCCTACCCGTTCTTTTCTTGGCTCGTGTTATTGTTTTGATGACACATTCAGTTTGAAAATCCTCCAGGCTTGAGGACAAATTTGATTACAAAAAAAGTGGCCTGTCTCATATAAATCTGTTATTAGTGTGTTCCTATTGCCCACCGCACCTATAACATTCCGGTCGTGATTGTCCCTTCTCATGAAGTGATGTCACGGCACAAGTGGAATGTCTAAAATGTTGTTTGGTTTCATTTCACTCAAGGAGAATAACCTGTGTGCCTTTTGCATGACAGGGAGCCGTGTGTGTGTGTGTGTGTGTGTGTATGTGTGTGTGTGTGCGTGTGAAAAGAACTCAACGAGGACTTGCTCAAGCAACATATTTCCCAGACTGCATCAACATCATCTTCATCATCATATAATAATCATCATCATTATGGTGTACACTTCAATCCCTGCAAAATAGTTTGTAGCGATTCTGTTGTGCTAAATGGTACTTTTAAACTTAAACTTAGTCATAAAGTTGAGGGACTCACAAGAAACAGATTATAAAAAAAAGAATGGTCAAAATAGAAGCAGCAGAGGCCAAGATATCCAGACTGCTTACACCAACATTTAAAACAATGAAATTTAGCAGCGAAATCAGTTCTTTGCAGTGGAATTATGTGGATTAGTGGATTCGATCATGAGGCGGAAGCAAATCTGTGCAAATTTTTTACATCAAGTTAAACTTAGGTGAACTTTGACCTGCGAATTAGAGCCGTTAACCAATGGCAAGCCGTCTTGATAGAGCTGACCTTTGAGGCAACTGAGAGGTGTACAGTCCAAAATGGAGGAAGCTATTGTAGCTCTTTGTGTTGCGACATTCACTGTTATTTAACCTCCTCTAATGGAGTATAAACTGCCCCACAAAAGAGGGATGGTTTGCAGTTAGTTGATGGTACTCTACGGTCTTAAACTGTGTGAACTTACTGTCCCTTAGCGACTGAGCTAGCTTTTTTCCCCTCTTCAATAAGAGCTTTATCAAATGAAATGATGTACAATCCCCAGAACTAGCATTAAAGGATTAGAGGAGTGAACGGTACAGTACAGAAAAAATAGAACGTCAGGGAGCTATTGTGACTTGTGTTAGCATGTCCTGGCTATCTAGCGTGTTAGGTTAGCTTGTCAGCTAGTAGTTTAGCCCTGTGAGTAATCTCTACGTCACCAAGCCTCTAAAACAAAACATTTTGCGACTACATGCTGATTAATTTTACTGTGTGCCTTTAGACTGCCTGAAATGTCCACTTCTTTCAAACCCCATGCAGGCTTTCTGTTAAAAGTCGTAACTTTCAAGCCCGAGCAGAGATGACCCTGATGACATCATCAGGGTTTTTTGTTGTTGTTTTTTTTCAAACTTTAGAAAGTTCCCTCCAGAGCCACAGACGACATAATGCATCTGATTCACAGGCTGAGGTGTCGCCCTCATGACCAGTAAACTGACCTTCATATGTAAAACCGGTGGAGTGCCCATTAACTGAACCTTTATAATTGATTTCCTAAAATCTGATAATATTTAGCAGGATTAGTCAGTATCATTTGTTATTGTATCATTGCTATTTTGTTAAATTTAGAGACCCTTAGTTCTTACAATTCTTTAAAATACATGTAACTAGTTCTTTTTAGGCTTGACTCTGAAAGGAAAGTAAGGCTTTTCTACACATTTTTGTCTGGTTGGGGAATGAGATACAGTTCTACACTTACTTGTAATGCCCTTTTTATTGCCTTTTTTCAGTATTTGATTTATGATATATTGAGTGCCTTTCCTTTTTCCCCACAAAGTTCTTTCATATGCAGCTCCTTTAGTGCAAAATGCTTACTCTCCACGGTAAGCCTCTCCTCAGACCATGACAACAAACATGTCATGGAGACCTGGGCTGTTGAACCCAGACCTCGCCATGAATTCCAAGCATGCAAACCCCTCAACCAAAACCACGTTATTGACAATAAAAAAAGGCACCACTGCAGAAAAGTCAGGAATATGACCTGCATTAGAAGGGGTATGTTTCCGATAATGCGTGAAGAGGAATGTGCAAAATGAAAAGTTGGCTGCCGCATGAGTAGAAGGGTCATTCTGAAAGGAAATGTAGGAGTTAAAGGGAAAGTAATTCCCTGCATGCTTAGCCTTATTAAATATGTAGCACAAAGGAAATGTGTTCTCTTTTACTCTTTAGCCAGACCCCCCTCTGGCTGCCAACCAAGTGATGCATACAGCCTGCACATTCAAGTCAAAATCCTAAAATGTGCAACATGGCCTCATAGAAAGCTAATTCTTCAGAGGGGATTATGATATTCAAGACATTTCTGCTGCTGCGTTTCTTTCCCTGACCTTGACCACCCTGAGGCTGCCATCTCTTCTCCCTCAGCCATGAGCAAATACATAGCCCTCCCCTGTTCTGCACACCCCTCCCTGCCATTGCTTTAAATATTGAAGATGGATAATGGTGTTCGCCTTCTTCCAGAGGCCTGGAGATGGAGAAGCAAGTACACACTCATGTAAAAGCACATGCATGTCCTTACACATGAAGCACAAGATGCATCATTTAAGAGGGGAAAACAGACCCTTTACTTAACCCCATCTGAATGAGATTTTTTGCCTCTTTTTTGCCTTTTTGAGTAGTTTTGTTGTGAAGCCAGATTTTTACAACCCATTGACTACTATTACACACAATGATCACTGTAGTTACACTTCATACCATCAGATATATGCTTTCCATACTGTAGATTAGTGTCAATAATGTGAAGTCATCATTCCTCCAATTCTGACTTCTCTGACATCAGCCTCTCCCAGCCTCGTTAATCTAAATCCCCATTCAATCTGTAATGACAGCACAGATGTTGCATTACAACGGGAAATAAGGTGCTGCTTGGTGTCATGCCATAATCACCATGATAATCATACCCACTTGAAGCTGATGGATGCCTTAATTATCAAATATTTCTGTCAGCAGTGTTCACAGCTGGGCAGCATTAGTATGGATTTGAATTCTCAAAGCAATTAAGCGTTTTAAATTAGCTTTGAAAATATACCACTTCACTTGATTTTTATTTTACATCAAAAAAAGAAATCATAACAATGTGCAGATCTTTGAGGAGGGTTTTTATTGTGCCTTGATGCGTGATATGTCTTGAAAAGATGCAGTCAAATAAAACAATACATTTTACATTCTGATTTAAATCCCCCCTCCAAAAAACAAAGGCAAATGTTCACAAAAATTGGCAAAACTACTGATAGACCTAAACAGTCAGGCCAACATAAATAACAAGCTGTCATCGTTTCTCTTTATAAATCATAATAACGTGCAAACAAAACATCATATGCTCCTTAAATATAATTGTGAACTTGGAGATACAAACCCTTATTTCTTACTATAAATAGTGCAGAAAAACTGGTGATCACAGTTTGGGAAGACTTTAGAGAGTTGGTTGGTGGTGCTGGTATTGTGTGTGTGTGTGTGTGTGTGTGTGTGTGTGTGTTTCATGTTCTTATATCCCAGTGGGGACTTTAACCTGAATGCACACCAACCCATGGGCCCTTGTGTCACCGTGGGATCTCAATTTTTGTCCCCACAGGTAGAGACTGCTTTTTGGGGGTTAAGACTTGGTTTTAGGGTACAGGTTACAGTTAGGTTAAGGTTATTGTTTAGGTTAGGCATTTAGTTGTGATGGTTAAGGTTAGGGTAAGGGGCTGGGGAAAGCATTATGTCAATGACTGTCCCCCACAGGGATAGTGAAACAAATGTGTGTGTGTGTGTGTGTGTGTGAGGGAAGGAGGGAGGGTTACATGTGGTAGACCAACAGATGGAAACACATGGTTGACCATCTGCACGGGCGACAGAATTGGTTTGCCATGACAGTTTTTTTCTAGAGTTTGGGGGTTTAGGGAGATCTGCTGGCAGGTAAACACTGTCCTCCAGAGGAAGAAGACAAAGTAAGCATTAACAACAGCGCCTCAGCAGCACCTGCGATGGTGGAGATGTCTAACTAACAATAACTCCATTAGACTGTAGATAATCCCACACAGAGATTAACATATTGTAGAGGGAAATAACAATCATCAAATGCAGCACAAACTGCTGTGTAAACAAAGATTAGAAGTTATAGGAGGCCTTGGGACTGCAATCAGGGTCATGGAGGTGTGTCAGTGAAGGGATAAGTGGCATTATTGTGTGAATTACGGGGGCCCTTTTAGTCAGGAGTGTCCAAATGGAGCCTGTGTGTTCAGGGGTCTCTGGACAATGACAGCGTTGGCCAAATCCGCATCTTCTAGACTTAATTCTGTGTCGTTGAGCTCCCGGAAAGGAAGTGATGTCGTCAGGACGAAAGGTGGGCAGCTCCTCTGGGAGCGTGCCACGAAATCTTGAACATCAGTGATCCTAGAAAAGAAGGACAGAGAGAATTAAAGAAAGATCAGGTCAGAAGGTTAAAAAAACAACCACATAATCAAGAAAGGCAGAGTCAGAACAATTCCTCCCGTCTGTTCTTTTTCAGTAGCAAAGCATTACCAGCCAAACACTCGACTCTCTCTCGTGACACATGATTTCTCTCTGAAGCACTATACTAGTAACATAATCTATTATTAATAAAGACCCAGCATATATCAGCGATCCTATGGCAGCCCTACTCCTCACACACTAGTTGAAGGTTGGAGGGGTTCAGTCCTCTCCATCCTTTAGCTACTAACCCTGTTATATAAATGCTGCATATGAGTTACGCAATCCCTCTCTGGGGATTTTATAGATCCGCTCCGTTACTACATCTCAGATTATGTTTTCTGCAGCCCCATGCATTGTGGCAGGGGATATAACATGCACCATGCCTTCAACTCCAGCAGACTCTTAGAACAAAGCATTACATAATCCTCAAACAAACCCCCTCACCATCTCCCAAGCTAGTACAAACAAAAATCTTTCGTCATCACTTGAACTACTTCTTTCCTGCGATGCTTGGGATTAGGGGATTTACAGAGAGCCCAGTAAGGGGAAGAAAGAGTCGGGATATTCCTTACACAGAATATTAGTCTGTCTGTACTGTATAGACATTATTTGACGAGGTCAACCTCAGATGTGAAAAAGAGATGTGTTTTGACACTGTGATACACACCGATGCGATAGGTTAAACCTCTGCACCAATCTCCTGCCGTCAGCCAACCAGATCTGCAGGGAGGTAACAGGAAGGGCGTGGTCTAGTGTTACCATGGGAATAGGAGGAGATTCTCCATCCTCGTGCACAGATGGTGACCTGGCCACTACTCTGGGTGCAACACTGGGAATGGACAGGATTAAATAACAGATTAAGAACCAGTTAAAAGTACATACAGCATACGCATTGTGTATTTTTGTAATTGATTACTGCTAGGTGTAGGCAGACAAACTCTCACACAAAACATTTTTTTGATTCTCTGGACAATTTAGTATTCATACAGTGATGTTTTGAAAATGTTGGGGTTCATGCTTGGTCAGGTTTGCTTGTGGGTTTTTTGATACCTGGATTTAGAAGGACACCTAGTGGTATAAAGTAGTATTGTATCTTATGACTTGACACTTGACAAAAGACACTACACGTGAAAACAATAATGCCAACTAAACAAGTACATTATTGATTATTTATGACAATTATTAGATGTTTAAATGCAAATTAATAACTTTTGAAAAAGGTAAAATAATGCATCAACATACACTGCATACATTTAACCTTTTACTTGGTAATATTATCACAACAACAACATCTTACCTGCCAAGTCGGTATCCTCGGCCGCTGAAGGGGTGAAAGGCCTTTTTCTTGGGAACATAATTTTCCTCTGTCAGATCCTCCACGCTGATCTCCAGCTCCTCCTCTTCTGCTCTGCTCTCCCATTCTGCTGGAAGCTCCCTGAGACAAATTCAAGACCATGCTTGGAGTCTAGTCAGATCAGTCAATATGACAAATGAGCACTAATGAGCAGTATGCTTTTGGTCTGTATCTTTACAGCTAATATCCCTTAGGGGACTGATGGGGTTCGACTGTAAGATCGAAACCAAGGACAGACATTTCAGCTCTCTATATACTGTATACACTGCATGTATACAGTTTATACATTTTTCATGTAATGTGAAGCTTAAAAAGGGTTTGTCTGCATTTGTATTCCTTAAAAGAAAAAAGTGAACCACCAACTTAAGTGAAATCTGAAAATTGGTCATCCATTAGCAAAATCTAACCTAGAGAATTCTTTATTTCTGTTTCAGTCTAAATGAGTCAACGTGCATCATCTGACTTGGCTTTGCGACCACCCTCTCCTACCTTCAGGTCGAACACTGGCTCTGGCAAATTCCATTTTATGTTACTGACATTTAAAAAACGTAATACTAGTCTTAATCTAAATATGAAAAAGGGAAAGAAAGAGAGAGAGAGAGAGAGAGAGAGAGAGAGAGAGTGCACAAGTGGAGAAAGAGTGAGCGTGCAGAGAGAACTGAAACTGAAACTCAACTTTATTTGGTTTTAATGTATTTCTCTGTAATTCTGTAGCTTTGCAGTAATGTCTGTGGAACTACACTCTTTGAATGGTATCAATGAAGTATTAACCCACGTAGAGCAACAACGATTAGTCAATTAATCAATTAGTCGATTGAAATACAATTAAGCAACAACTATTTTGATAATCCATTAATCGTTTAAGTCACTTTTTGCTTGTTCCAGCTTCTCAAATGTGATAACTTGCTACCTTTCTTTGTCTGGCATTATAGTTAATTGAATATCTGGGGGTTTTGGAGTATTGGTCAGACAAAACAAGACGTTTGATGACGTCACCTTGTGCTCTGGGATATTGTGATATTGCATTTATTTTTACTATTTTCTGATGTTTTATGGACCAAATAATTAATCAGTGAATCGAGAAAATAACCGGCAGATTAATTGATAATGAAACTAAGTTGCAGCCCTAAACCTGTGACAGCAGTCTCATATGACTCATAAACAAGTTTTGAACTCACATTCATTAAACCCACGTCATATGCACATCTTATATGACAGCGGTATACTATAATTAAAGGATTGTTGTTACATTTTACAGAAATAGCATCAATACGTCACTGATACAGGTTAAAAAGCCAGAAATCTCAGCACTTGTTGAACTAATTGTTAGGTCACTGATCAACAACCCTGTCAGAGATATTATTATGGTCCCTTTGTGCTTTAAGGTTGTAAAATCTTACTCAATACACCTGTAACAGCTTTAAAATTCTGGCTTGGCCAATTTCGCTCACCCTCTTTTGATGGCATCAAGGAAGTCTTGATTCTCTGGGACGGAGTAGCTGCGAAACTCCTCATCGTTTACGGTGAAGCCATCCTTCCATAGCCTCACCACCATCTCCACCTGGGATGAAGGTCACAAAAATGAGCCCTGATCAGCCTGAGACGCAATGATCCCCCTGTATGTGCTGAACTCCAAAGCTGACCGAAGGCTCTGGTGGCAAACATAGGTGTTAGTGGGTTAGTGAGCACATATAACTGGAATGTCACTATAGATCGCTCTATCTAAAATGTCACCTGAATTTTTAAAATGGCAGCCTAAACGTATTTCCCGTATGTGCTTAATATATTACATTATTACAGTATGTGGGTGTTTTACTTAATCATTCATTCATTCTTAGGCTATAAGTCTACAAATGTATTTATGCAAAGTCAGTTACCTAAAACATGTAGAACTGTGGACATGATGAAGTTTTCCTGTGTCAGCTGCAAAATGCACATTTGCAGTGGCCCTGAAGATTTAGCGGTGTGAATTTGTTTCTGACCTTTGACGTCCCTGAGGCATCGTAACAGATCTTCTCCACCTCATCAAGGAGGTCTTCCACCGAGAAACTACGCCTCATTGGTGCCTCCCCTTCATTTTCTTCACTGACAAACCATTAAGAAATAGAAGTGTGCAATTCAGTCATCATATGTCTTATTGAATTTAGCCTGCAGTCACAGGCTTTACTGTACAGAAACATTGCAATATTGAGTTCTCTCCCACAAAATGAAGTTAAGCGGGCAGATTTGTAAACCAGAACATGTACCTCAAGAAAACATTACTGTCCAACCAAATAGATTTCTTATTCCAGATGCTTCACACATTCTACTAACCTACATAAATTCCAATGGATGAGTTGTATTGCTGCTGTTTCACAACTACAGGACCATAGAAGTTATGGGAACTCTTACATTCAATTGTTCCATTTAAATATATGAGATTTCCCAACCAATTTGTTGTGGCTTACCAATTTTCATTTTTCTCACCCCCCACACTGTCAATCTCTTTCATGACGTTGTGTGTTTTCCATCTAAGAAAATGACAAACAAGTGGACAAAGCAAACGTCATCGGGCCGATCACCATTAAAGGCAAGTTTGGTATATTTTGAGGTAACCTTTACTAGCACGAACGGTTTATTATGTAAAGGTATTCACTGGCATTCCCGTGTACATTGTCAGTGTGTTGACACTGCTAAACATTCCCCACAATTGATCAAGTCGTTTTTATAAAGCTCTATAACCTTATCGATAAACAAGCAAGCACCCTGTAGCGTTATCGGTAATTGTGGGCGTCAAAAAAGCATGGACGCGCATAGAGCCAACGACACAGGGCATGTGTATAATAACATGGATTATATACACATAAACACGCAGTAGATGCTCATTTGCATACGTGTATTAAGGTTAAGGTTAAATACTGATTTACCAGTCCGTGTTTTGTCGGTTAATCCCGGGCTACGCATCTGCAGCCATACATTTCGGGCAAGCGTCTCTTCTGCTGAGCAATGTGTGACGTAACAGTGCCGTAAGTCAACTCCTCTTGTCGTAACGAAACTGTACCGCTGAGCTCAGCACATCCTCTTCCAATTGAAACTGATGATACAGTATTAAATGGCATGGGATATTCACCTGATACACACACACAGGGACGATACTTCGAAGTCTGCATCCTTATCTATCTATCTATCTATCTATCTATCTATCTATCTATCTATCTATCTATCTATCTATCTATCTATCTATCTATCTATCTATCTGTCTGTCTGTCTGTCTGTCTGTCTGTCTGTCTGTCTGTCTGTCTTGTGAATCCTAAATAATGACACCTTGTTTCTTTGTCCTAACCTTAGTCCAAGTGAGCATGTCCAATACCAGTATTCTGTCCTGAAGGTTTCCAGGTCAAGAAAGCAAGACAAGAAATGAACACTCTCTACTGGGAGATAGTCCATGAGTGGCCTCCAAATGTTCAGAAATGACTGATTATAACTTTTAAGTACAAATATACATTTCCTGTAATCTTCTTATTGAAACATATGGTGCATCTGTGGTACAGAGAGATTATAATGACCACATCTGGAATATTATCACCCTATGTGGTATATTAACAATCCTATGTAAAATACACTTTTTTTCTAAATCATCACCAGAAGACAATACACATTGTTCATATGCTCAAAAAAATAACTGAGGTACTACACCTGCCCCTCCAGTGAACAGTGGACTGCCATCTGAAAAAATAAGTTATGGATATGAGCCTTTTTTATTATCACTTAATCTTTTCATGCAAGCATGCTATTATTCCTTTACATCCAATGGATTTTTAGACTTATGAGATGTGTTACATCCTTTTGTGTTACAACTTTTCACAAAGACATGTTTTCAGGTGGTGAAGGGTTCCAGTGAGGGACGCTGCAGACTATCTAGATATTGCCATGCCCCCTACTGGCCACTAGGAGCAGATAATGTTTGCATTAATTAATAATTAAATGAATATGTGACTGAGTCACTTTCAGGATAATTCACAATGTAAGGGAACAGCCTCTTTACTCTCTGATGTACACAAGTGAATAATGGTTTGTCTACTCATGCCCCCTGAAAGGCCCAATTAATCCTTTATGTGAATAAATTTTAGGTATTTTTATGTACATACATACATGGATTAATTTTGTGTGTTTCTCAACAGATCAGTATTCGAAACATTGGTGCTATTTAAAACAAAATACTGCTAATAAACATTTTTCAGCATCAGAAAACATTAGAATTTGGTGTTGTCTGGTTCTAGTTACATAGAATTTTAGAATGACAGAAGGTTTCAATCTTGTGTTTTCATTTTGTGGTGGCGGGGATGCCCATTTTTTCTTACATAATACACAAATATAACGAGTAATATACAATGACATTACAATAGTTTGGATTATGCTTTCTTTTAAACATAGAAAAACATGAAACAGATGACTAGCACAGTTGCATCTTTAGTTAAGCCAGAAATAAAATAGGCAATGCACACACACACACACACACACACCAGTGGGGTTCTGTAAAGGATCTCAGGAAGTTCTTGGCAAACTACAGTTTTGTTTAATGTCACTTTTACTTCATAGGTATTTGAAACCTTTGATCATACTATGTTTATGATCAAAGGTTTCAAATACCTGCAGTAGAGACAGAATAACAAAAACATATTGGATCTTTGTAGTTTTAACATGACAATGTGTATTCTGCCTGACAGATACTATGATATTTCATATATTTATTATATATCATATTTCTCAGATGTGGGAACCAAATGGAAAACAGCAAGAGTGGAGGCTGATTATCATTATTTCACTAACTTGGACTATATGCATTAAGGTTATAGTAAAGAATGACAACATTTGATAGTCATTAATATGTAGTCTGTATCTGAGTTAGCCTGCAAAATAACATTTTGAGGTAATAAGCATAATGATTTTTATTACAATTTCCATAGTTCTGGAGCTAACGACTCCAGTCATGGTTTTCCATGTCAACATAGTTTTGAGCATGTACTTTTTGATGTTAACTTTTACACATTTTGTAGAAAGGCTAGTGAATTGTAATATGTAATGGTCAATTAGGAAAACACTTAGTGAAGAAGTGAACTTTTTTCCAGTAAATTGGAGGCTGCCCACTTCCACTTCCTTCTGTTTTCTGCCAGCTTCAAACCAGTGTCTCAGCCCCACTTGTTGTTTATAGTTTATATTCCTCTCCACTAAAACAAGAAAATAAAAACTTAAAAGTCACTATAACAAGGTTTTCCTCTGAAGGGTACACTGTGTACTTAAGTTTACAAACTTTTCCCCCCTTTTCCTTCCTTTAATATTCCGTTAGGTACTTATTGTCCTTCAGTAGTGGAGTGACTAATTAACTTAATGGGATTCTGTATCCCCACTCACTGTAAATATTTCTACTGTATAATGGCAATTGCACAACATAACACAATTATTTATATTGATTATTATGGTCTTTGTTAATTTATATAGTATCCATATGATAACTAGGCCACTAGTTCTTTGCGGTAGTAGTCCAGTCAGCAAAAATGATTGCACCTGCCAAACAGACCCACATCCAGAGAGAGAGAGAGCGAGTGAGAGAGAGAGAGAGCGAGAGAGAGAGAGAGAGAGAGAGAGAGAGAGAGAGAGAGAGAGAGAGAGAGCGAGCGAGAGAAATGGCGCCTCGATGCTGCGCTCACTGAGGCAGTGTTTGGAGCCGGCCAGGGAGATTCAGTAAGGGTAGACAAAAGGAAAAACATGGTGAACACAAGGAAAAGCTCACGGCCAAGGAGCGGTCCCTTCATCTCCTCGAGGACTAGGTCGTCGTCGAGAAACGAGCGAAACTCTGAGGAACATGTAAGCCGGTTTCTTTTCTTTGCCGGCGAGTTAGCTGGCTCTGCTAGTTGGCTAGGTAGCTGTAGCCGTGGCCTCAAGGTGCTCCACATAATGTATTATTCACCGCAAAGTATGAGCAGTATTGAACTTGACACCCGCTCAGTCACGCAGATACACAATAAAAGACTTGAATGCAGCGATTCGTACGCGTGTCGTTCGCACTGAATGTATTGTTCAGCTGTCAAATTACAAGCTAGCGGTGTTAACTCCTGGCTAGCCCCAAGTTGAGTTCCCTTTGTGTTTGGCAATTTTACCCGGCTGACTTGTTTCACTATTATCGCCACAAATTTGCCTTCCAAATTAAGACAACTGGGATTCTGACATGAGGCTATTAGCATAACGCCATGTCGCCGTCCTGGAAGTATTAGCGTAATTATTTTCTCAAATGTGACGAGATAAAGCTTTAGTTAAGCTAGCGTTTGTAGGTTATAGCTAGCCCGACAGCTAGCTTACAGTGGGGGAAGGGAGTCCCAGGTTCAAAACAGTTGGCTGGCTCAAGTCCCGTATTTAGCAAGTCTGAACTTGGTGAACTTTCTGGTGTAAATGCCCCCAAAGACCCCTATATAGCATTTTTCACAATAAGCGTTTTAAACCCAATGATATAACGTTATAACTAATGATATCTTTATACTTATTCGAAATGTACACTTAGTTAATAGCTTTAGTTTTTACTCTGATCGCCTGACCTACAGGCTGTCTGTCAGTCTTTGTCTCAAAATGTAAACATTGAGATTATGCAAGGCAAGCGGTTCTGTGTCTCCGCATTATTTACGATTATTATAGCACTTAACACAGACGAACAATAAATTCACTGATCTGATAATGTATTGATAGTCATTAGCACATTCTTGAGTTTTAAATGGGCTGTTTGGCGAGGGTTTATACTTTATTGAATTGTGGTTCAAGAAATTCGAGTCATTACTGATTTAGGCTACGTCCAGTCGTGTGGATTGCAAGCCAGGCTAACTGATGAAACATGATAATCTGTGATTAATAGCCTTTAGAGTGATAAACCTTACAATTTCACAATCTTATGTCCAAGAATTCAGATGGTTTATTTACAGTAAACTCGCAACCATTTTGCTCAGTTTGCTGTGTGTAGACCTTGTTGTAAAGAACCTGTTGCTAAAACTGCCCATGGTTTTGTGACCATGTTTGGAAAATTAGTTAAATGAGGAATGATTTCAAGGTGCACCCATCAGACCACAACTGTGTATTTGTTCACTGTTAGTACATCTTGCACTTTTCAGTCTGTCTGCATCTATCCATCTATCCAGCCAGTCAGACAAACCCCTCTGCAGGTATTGCAGACAGTTGCCTATGACAACAGTGAGATACACTCTCATATCAGCAGGGAAGTTTAGCTGTGAAGGGCAGGAGCATCAAGGGCATATGTCTGGTCGCTGCTCTGTTGTGATTCAGAGAATACGTTGAGGAATTGGGTACAAGGTGTCTTGTCTCATTACACTCTATCTGGTTTAGCCATTTGGACTTCTTTCTTCCTTCTGTACTTGAAGTATTTTATGTTGTCATGGATTTGATTTGTACTTGAGCAGCTTGGTCATGCTTGCTTGTTATTTGCTTAGTATTCTGGCTTTATACAATGATTGACGGGGTGAATTTTTTATGCAAATATTTGTGAAAGGCTGTTACAGTATTAGGTATCCTCCTTTTCTGTTCTTAGCTTGTTCTGATTGTTTGTCATTCTTGCATTATCTCCTTCTTAAATTGTCGCAATGTTTGTTCCTTCAACAGAAGGAACCCAGTAGTGATGTGAGCAGTCCCAGCAGTCCGCGGTTGGCTCCTCCTTCCAAGCGCACACGGCGGCAGACCGCCTCTGAACCCAGCTCCAGTGATACCTCCCCGTCCCCTCAGACTAAGGGCCAGAGGGTTAGCTGGGACATTCCCACCTACCGCACCAGGTCAGCTGCTGGCCTATGATTTATTCATCATGATTATATCTGAATGATATAAACAGTGCATAATGTTGTGCAGCACAATGATTGACTAGTACATTACTAAATTGTCTTTGGCAGAAGTATAATGTTTTCCTAAGACAACATTGTATTAAAATCTTCAAATTTAATTTATTAGTTTATTTTTATGTGCAAAGAAAAAGTTTAAATAAGCCAGAGTTAGTCTAGACGGCTATTTGCTGTCACTGGCTGTTGAGTTAGTTCTCCTTGTTCTCATGTCATGTATTGTAATCAGATAAACAATAAAAAGATAAACTTTTATAACATGAGCTCTCCAACAGTGTTATGTGTGATTAATTGTAGTCTTCTGTGCAGATGTTCATACATATTTTCACTTTGTTGTTTTATTTCTAGGTTGTCCTCTCGCATAATGCAAAATGGGCACGGTAATAGTTATTTTCAATTTGTCCCTTTCTTTTTTTTTTTTAAAGCCATACAGTGAACACATGCATTTTGGAGGCATACAATTAAAGAATTGGTCCCTAATAAAATTTTTGTTGATGCCGCAGCCCATATGAATCACCGGAATGAGGAAAGTGGAGGGGGAGATCACTCTCACATGAATGGCCATGTGGAGCTGAAGAGGAGCTGCCGGGTGAAGAAGAGCCAGTTTGAACACCTCAATCAGAGCCTGCTGTTTGACCAGCTGGTCAACAGGTAGCTAGCAGTCACACTACTGACACCTTTCTTTGCAATATTGCTAACAGAGGAGAAACAGGAAGTGAATATGACTGAAATGAAAAAAGTATGCTCCAACCAATTCAGTCATAATTGGTTGGAGCATACTTTTTTCATCTTGGAACATTGAGAAAAGCATGAGAAACCTAAAAAGTGCATTTTTTTTTTTAATAAATTGTATTTGGTTGCTGTGTTGTCCAGGTCTGCTTACCTACAGTGTGTATATATAGCACAATCTGTACTTAAAGTATTTGGACATTGGTACATCAGTTTTATACACATTCCCCCCTATTTTTGAACAGTGCAGCAGTCTAGTCAGGGCTACAAGTCCTGCACTCTTGTTCACTTAATATAGATGTGAATACCCTGAATTTAGAGATGAAAGTCAGCACTTCACCACCATAGTCATTCTTTCTTTTTAGATCCCCTGCTTTGGAGTAAAGAGGCAACATAAGAAAAATGTCAACTGCACTGAAAACACTGTACATCATATACCTTGGTGAGACGAGAATTGGTTACCCATTTTGCGCTTCTGCAAAGGTGCCTTAACTTTGTCATATTCTGTGTGTGTGCAGCACTGCTGAAGCTGTCCTTCAGGAGATGGACAACATCAGCAGCATCAGGCAGAACCGTGAGGTGGAGCGACTTCGCATGTGGACTGGGGACACTGAGGAGGTGATTGTGGCTCTGCTGTAACACACAACCCAGAGATAGAAAAGTGCAGTACCACTGCCTGATGATCTAATGTGAATATAAGTGACTGTGTAAAGGCCCTGTCTTTCCAGGAAAACATGGACATGTATTCCCGGGTGAAGCGCAGGAAATCCATGCGCAGGAGCACTTTCAGCATGCCTACACACCACAAAGTCATGAGCAAAACTGAGCAGGAGGAGGAAGAAGAGGAAGGGACAGAAGGTCAGTTTCCTGCTAATGTTCTACTTGTGAATCAGCAGTGAGAGAGAGATCACGAAAACTTAATGAACCACCTAATCATTAACTGAATTCATCAAAACGTAAAAATTGTGTCCATTGCTTAGTGTATTTTAGGTGAATCTTTTTAAAAGCTAAAATTTGGTAGTATTCTTAGCTGAAGTTTGAAAACGACACTTGTGACTTTCAGATTCTCATGGTGAGGAAGAGGAGGAGGATGCAGAGGATGACGATGAAGATGATGAAGGGGATGAAGTAGAAGAGGCAGGAGAGGAAAATGACAGACCGTACAACCTAAGGCAGCGAAAGACGGTGCAGAGATATGAGGCACCACCTATTGGTAATTGCTGATTACCGTTTTTGAATCAAACCTTTGGTATACACATTTTGTTAGGGACATCGTCCATTTGTTTAATGATTTTTCTCCCAGTTTAATCACGTTTGAAACTATTTTTAGAGGCTTGGTGTGTGACAACCAGTCGCTTTGTGTTTACTTTCTCAGAGCCCGTGAACAGAAAGCAGAGCAACCCCTCACTTTTTGACACCCACAGATCCCCAGCAAGAAGAAGCCATATAAGGTTGGTAGAAATTTGTGAAAAATCCCAGTCAAATGTGATGCTAAATGCATCACAATGTGTGACTCTCAAGCAGCTTTGTCACTAACATAACTAATGAAGTCGGAGCTCTGGCTATAAAAAGTTTTCACACTTCCATTGGTCTCTGCTGATTAAGGAATGTAGCTGTAACTGTGTAGTGGTATGACACTGAATCTAGATTGTCACACTTTCTCCAGAGTGAAGAAACATGCCATTCACAGCAGTGACACCACCTCGTCTTCTGATGAAGAGCGGTTTGAGCGGAGAAAAAGCAAAAGCATGACCCGGGCCAGGAACAGGTGACGGCTGCTGCTTTCATTCTTCTACCTTTTTATCTTCCTTTCAGCTTCCTCTGTTTTACTTTTGCTTTGATCAAAACACTTATATATAATATAACATAAATAATTACATATATATATTTGTTTTTTGTGCTACCCTTGTGTGTGACTAAGTATTTGTACTCCTTGGATGTAATCACATGTCAATCCTATTTTTTCATAGATGTTTGCCCATGAACTTGACTGCAGAAGACCTGGCTAGTGGGGTGCTGCGTGATCGGGTGAAAGTGGGTGCCAGCTTGGCTGATGTGGATCCCATGAACCTTGATAGCTCAGTGAGTGGAAACACTAATCAATACCAAAAAGCTGTAAAACAACACAATTTTAGTCTTAAAACTCAGAAGTGTTCAAGCTTTTATGAGCCGCAGCTAAAAAGTAATTAAAGTAATTGAATGGAGATCTAATGGAGATTTTGTAGCTATATAAAGAGGCTTCCTGCTTAAGAGCAGTCAAAGATCTTCAGTTTCCATAGGTGATGATAGTTGATGATAAAAATGTGTGTTTTCTCCCCAGGTGAGATTTGACAGTGTGGGTGGCCTCAGTAATCACATTCAGTCACTAAAGGAGATGGTTGTGTTCCCACTGCTTTACCCTGAGATCTTTGAGAGGTTTAAGATTCAGCCTCCCAGGTGAGAAGAACTAACATGTTTACATCAAGAAGGTCGCATTATTTGGTTACATTTTCTGATAAGTTTGATGGAAAAACAGACAATATTAAAATCCAATCACAGATATGCTGTCCACTTTAATGATGATTTTTTTTTTGGTTTGTTTTGGTACATAGATACAAGATAATGGAGATATGTATATGTTTAGTGTGCCAAGTATGTTGCTGTTATCAAATAAACACAGTTTCCATTTCCTCTCCCCATCTTTTTAGAGGGTGTTTGTTCTATGGTCCTCCAGGGACAGGAAAGACCCTGGTAGCACGGGCGCTTGCCAATGAGTGTAGCCACGGAGACAAGAAGGTTTCCTTCTTCATGAGGAAAGGAGCCGACTGCCTCAGCAAGTGGGTCGGTGAATCAGAACGCCAGCTACGCCTGCTTTTTGACCAGGTGAGACACCTAGGCAGCACACTGGTGAGGTCGAAGGACATTTTTGGATAATATCCTTATAACCATAGGTTCAGTCACTTGACCTGAATTTACTTCACAATGTAAACAGTCATATGTCATATTGCTTTTTTTTGAGAAAATGTACTTATTGTATTTAAGTACTGAACCCAGCCAGCTTTAATATATTTTTTCAATGAGCATAATGTTTGGGTTGGTCTTGTGTATGCTTTTGATCAGGCTTACCTGATGAGGCCATCCATTATTTTCTTTGATGAGATTGATGGTTTGGCTCCTGTTCGCTCCAGCAGGCAAGACCAGATACACAGGTAAGGATAAGGTGGTTGTAACCCTCCATATCAAAGAAGATACGACTGTTCTGTATACATGTTTGTTCTTGAAACATGCCAATACCTCCAACATAGTCCAGTGTCAATATGCACTTACAATCAGTTTGGCAGTGAAAAACCTCAATAGTAGTTGTTTTGTGTCCATAATCATCAAAGTGGAAAGCAGGAAATAATGCTGAGTTGAATTGTTAAACACCTCATGGAACTGGCTTGTAAGTCACTCTGATCAACGCTAACCCACGCATTTATCTTTTATTTTCCTTCTTAAACGCACACAAAATTAACAGCTATAAAAAAGTCAAAAAACCATAACTGTACCACACAGATGTGACATGTAGTGGTGAAAGTGTGAAAATTGTGGCTGTTTTTACTTTTGAGCATGTTGGCATGTCTGCATCTGCAGGCCTAAACCGCTGCTGCTGTTACTTTCCTTGCCATTAGGTGGCGCAGTTTTTCTGGAACTGCAGGTTCAAAACTGCTGGCACTGCAGCTTTGATTTTGGATGAAATTGGCTGGCTCTGGATTTGGGTGCTTCACATCAGTGTCACTTGAGTCCTTATTCGTTGGTTTATTTGGCACTGAGCAGCCATAGCCATGGAAATCATAACAATTTCCCTTCTGATTTAGACCATTTCAATATGAACCGTAGGTGAGGAAGTATCCTATTATGCAAGCACAGCTTGCAGTTGATCCTTGTCGAAATGATTGGCATCTAGAAAATGGAATATTTGTAACTGTGAAATGTAAAATTACAATTCTGGACCAAGTTTATTCAAAACATGAAATGTGTGTATGCTTGAGTTTATAGATGCTCTCCTCTTTCTGCCATGCTGGGTAAATACTTGCAAGGAGCTCCAGTCAACACGGAAATACAGTTGATGTTTTTTGCCCCACTGTTTTGTTCAATATGTCTGTTTGATACACCAGGTCTGTGTACTATTTGCAGAAATAAGGCCTTGTTTATTGGGTCAGTAGTGACTCATGAGTCTTGTCAGGATTGTCTAAATCTCAGAGGAATTGGGCTCTAAATGTCTGCATATATACTTACTCGTGCTACTATACTACTACTGTTTGTGTTTGTGTGTGTGTGGTAATGCAGCATGTCTTTGCAATACTGTATATACAGTCAAATTAGATTTTGTTCTTATTGTATAACTGTCTTCCAATAAAGTGAGGCAGTTTTTGTATTTGGTGTCATTTTGGGTGTAAGATTAGATACAACTGAATACTAAATAGCATGTATTACATTCTTTGCCACCACCTCATTCCCTCTGTCCAGTTCTATTGTGTCCACTCTGCTGGCCTTGATGGATGGCTTGGACAGTCGTGGGGAGATAGTGGTCATTGGTGCTACAAACAGACTTGACTCTATCGACCCGGCACTCAGGAGGCCTGGACGCTTTGACCGGGAGTTTCTGTTCAACCTGCCTGACAAGAAGGTGAGACAGAGCGAAACCTCTATATTGTGTACAGTGGACCAACTTGTTTTCACTGCACATAGGTGCAGCCCTAACTGAAAATCCAACGAGTATTTTTTCGATTAGTTGGTTAATCTAACAACTAATTTATCAATTATTCTAAATATAATTTATTACTCGATTAATATAGCAATTAATTTACCCAAAAATAAATACCAAAAACTTAACATTAATATTTCAATATTTAATTCAGTCATTTTCTCTTACAAACAAACAAATGTAACAAGAAACAAAGTATGCACTGCAGGGCAACGAGAGCAGATTGTTCACTAGTTAATCTATATAGATATATTAACGGCCGCCAAATATACTTTGGCGGCCGTTATTATATCTGGGTAGCCCGCCCAAGTAAAGTCTATGTGTGGGGAAATACTGCTTTAGATGATCGTGGACAAGGTTTTTTAGCTGCACCTTGTTCTCCAGGGGAATCCATGCTTTGACCAGGCGCAGCCATACTTCCTTGTGATGTGCCAACACATGTTTTGCAAATTGACATATTTCCGTAATCGATGATGTCGATGAATTGCCCCAGCGCTATTTGCAGTAGATGTGTTTTTCATTGTAAGACCTTTAACTTTTCATTTGTAAACCTAATAGATTGCATCACAACAATCAAACAAGTCCAAACATATACAATGGCAGTTTTACCTTAGATGTTGTTTCACCACAGAATCTGTATCATCCAGGCCAACTGTGCTGTACCCACATGCACATCCAGCTGGAGACACGATATAATACAGAAGTAATTAGTGTTTTACTCATAAGAGTCCTGCAAAGAAATTAGTACATGCAGCCCTCTAGCTATTAAGAGTCTCCTCAACTGTTTTTTCCTCGCTGTTGGATGTTTTGATCCAACAAGCAAGTGGCAAAGCAGATGCTCATTAGGTTTCTGGAAAATTAAAAATCCATTTCAGAAGAATTTATTGATATGTAGATCTGATCTCGCACTTGGGGAGACTTGTGTGTGTAAAGTGACAGTGAGTCAAATAAAAGTGTAGGTGACTCCTCCCCATCAAGCCTTTCTGATGGATCGCCTTGCATCGTTTGTCTGCACAGTAGGATCATTGGTAATCAAAGCCTAATCTGCAGACCATTGCCGGCGAAGCTCAGCAGTAGTGAGCTCTGACTGATTTAAAAACCTTGCTCTTGTGCAAATAGTCATCCTCTCTACACATTCAAGTTCAGCTCCCTCCTGGTATTGCCCAAGCTAGAAACTTATATGAAATCTGGTTCAGCTGTGTCTTTTGAATAGAAAGGGAGATGTGATGAAAGATGATGAAAACCCTTGATTCACGAGAAAGACCACTTTGCTCTTGATGTCTGCTTATGAAAGCAGAGTCCTGTGGAGACGATGCAATGAACTGAAGGACGTGTTGTGAAGTGTTAGCAAGCCCTTCAGTTGAGCTCACTGACACAATCAAGGCTCAACAATAAGGATTGCCCAGGGCAAGTAAAATGCCACTTCAGGCAAGTAAATCTAGCAACTAATTTGCCCGATCCGGCAAGTGGTAAAAAATAATTAAACACATGTATTTTACCGGAGCAGATGATGGAAATAGTTGAGGAGTGAGGCATCTCAGTTCCTTCTCATCTCTGTTGCGAGTTGCACATACAGATCAGGCACTCGCGAGTAGGGATGGGTTCCGAAACCCGGTATTAAATGGGCCCTGGAGGGTTAAATCATTAAAGACAGTAGTATTATCATGCTCACTGCAGCCTTTCCTGCTGTCTGTGTCGTGGCTGGGCTTGTTAACTTACTGCTGGCTGAGACAAACCAGCGCCTCCCCTCTCTGCCAGCAGTAATTCACCTGCAGTGAATCAAAAAAAAGCAATTGTTTAGTAATGAAAAAGAACCGGTAAGAGTATTGATAAAGAACCGAACCAATAAGAATAGTAGTATCAATAAAATCCTAATGATACTACTCAAGAGAAAATGGCGGTGGGTAAAGACAGTTTATTTCGATAATTTATCACTCACTCACAGATAAGGAGTCCATCTCTGGGGAGAAAGAAGGGGGATTGTCATACCATTTCTGATATGCAATGATGTTTGTTGCTTTGCATCTATGACACACTGTCTCCTTGTACTGATTTAATTTGCTTTATTTATAAAGTTTAAACATGACAATTAACTTTTAGGTTTTGTTGTTATTTGATAACCGGTAATAAATAAAACAATTTGTATAGGGGCAAGTATAAATTGACTTTGGGCAAGTAGATTTCAGACCAACCATTTCGATCTTTCTGTTGCTGTTGTCAGTTCTAGATATAGTTAAGGTGAGTAAAACATGGTTTTAGTTATATTTATGATGTAATTTCCTTTGTATTGTTGTCATGCTTTTCATTTCCGTTTCTTCTATCCTGTCTTATTCAACATACCATTTAAATGAAACGTTAAATCAAAATTCTTTTACATTCTTTGTTAGTGGTGGCAGCCACTGTGGCAGTTTAACCTGTTCCTTTGCCATTGTTTTTTGAAATGTGGCTCCTATTAGGCTACACAGGGCTTGTGCTCCCTCATCTAATGACTCTGCTTTTTCTGTTTTTCTTTGTGTCTCTTCCCCTTTGTCCACCCCAAATCTTCTGTTCAGGCCAGAAAGCACATCTTGGAGATTCACACACGGGACTGGAATCCCAAATTGGCTGAGCCATTTGTAGAGGAACTTGCAGAAAAATGTGTCGGTAAGAGTGACACCAGTATATAAAACTGTATGCCATCTTTGCTATATAAGTGTTAGGTCAAATTATCACTGTCTAATGTGGACTTGTAAAGCACATAGAACTAAATTTTCAAGTGGTATCAACAAAGCATTTTTGAAAAATCCTTCTTGATTTAACCTGCAGACATTCATGTTCTCTCAACCTTGATAAAGCCTAAATTTAGGCAGACAAATGACTAACCTTTTGTGTATCTGGCTGCTCCCAGGCTACTGCGGTGCGGACATTAAAGCACTTTGCACAGAGACAGCCTTGGTGGCGTTGCGCCGTCGCTACCCCCAGATCTATGGCAGCAGCGTCAAACTGAAGCTGGATGTCACCTCCATTGTCCTGGGGCCTGGCGACTTCAGCAAGGCCATGAGGACAATCGTCCCAGCCTCCCAGAGGGCCCTGGCTCCCCCGGGCCGAGCCCTTTCCCCTACCCTCAGGCCCCTGCTGGCCAGCTCTTTCTACTTGGTGCTGAAAGCTCTGCTCCGAGTCTTCCCCCATGCTCAGTGTACTGACAGGGACAACACACATGGTAGGGATGTGGGACCCAGGTACCCAGCTGTATCATTTTGTTTTCACTTTCCTACTGCTGGTTGCTGCTTCTCCCACCGTGACTGTTGCTCTCTTCTCCCTTGCCACCTGTCTCACTTGTTAGTATGCTTTCCCTGTTGGCACTCTGTAGAATTTGATTATTTGTTTCTCTTTCCCCCACCTTATTACCAAAGTGCTTTGTATCGCCCTCACACACTCAACACCGAGACTGTGGTGAAACATTCCCCCTGAGAATGCAGAGGTGATAACACAGAGATTGGATAACCAGTCCGCACTTCAATAATTCAACCCGCTCCAGTCAGTGAAAGAGTGTTTACAGCAGATTAGCAACAATGCAGCACTTGACCAGTGGGAGATTGCTTACAGGAGTTCCTCTTGCACCCAATAATGACATGAGTTTTCCAGGGTGCTATATCTCTTTAAATACCCATTACATCTCACCTAATAAGCCAGCTCTCTTTTTTTATTCTCACTTTTTTGCTGAAATGACTGCATTATTGTCAGCAATAGGGCTGCTTTGAGGATTAAACTTTGTAGAAACAAACTTTTAAGTGCATTTGCCACCATTGTACTCAATAACTCCAGGGAAAGTGAGTTGCTACATATGCATGGCTGTATGAGCAGTGTTTCTCTCTGTGCTAGGCGGTGACAATCAACAGCTTGAAGAGGACTTGTACAGCGACGATGACAATGAGGAAGGCTCTGCTTCCATCTATGAAGTCCAGCCTGCTGCATCCCCAAAGAGTCAGCTTTCCTCTTCTGCAATGCACAGACCCTTCCTCCATTTCTCCTCGTGAGTCCACAGAGAAGAAAAAAAAGACCGTTTTCATGGGCACCTGGTGTTAAAGTTGCGATGTGTAAGAAAGTAAATGTATTTAAAGTGCACTGGTGACACTGGTGTCTAAGTACACTACTAAAAACAAACACAGGAAAATAATAAATTTTTTTTTTTTTTTTTTTTTACATGTAGGTTTTCTGTCAAATCTAGGCTGAGGAATTTCAGAGACAGCATGCCATCATGCCAAGCATACACAGAACATAAATTTTCAGCTGATGCTGAATGCTGATACAGAATGACTTGACTGTACAGTCAAGTTGCCATCTCTGGTCTCCAGAGAGTTACTGGTTTTCATAGTGTCATCCAGTTAGAGACTAATATAGATCTAGTATGCCTTGGAAATACAGTAATCGTCATAGTAGAAGGAAACCTCTTAATTAAGATATAACACATTATTTTCCATTATTTTCCGTCATCAAAAAGTCGGACCGTATAACAAGCAAGAAACAGTGGCTGCACAGGCAGCACTTGTGGAGAATCTTCGACTGTGGAGACAAATAGGCTAGATCAGAGGAGAGGATGAAAATGGAAAGGCGATAAGACAATTCTGAAATCAGAATTGTTATTGCCGCTTCCATTCAAAAATGGAGAAAGGTAAAGGGACTGGATGCTTTTCATTTACTGGAACCATTTATTGATCAACAAATTAAGCAATTATCAGGCTTCTAGTTTTCAAGTCTTACAAAATATGCTTGGAAGGCTGAAACTTTTTTTATACTCAAGTGGTGTGTCCCAAATACAAAATAAACACCTCAAGGCAAATGTGTACATTTATAGATATAGAAAGGCTTTATTGGATGGTCAATAAACCCCATTAAAACAGCACTTAATGCCTAGCGCCTCTCTGCCTTTATCAGAGTGCTGTCAAAACCACAGTTAACTGGCCTGAAAACCAAACTTGTTATCAAACGCCTGTGCCACAGTGGAAGCTTACAGAAATCTCCATGAGTTCCAAAACATGTGTCCTGTAGCTAGAGTTACACATAACATATGGGAGTGAAGAGACTCCATCAAATCTGGCTTGTCTAATACTTGCAAAACGTACAGTAGAAGTACAGGTATTGTGAACAGACGCGGACCTGACAAACATCACTGTGCTGCTGCAAGCAGAGCCCATGCTGCAGGCATTTTGCCCGTGTATGTTTATATGACATGCACACAAGCGAAGGCTTCTACATAATATGGTGGAAGTTAGAGGTTTGCCCAAACTGTAACAAGCTTCTGCATCTCTTTCTCTAACCACTTAACTTGTGTGTGGCTCATTCTTTCTTTTTTTTTTTTTGCTGCCAAACTACATCACTTGAGCGCAGCGTTGCTATTACTCCAGTTGCTAAGAGTTCATTGATGTTCAAAAGAGGCAAAGTCCATCTTTATTGTGTTCTGATGCTCCCATTTACCTTGCCTGGTCAAAGATGTAATATACACCAATTTTGTCCTTGAAATGTTTCAAAGTGAGTGCACAAGTGCATCTAGATTTTTGCTGGTATTGTCAACATGTACAGAGGTGGTTTCACAGTGAAGGTCTACCACTGCCATTCACATCAAAAATGGATTTATAGTGAAGCATCTGCAGGGTTGTATAGTTAGTGTCAACAGCAGCTTTACGCATCAACATTAGCTTACTGAAGCAAATAAACAAAACTGCACTGAAAACAATAGGGCTTCTACTGTGACAATGCTGACTAAATGTCAGTGATCACAAGGTGATAGCTACTATGCTAACTATGAACTCCCTTCTGCCTCTAGCTCTGCCCTCCAACAGCCCACAGCATACCGGCCTCGTCTGCTGCTGGCCGGGGCCCCGGGCTCAGGACAGAGCTCCCACTTGGCCCCTGCCTTGCTGCACCACCTGGACAAGCTGCCAGTGCACCGCTTGGATTTGCCTACTCTCTACTCCGTCAGCGCTAAGACGCCAGAGGAGTCCTGTGCTCAGGTAAAACACACACACACACACACAGAATAAGCAACTTACTGGCTTTTAGGTTTAATGATTTGTACCATAACTTTTTTTTTTATTTGTTCAGATATAAGCAACAATGCGTGCATGACCTATCTGTGTGGTTGTAGGTTTTCCGTGAGGCACGCCGGAGCGTGCCCAGTGTTGTGTACATGCCGCATATCTCAGAGTGGTGGGAGACAGTGAGTGACACTGTGAAGAGCACCTTCCTCACCTTGCTGCAGGATGTGCCTTCTTTCAGCCCTGTCCTTATCCTTGCCACTGCTGAGACTCACTACTCACAGCTGTCAGATGAGGTAGGAACACAGTGTACACACACCTGAGCTGACATTTTTTGATTTACCTGGAGGCCTGCTCCATGTTTTTTTTTTTTTTGTGATTACATATTGCTGTTGATATGATTGCTTACATTATGTGAGAGAGGAGAGTGTTAACCTGATGTCTTTTTATATGGTATTGGAGGCTAAAGCATGATTCAAAGGGTTTCTTTCTTTCTCTCATACTCTGGAGTGCTAGTGCAGACACACACAGGGTGTCACAGACAAGGTCATCTGCTCCCACAGAGTTTTTATCTACTTTGGCTCCATTTCCCTTTTCTTGTCATTTATTCCACTGCCCACTTTTCTCCCTGGGTATCCCCACCCCTGCTCCTTCATCCTTCCTCTTCGATTTATTATTCTCTTTCTGAAATCCAAAGCAGAGTCAGACCACCCGTTGTGGGTTAGGCTGTAAGGGAGGGTTTGGGTTAGAGTAAGGGGAAACAGAAAAAAATTGGAGAGGGAAAAAAAGAGTTGGAGACAAATAAGGAGGAGGGTCCTCTCTAGTCAGGCAACAGAAGGGCTTTAATTACGTCCGGGGGTTGGCAGCCCCATGTCTTCACCCCAGGACACACACCATATCAATATGCCTGTGCAGACTGTGCAGGTTTTTTTCTGTTTCTGTGTATGTGTGTGGCTGCTTTTTTGGCAAGGCCTCATCCCTGGCCATGCTCCAAGGAGATTCTTTCTCTGTTGTTAACTCATTAGGACTGAGGCACCTGGGCTGTTGAGGGTGCAACAGCCAGCTCTCTTTTTAACCTTTGTAGTTCTAGTTGCCTTATTTTTTTTCTATAATATCTCTCTCTTTTGGTCATTTTTACTTGTCTTTCTATTTTTGTTTCACACCATTCTTTGTTTACCCTATTTCTAGTAGGTTATTTCTTATTTCACCATTTTAATTCTACGTAATTCTCCACCTTTACTCACAAACTACTTTAATCTGCTCACCTTGCTTTTCCCTTCAGTTCTCTTTTTCTTTTTTCTGCACACACACTGCTTGCCCCGCCTCGCCTCTTTCTGTTTCTCTCTCCCTGTATGTGTCTGCTTTGTTGACTTTCTTCATCAGCAGTATGTCGCTCAAAAAGCACAGCTCACGTTTTGGATTTTTTCACCCACGATTCCGTTTTCACATCAGCAGGTGAGCCATGTGTGGAGGAGGCTTGTTCTTAATGACATAGCCTATCGAAACGATCAAAACCAATGTGGTACAGAATGACATCGGCACGAACTGGTGCGCTTACAAGCTTTAACAAAACAACGGCATAAGTAGGCCTACATTAAACATGAGACTCTCTCTCTGTGATTCTCTGCAGAGCATATGCAATTTTCAGGAGACTGCATGGCTGGGGTAAAGCAAGGGGAGATTGTCCACTGGTTAATTGATCGTCGATGGTGTTGTTTTTTTTTATTTTTATCGGACCTGCAAAATTTCAGGTGCACTAGTGCGATCAATGAAAATGTTTAGTCGCACTTGACAGATTTTTGGTCGCATGTGCTGGTTTTCTCTTGTGTGTTCTTCCCTATTTGAGTGTCTTTTGCTGTTAGTTTGTAGTAGCATTGCATCATTGCACTTGTTAATCAGTTCTTTTCTTAACTTTTTTACAGTTACATTGTAAAAAGACCCTATCTTTGCTCATTTGTAAAGCTATATTTAACAGCAAATCACTATGCCTGTACCACACACTGTGCCTCTGTCTGTCTTGTTCCCCCACTGGCAATGATAAATGCTTGGTATAAATAGTTGACAGAAAGATAAACATTATTGCCCAACCCTTGTGCTAGACTACTGCCCACTTGCTGCTTTATTTACTCTGAGAAATACCTTGACTGCTTTCACCATTGACATTCTCACTGTTGTAAATCCAATCAGCCCTCATTTTCAACTGTACCAACCTTTGGTGGACTGGCTACTCTGTTAATGAACTGAAGATTGATTTTTTTGGAATGTGTCAAATCTGTAGCTACATTTGGCCCCACTGGATGCTTCAGACAAGCAGTAGTTTACTAGTTTTGATAAGGCTGCTGTTCAATGAATCATTGAGTC
This sequence comes from Siniperca chuatsi, assembly GCF_020085105.1. Classification (NCBI taxonomy): domain Eukaryota; kingdom Metazoa; phylum Chordata; class Actinopteri; order Centrarchiformes; family Sinipercidae; genus Siniperca; species Siniperca chuatsi. Next base: position 9,836,299 of record NC_058057.1, read on the forward strand.
ATTTCTAATAAAAGTGTTTCTGATGATTTGGGCGCCAACTCAAGTCTCCTATCATGCTGAAGCTTCCGATGATCACATGAATGCACCAAACAGACTGTTTAAATAAATCCAATCTTTCAGCTCTACTATAAACAATAACATAACTGTGATGGATTATTTATCTCATACAGGTTTCAAGTTTATGCTAGTTAACTATACTGAGATGACCCTAACCAGTACAATAAAAAAAGTAAAAAATTATAAAAACTGTGGTATGCACAGGAAATGTGTTCAAATTAATGTAATTATAAAGCTAAGTCAACACAGAGAAGCTATGTGGAGGACAGACATACAAACTCCTACATACAACTACTGCTGTTAGTGATTTGCTATGTGATGCAGGTGTAACTACAAGCTCTGTGTTGAAGTCTGTAAGGGGAACATATCTAGTAGTTGGTCCCACTGAAACAGTGCCCCAGGTTTTCCAGAGACAGTATGATTTGCAGACTGTTTGATGAATGAGTGGAATTTTGCTTAGGCTGTTTACATGTTAAGCAGTTTTGTGTTGTCTAATCATTGGTCCTATTTGCTAGAATTATTTGTTTTTTCAAATGATATTGCTTATCTCTTGTCTCAAAAGCGGCCCAGTTCTTTCAGCAAGGTCTGAGGAGTTTTGGTTTTACTTTTTAGGCATGGATATGCCGCAGTCAATTGTGCTTTTAGTGATTTGGCTATCTCTGAGAGTGTTGTTTCACTATCTGGCACAGAGAACACAGTGACAGCTGCTGTCTCAGCTCCAAACCTCAGCAGGGAACAAGCAGCATCCCTCCCCAGCCAAAACTGACACTACAGGCTTTGGTCCAGCTACATAGCCTCTCTCCCTCCCTTAACAGCCGTTCACTCTGCTTAGATTGACTTCCTTCTCAGTGGAGGTCTGATGGAAATTGCTAGAACATGTGATTGTAAGGTTGAAGTAACTGCAGTTAGAGAGAGAGATCTTGTCCCATCAGTCTTTACGTCTAGCGCTGTAACACTTTTTCGATATCTGTTATGCATTTAGCATATTTTTCTAAGATTTAAGCAATTTTAATTGTAAAAAATTACTCACTTTATTATACAAGAGCTGTATTTTACAGAGAGCGCAGTTGACTTTTACTTGTACTGTGACGTGTTGGAGCACACTGCAGTTTACAGTTTCTGAGATAAAAAAACAAACATGATCATGATTCTGTGGAACGATTAACATCTGTAGTTTTATAACAGCTTAAAGACATACCATATTTATGACGCACAATAATACATTTTGTTACATATGTACAACACTAGCTGACAGACTGGATCAATTGTACCACTATATTTCTAAACGATTGGAAAAATGATTCGAGCCATATTAATTCATCCATGGTGCCATCTTCAAGTTCCAGTAGCAACACTGATGCACTGTGACAGGGATATATCTGACAAGCACTTTGTTTGAAGTATACTGAACCCTTTGACTTCCAAGCGCTTTTGTGTGTCATGTGTGTCTCCAAAAACAACTCTTAGAGCAGTGCACTTAACATTACTGGTAATTTTCCCTCAATGGATGTAAAACATTCAGTAATTGATAGCATGACAGGGTGTGCACTAATCAGCAGAAAAATGTTCAGTTTTCACTGTTCCTGTTGCTTTTCCGGGTTCGGGTCACAGTGGCAGCAGACTAGGCAAAGTAGTCCATATGTCTTTCTCCCTAGCCACATCCTCCAGCTCTTTTTTGGGGATCCCGAGTCATTCCCAGGCCAGATGGGATGTAATCCCTCCAGTGTGCCCTGTGGTCTCCTCCCAATTTTGTCTTGCTGGAACACCTCTACAGGGATGCAACTTGGAGGCATCCGAATCAGATGCCTGAACCACCTCAACTGACTCCTTTCAATGCGAACTCCTTGTGGTTGCTTATGTCCGTGACCTCATTCTTTCGGTCACTACCTAAAGCTCATGACAATAGCTGAGGGTTGGAACGTAAATCAACCAGAAAATCAAGAGGTTTGCCTTCAGCCTCAACTCCCCCATGACAGTCAGGTATAGCGTCTACACCAGCCCGCTGTCAATCTCACACTCCATCTTACCCTCACTCAGTTGTCACCATCTGGACTTTAGTTTGTACATTATTGTCCAGATGTCATTATCAACATTTTTCTGGTGCTTCGTTTATTGCAGGACGTTTAAAGCATTTCTTTGTGTGATCCCTTCTAGTTTCTGAGAGCATTAAGGTACCATCTTTAGACAATTGTGATTCAGGAAGGTGTCTCAGTTATAGCTGTTTTTATATGGATTAAATAAAGAGTTATTCACGCAAGCTGTTTTTTTACTGCCATCTCATTTTATACCTGCAGTAGGGATTTTTTTTTCTCCTCAGAAAATTGAGACGGAGATGTAGTAACATGGCAGAGTCAGGCAGTCTGACAGAAATGTTTTTAGTTTGCTTTTAAGTCAGTTTCTGCAGTTAAGAATTGATCATGCTATCTGAGCAGGTGCCCAGCATTTTTATTTTATAGTTGCTACCCTGCCAGACATCCCCAATTTTCTTTGTACATTCAGCTCTCTCCTCTATACCCCCTCCTTCTTTTCAACCATTCATCTATCCACACATTTCTGCTATCCCTCTCTGTGTCAACAGCCCTGCAGTTTTGATCATGATGAAAAATACTGAGCATTATTCCCTGCTGTGTGCTACATACACACATACACTGTCTCTGGTTCCCCTACTGTCTCTGTCATTTTTACTCCATTCCTCCTTTTCTTTCCCCTCTTCTGAGGAGAGAGCACAAAATCCAGAGAGAGAGGATAAGAAAGAGAACAGAAGGCAATGCAGAGAGAAACAGAACAAACAAGTCATGGGTAAGGGAGAGGATCGATGTGAAAGACAGATGGGGGGAGATGTAAAGTGGAAACTAGGTGCTTAGTCAGCAACAGGGCTTCCCATCAGGAGCGGCCTTGAGCTCCATTACGGAAGTGAACTGGGATCTTCGAAGCCCCCTGTAGCCCCATTATAGATGCACACCAGATATGAAGGTAGCTGGAAAAAGGCACATGTATTTGTCTGCCAGTACAGCATATTAGGTTATCAAAAAAGTTAAATGTTTACACAGTCACATTGTGGTGACTCGTCTTCCGTGTGTGTGTGTTTATCTGTTTCTGGTCTGCCCTTTGGTGTCAATGAAACAAACTATCGATTCATTTTTCAAAAGAAAAGATCATTCAGACCCCCCCATAGTTGGACTGGCTATCAGGAACACCTGGAGAAATCCCAGTGGTCCGGTCGCTCTGTGGGCCGAGCGAGAGAGATGCATCGTCAGCCCACTTTGATTATACACCAGAACGTATCCTCCTCAAGATCTAGTTCAACTGTTAGTCAAGGTTTTGCAGCTGAAGCGGTAAGAGAGAAGACAATAGGGATAAGATAAGCAAGGTTTGGGTTCGGCTAGCTGGCTATTTAGCAATATCAGGTGTCTTTTGCTGGGGGCAGGACATTAACTTGTCACAGTAAACTTTCAAATGTTGAACTCATTGTTGTGCATGAATGGGATTATTGACAAGTTAGTATTTAGCATTAACAAATTAGAGACAAACACCAATATGAACCATTTTTCTTGCACAAGGATTTAATGAAGGAACAAAATTATAAATGTTGGTTGTGTATTTCTTGAACTGCTGTATTGTCCAACTGGAAATAATATTATACTGGTGTAGGCTATATAGTATACTATTATACAAAATTATAATGAATATAGTATTATTATTATTATTATTATTATTATTATTATTATACTTTATACTAATTTATACTAGTTACTCATTCAGGTTGTGAATAGTGCATCTGCAGGGAACAGATGTAGATTTAACCAGAGCCAGGATGCCAGTGCCAATGTGTGCTCCTTATAGCCAGCCTCCTAAGACCAACACATTCCTCTTGTTCTATCTATTTGACTAAAGTTATAGTTATAAATATTGGTTACTAATCTTGTTTACAGAAACTGTTGTGTGGGTGGTGGTGTATCAGCGGGAGCAATATTAGATAGGCTATTGCAAAGAAAGGAACACCATGTATTGTATGTACTGCTCTGTATGGCTGAGCACAGCACATTGTTATTTCTGTAAATTGTCTATTTATTACCAGAGCATTTATCAAAAAAAAGTTTGCCTGGAGCCCTGCTTTGTACTTGTTGTAATAAAAACAGACAGGTAAAGCATAGAACAAGAGGAGTTTAATTGTAAAGCATAATAATATATGGTGGTAGTCACTGGATTCTTATCAACTTCCTGATTGTTTTTAATACAGGTGAGAAGTATGTTCCAGAGGAGCTACGGGGAGGTAGTGACCCTGTGCCCTCCAGGAGAAGAGGACAGGAGGAGCTTCTTCTCTGACCTGCTGCTGGTTCTAGCGGCCAGGGCTCCGCCTCGCCTCAGGAATACAGGTACTTACACATGCACGACGTGACAGTTATGACTCATCTCTGCTGTCAGTCCTAGAGGGCAGTGTTGTCTGCATGTGCTTCTTTCCTCCCTAGCTCTGTTCTCAACCTTTCCTACAGTCCTCTTTGGATCCAATAAAAGATAGAAGAGCAGATGTTATTCGACTGGTACATTTGAAAGATCCTCCTGTGTGTGTGTGTGTGTCCCTAATTCACATTCGCACAGTGGAGTTAAATGTTGGACATATTTAGAATCTGTTTAATTTCACTTAAGATTGAGAATAGAAAAGTACAGATGTAAGATACTGAGGGTGCTGCACACACAAATGTAAGATTGGCCCAGTGTGAAGCCTGTATTTTCCTGGAGATCTCTATCCCTCACCCACATCAAAATGTAGGCCACTTTTAATCCACAAATCACCCCCTCCAACCGCCATTGCCCCAGTCCTCAGCGCTCCCCTCGCCCTCCATTCCCATTCAAAATGAGAGAACTGTCCACCCGGGCTTTCAAATGGAAATGGTGCCCAGCTTTCATCTGCAGTTTCCTCATTGATGCAAGGCAGGGGTCCCCCGCTTTACTCACCTGGTGCTCTTCAGGGGTTCGCTGCCTGACGAAGACAGTAGTCTGGCTTCCAGCAGAGAGGCCGGGAGAAAAGCAGGGAGAGGAATTGCTATGAGACGGCCCGGCCGCTATTAGCCATAATTAGAATCAGGGTTTGGATTGCTGCTAGTGAGTGAAGCGGCCCGAGGTACTGTGGAGCCTTCCTAACGATGTCGGCAGATGCCTTGGGCAAGGACTGGTGCCTTGGGAGAGGAGGGGAGGATATCTGCTTGCCTTGCTTCATCTGTCATTGGTCAGAGGCAACTCCTTAGTATATTTCAAAAAGTGTGTTTGGGAAGGAGTGTAGCTGTATTATTTTCTTCTGCTGCATGAATCTTAAAACATGTTTTTTTTTCCTAAGGTAAGTATTTTTTGGTCTGTGATGATGTTACAAAGAAACGGTCAAGGATCAGGTTTGAGATGAGACTGTCTGGTTGCTCACTTCCACCCAATGTGCTAGCTGTGTGTTTATATTTTATTTGCAAAGTTGTTGTAGTGATTTTGCCCTTAGCTGAGGCCTTTGTGTTTTTTTGTTATGGGCAAACACGCAAAGATTCTTTATTTTGTCTCTGGATCTCTCTTGGTGTTAGATCTTTAGGTCTTGTCTATAGCTGGAAGCTGTGTGAAAACTTTATTTAGTTAGCATACTGCTCTGCTTTTGCTACCAACTTTTTTTGCTTCTCTCCTAACAGAGAGGTGTGAAGAGGTACTGTCGGTGGCAGAGGCTCCAGCCCCCAGAGTCCTGTCAGCAGAGGAACAGCGCCGCCTGGCTGAACAGGAGGAGAACACACTACGGGAGCTCAGGCTCTTTCTCAGGGACGTGACCAAGCGCCTGGCCACTGACAAACGTTTTAACATCTTCAGCAAACCAGTTGACATTGAGGAGGTAAAGAGGAATTGACTCATGTTGGGACCCACACCCCGGTATCTCACTCATAAATTGACAAAGCCAGTTTTAGGCCTTTTATTAAAAATTAAACTTTGCGTTTGTGTGTCAGGTGTCAGACTACCTGGAGGTTATTCGGCAGCCTATGGACCTGTCCACTGTCATGACCAAGATTGACACCCACCAGTACCTGAGAGTGAAGGACTTCCTGGTGGACATCGATCTCATCTGCAGTAATGCTTTAGAATATAATCCTGACAAGGATCCCGGAGGTGAGGAGGAAAATGACATGGGCATGCTCATGAATACACACATACATTTAGGGTACTGTACATAAATGCACACGCAATATACACATTAAAATTCATGTGTGCATAATTCACATGCTTGCACTCCATCAGACATGTGCCTATTTGTACTTAAACGCAATCTGCCACAAGTAAAAGATACAACAATAAATTAAAATTTAGCTGACATTTAGGCTAAACACATCACATAACTATCTCTTTATTAATGTATGGAGATTAAATTAATATTGATGCATCCATTCAATTAGAGAATTCACCCAAATGTTGAAGAATTCCTTTAATCCAAAACTAAATCCTAAAATTATCCCTAGAACTGACAATGAAAATCTATAGGCAACCTGTCACTCTATATCTGCAATGAGTCTCTTTAGTTTTTGTGATGGCATATGACAGTCCCTTGATAATAAGTCAGCACTGGACTATCCAAAAAAGTATGACCCTGTGTTTCTGTAGTTATTGTGTTCCATTTGGCTGTCATTGTGTGAGTAAAAAGTAATTAGATATAACACTTACTGACTTACGAAGAGGGCTTCCAGGCAGTAAAATTACAGAACCTCAAGATGGTTTTCTTCAACTTGGAAATTCAAATGAAATAAAGTTGATACAGCCCCCGCTGAAAATAGCATTTCCACAGTGTAATTATGCTCCGTAGCTGAGAGAGGCTGCATATGCATGAAAATTTAATTGTCTCTTGTGTTGCAATTTGAACCGATTTTTACCTCATCCTCCCCGTCCCAGCACCTTTTCCAAAGCCAAATATGGGCTTCATAATGAGTGCTGGAAAACACAAGAACACACATGTATACACTAACAAACTAAGAGGCCCGTTATTTGCAATAGCTTACAAATATATTAAATTATACCTATTTTTTAAATGGGGTGCTTGCTTGCATGACAGGGAAAAGCCCATGTGAAGAGAGATACATGTTTGTGTATACATTTAAAAAATAACATGGAAAAATGGGAGAAAAGTTGAGAAGAGCTTGTTGAGCAGAAGAAAAAGGTACCAGAATCAAATCCTCAACAGCCATACCATGATGGTGATTGAAAGTTATATACAGTAGGCCATTCAATTGATATGACCATGTTAATTCTCGCCTTGTGCGTTTAGCTGCTCCGGTTCCCATGCAAAGATATAGCTGCCTGATGCTAATGGGAAACAATTCTCTGCCAGCCCAAATTAATAAATCATATCTCTGTATTTGCAGGCGAGGGCCTGGGTCATTTGCTGGAATGCAGGGTCTACAAATGATACACTAAAGGGGAAAAATGCAATTAGGCAGTTTAATAAGAAGACTAACGAAGCCTCTTGCCTGCTCAACCAGTGCTTGGCCCAGGGAATATTGCCCAGATCCTGGACAATTATGCTGCTTGGGAAGTTCTACACCAGCTCACAAAGTGCTGGGAAAAAACCTCATTATCGCTCAGTGGGCTGTTTCTCCTTGTCCTTCATGCTATCTTTATTGTATCATCCTCCATGTACGACCATGTTGGGTTCCTTGTCTTTTACCTCCTCACCTAGCTAAATAATTACTTTATGTTAAAAAGGCTGATATCTCGGTGCTCCACAATGTGGCTCAATGTCACAAATACTACTTTGTTGCGTGAAGGAAATGGTGATAACAGCCCTTTGACTATGAAGGAACACGTAAGCAACAGCGTTGTATGTCACTGCGTTCTCGTCTGTTCTTGATGGGGAGGTTAGGCAGGGCCCGTAAGGGTGCTGATGAGCTCTCAGCATCCCAGCTGGCCTTTGACACCTCTTCCATTGACAGGCATTTTTACCCTTATAATGCACTTGCATGTACACGCACTCTGTCATACTTTGTCAGTAGAAAAGCACATGCATGCATGCACACACACACACACACACACACACACACACACACACACACACTGCCTCCATCGCAATTAGGCAGCCATCCTCCAGTTAGACAAAGGAAGCTGGCAGATTGTGACCCCTCTGCCACTCTCTTCCTGAACTGTTCTCCTTCTGCTTGCCATAATGAGAGACTGCCTGTTTACAGTGGCTGTGCTTTTAGCCTGCTTCTTCAGCTCAGTCCCTAGGTGGATGCAGGTGTAAAAAAAAAAAGGAAGGTTTAATGGTGCTGTGGTACATCTAAGTGAAAAGAGGCATAAGAGATATAAAGGTGTAAGGAGTGTGCGTGTAAGAGAATGAGTATGCATTTAAAAAATATTTCAAATTGCATGTATATGTGCCTGCGTGTGTGTCTGCACCCACCTAAATGGATGAAGTGGTGATATCAAGACTTTCATGCATGTCTGACTTCTGCCCGCTAACATTTCTCACCAAAGCCAGGTCTATCCTTTTATTCATACTGTGAGAAAATGCTACAATCCCTTTTCTCACAGATACAGTGGAATGGGGTGGGCTTGTTATTGACTCTTTGCCTTACATACATGACAGGGTGTGGAAAACATGCAACTGCAAACTGCAGACCTGCACAAGCTTTGATGGCAGGAGAAAAAGAAACTGATATCTAAAGAAATAATTATTAAAATGCCATGGCAGAGATACTGTTTGATATCCTGCGTTACAAAGGACATGCCCTTGAACATACATACACACACACGTCCACACAGAAAACCACAGTTTTGTGTCTTGTGACACTAGTGTTATGTTTCACTGTCTCCTTTCTCAGACAAGGTGATCAGGCACCGAGCATGCAGTTTGAAGGACACAGCCCATGCTATATTTGCTGCCGAGCTGGACCCCGAGTTTGACCGCATGTGTGAAGAGATCAAGGAGGCGCGAAGGAAAAGGGGTAAGAAAATCACTTAAAGCAAAATGGAAAGAATGTCTTTCAGTCATTGAAATAAGACACACTAGCAATTGTACCTTTTTAAAGTAAGCTACCATCCTCTACACTGTTGTACAAGTAAGGGGCGACACCGTAAAATTTGAACATCTCTCTCTTTCTGCAGGCACAAACATACCCTTAGCTAATTAGCAATTAGCTGCTTATGAAAATCACAGTTTTGCAAGATCATAAACTTTAATAACTCCAGTTACTTGATAAATACTTATTTTGCACTGCCCTCTTTATTTAGGGATGGTTGTTTTTATTATATTATTGGTAGAGCAGTCTAATATAGCAGACTAATAACACTGAACTTAAAAGCATCATTTGTTTATCTAAATATATAAACATTTTGGAAGAATACTCACTCACTTGAATAATGAGCCCTAACCAGTTGGCTGTGTATTTCCTTTGTGAAGCCTGCCCTCTCATCCTCTCTCTTTTTTGTAGAAAGTCTATGATAGATTATTTCAGAGAATAGAAACCTGTTTTGGGGAGGGGGGGGGGTCCTGTAGGGTAGCCCAGTAGTACTTGATGGAGCAGTCAGTTTTTAATGTAGAGTATGTGGCGCAGAAAGGACCAATGCCCGAGGCTCCAGTGTTCCAGACAGTACCTTCTGTGATAACTGTCTGCCTGGCGCTCTGTATCTGTAGACCCACCAAACAGCCCCAAGCGGTGGATTTAAGGGAAAATGTAAATGAGGTTTATGTATAAAGAAACACATATACGATGTAGTTAAATGATGCACTGAAGCTTCTAAGTATTTACTTTTATGTAAGTTGTCAAATATTGAGCACAAAGGCATGTAATCATATGCAAATGTTCTTGTTGCTATACTTGCCCACATGGGAATAGGCTAATTAACACGCTTCCTTACACAGTGCCCATGTAAAACGGTGTTTAAATATACAAAATCATTAATTTATGTGTCTTATCATGACCGAGCTAGGTCCAGCTGTGCACTTGCCAAGACAAAACATGTCTTTGTGTATGTGCAAGCATACCTGCACATGTTATGTACAAAATATCACTCACCCACCTTTTTATAAATGGATCTAGGAAGGAAGACAACGCTGCACAGTGTCAATGTTGGTCCCTGCACCAACAGGACCAGAGTACATTGTAATTTTTCCAATCACAGTAAATTATACAGTATATGTTCAATACATTGTGTTTTTCTTCTTTTATTGATTGACCATGAAGACTTGTCCCTCCCTGCACTTCATAATTTTTGTATTTACAGGCATGGGAAAACAAAACCATTCTGCTACATGAGAAACACATCTAAGTGCCTAGTTCTTTCCCCATGAAATATCCTTCATCTTCACCCAATCAAAGATGTGAGACACTGTCACACAATTTGTTTTTTGGTTACATTTTTAGAAATATTTTAAAGCTCACAAGTGTATTGAGGGAACTGTACAAGAAGACCAGATTCTCTTTTAAAATATTATCTACAGTATGCACATCCCTAACCCCTGAGGGCCTATTGACTTCTGACTTAAGCCACAGAGGCCTGACTTCCATGTCAAGTGGGAAACTTATCAAAGAGGAAGCAATTTTCAGAAGTCACTCTGTTGCTTTTGATTTTCTTTTTTTAGCAACTAAAAGCACAGGATGCTAAATGAATATTGCAGGAGCAGAAGTCAACTGCCTGAGAGAAGGAATACAGCAATGTAAATATTTCATCTTCCAGTCAAGGTCCTGCTAAAAGCTATCAATTAGCCCAGCACTGCATGATGTCCAATTACAGCAGTGTTCAAAACCCACAGTGCATCTGGGGGGATTTTCTCTCCAGTGACGAGATGAAAGAAGCTGTGATAAATTTGTCCCAAAACTTGATATCACTTGATGTCAGAGTTGAAATGTCTCATTTTCAGGGGCTTGCGTGTCTTTACACTCCACTTCAAGCTCTGAGTGAAACATAGCTATTGCAGATGAAATTGTATTTGTACTGATTAACATGTGGTTGTACCTAACTCACCATATCACAACCCTTCGGTCATCTTTTTCTGTCAAATCACATTTGTATCATTGTCAAAGTACCTTCCTAGTCCTTTTGGTGTTTATACACACATCCACATACACACAAACAATCTATCCTGCCAGCAGTATATTTCAGAAGTGTTTTCCCACTTATACACACAGACTCAATTGCACGTACACACACAAAGAGTATTGTTTGTTGTCGGTAACTGATTCTCCGTGGGCACTGCAGACCTCCTGACGCCAGCTCAGCTGACGGCAGCTCCGGGAGCTGTGGCAACCAGAAAGCACCACGCTGCCGGAGAGGAGCAGGCCAGGAGCAGCACTCAGGGCGAGGCCACTGACAAACATTGCACCACTAGTGAGTATTCAAACAGTCTTTCAGACCACACACTTATGTGTATATAATTGCTCCACAACCTGAACAGGGTGATTGATGAGAACTACAGAGCGATTGTGCATACGTATCCCCTCCATACCCCACACACCCACATTTATAGGACAAGGTAAATGACAGTAGTGCTGAGTCCACTGCCATGGCAGGAAATACACACCATCACCATGCCACATGTTGGTAAATAATTGTTTTGGTAGATACATTATCTAACCAATTTGCTTGTGAAATAATGAAAAATGACTACTACCACTGAATAATATTTTACTATTTTGCTAACCACTTGTAAAATACATGCGCAATACCTTTTGTGCACATGACCACATGCACAAACTGGTTGTGTCTGCATGTCTTGACCCCCAGCTCTTACAAATGCAGAAATAAACCAGAATAAGTATACTTTTACCTTTCTTTTTGACTCATGCACACTCAGACTTTAGCTCTCTCTTTCTCGCCTTTTTTTTTTTTTTTTTTTTTTGTCTCTGACGCAGAAGCAAACAGCTGTGTTGTATTACAACAGTATACCAGATGTATGCGGTGCCACACACCTGCCTGCTCACACATACACACGCATACACATAAATTTCTCAGCAGTGGAGAAGCAACACACTGTGCAGCCTCATTACTGAGGCTGCTCTCGCCTAACCACTCAGAACATGACCACGTCACAGAGCAATTACATGCCCACCTGTGGCAAACGGCAGGTGCCTAAGGGTGAAGGGAGGGCCAGATATGGGCAGGGGGCAGACTAATGAGGCTGTCTGAACGAATCAGAGGTAAGCAGGTTTTACATGTAATCTGAAAAATGCCCTCTAGCTTGCACCTGGACAAAATAAGGGGAATGAGATAGGCGCCTTCAACAGTCATCATGAGATGTACAAAATCTAGATAAGACACACAAGAGTGTGGAGGTAAAGTATTTGGCATGTGTAGTGACATATCCTCTGACTGAAAAAAGATTCACCACTGTGCAAATCACAGTTGATGCCTTTTCTGTGTGACACTGCTTCATACTTTATGGCAAAGATATGACATGAATGAATTTATTGGCTGAAGCAGTAAGCCTTAATTGTAATGGTCTGTTTGTTGTAGCCTAAGTCTAGATAGATTTTTGGGTTTGTGTAATACAACTGTCCAACACAAGGTGGTACTTGTCCCTCATGAGAGCGTCCCTAATGGAATCCCTGCTGAGTGGGTAAACCGGTCCGTCTCCCAGGGAGATGGTCCCCTCTTGAGAGATGAGGGCCTCTGTTGGCTACCATAAATACTGTAAGACTCTGGGCATGTCTAAGTCTCGAGCTCACTGCAGTTTATCTTGTCCTGCTAAACAAGAAGAAAACAGTTATATAATAGGGAGGTAATATTTAGACTTAATTGTTTAATTTTCCCCCAAAATAATTCAGCCCAGGGTAAACTAATGGAGCTTCGATGGAACATTGTAACATCAGACTTGATCTAGTGGTTTTTTTAAGATTAATTTTTTGGTTAAGGGATGGAGATGTAGATGCATATTATACACAATCTAATGCAGTGCAGTACATAACAGTCACTAACTACAGCCTACATTGCCATAGAGCTGATTCAACATCTCTGGCACTCTGTCAACATTTTATTTTATCACACGATGTTGTGCAGGTCTACCTAATAATAAACTCACATATTGGTGTATATTATCAGTGCAGTTATGAATTAGGGCTCCATCTAACATTTATGTACAGTATTGATTAATTTATTGCTACATATATCATTTCTGACTGTAATTAAAACTAGATATCTGTAACAATGTGTAACAAATAAAGTTAAAGAAGAGTATGTACTAATTTTAATCAACTAATTAATTGTGTAATCCAGACACAGACCTCTCCATTTTTAAGGGAGGCAGCCAACAGTAGACCTGCTATATGCTACTTTTAGCTGCAGTCTTTATCTACAAAGCCAAATGTCACAGATGCGGACCACCAATTTAGAAGCTCTTGGGAGAGTCGTTATCAGCCTCCACCAGAGGCTTAATTAATTAAGCTAACTCAGGTGATTAATTTGTGACATCGGCAGCCAGTTCTCACCTGGAGCACCTCAGCAAGGCAGCTATTAGGCTAATTGATCCCAGAGTCAGTCATGTCTGGAGTTATGACACAGCCTCATAATGAAAGCGCAGTGCATCTGGTGGAGGAGATGCCCATTTCTGCGCCGATACTGAAGAACTAAACTGTTGATGAAATTGCACCCACTGCAGCCAGGTCATTTTGGGGTTGTTGGCTTTCCCTTACTCTTCTGGGGAAGGTCAGGACACATGAAGGTTAAAGTTATCCTCGATCATTACCTGCAGGGGAAGCCTATCTGGAGCTGTTTTGGTATCTGCAGTTCTATAGGGCTTTTATCTGGGCCACCTCTCCCTCTCCCTCCTTCCGTCCCTCTTTTCCGTTTGCCTAGAGCTGAGAATTGCCTGTGACATTCAGATATAACAGAGAGTGGTGGCAGGGATGAAGTGCACTATTTGGAACCGTGGAGAAAGTTACGCGAAATGCTTTTTGAAAGCTAAGGATATTTCTGAATCAGGCGTTAAAACCACTGGTCGTGGATAAGCCCAGTTGTCGAGATCTAGATGGCTGGGGCAGATGGGAGACCTTGCTGCTGTTAATGCACAAGAAAACAGGAAGAATGATGTGGTTTCCATTAGCCTGCATGGATAGCTCTGTCATGGTTTCTCTGCTCCCTCTCTCTCACAGCCCTTCTCTCTACTCCCCTCCCCCTCTCCTGCCACTCCTTCCCAGGAGGAGCAGAAAACCCAAGCCCCATTACCTGGGCCACAGCCCTGGGTTCGTTCGTAGTGCATCACCACAAGCATTCGGTTCATATGGAGTGCCTTCCTTTCATTCATAATTAAGTCCTCTCAGCTTTTCTCATTCACTCATGACTGTTTTTCGCAAGCTAAATCAGCTGTTTTTTTCTATGACAGTCAGAAGGCATATGCTATTGATTGCTTAAATAAATATAAGTGCCTGTTTATTCTTTTCTTAAATGTCATACTCAGACTTAAGTGGTGTGCCACTTTTTCAGTTTAGCAAAAAAACCTTTCTCAGTCTATTATTTATTTATTTTTATTTTTTTGGCATGGTTTACCAGTGTTTTTCCACTGCCAGTTGACAAGATTGTCCTTATTCAACTGTTGAACTGTTTGTGGAAGAAAAGAATAATGATGCAGGCGCTGCATAATGTGTCCTCCGCGTCAGTCAATAGCATGCCCAAGGCAACAGCTACCAGGCTGCATTCATGTAGATGGAACACTGCTGTGTCTTGCCTCTCCCCTGCCTTGTATCTCACATCACAGTAAACAGACAGCTCCTCCTCCCATTGCCAATGTCAATCCATCACAAGACCTTGATGGGATATTTAAAGTCATAATAAATACCTCTGCTTCCTTTTTCCTCAGGCTTAAGTAGTTGTTGTGTAAAAGGATAGCCTGGATTTTTGTTCAGGACAACAGGCCGACAGCCTGTGACATGCTGTCATAATCACAGTGCACGAGGAAATAGGTTAAAAGGAAGGCACTTTTTTCGTTTAAGAAACACAAAGCACTGTTGACATTTCTATTCACTTGATTTTCTCATCTTTGCCATTTCTGTCGACAATGACGTAGGACCTACTACTTTTACTGAAGAGAGAAGTTTAACCTTGAAGCCAGTGTGTTTTGCATACTGTCAAGTATTTGTTTTACTCGCAGCAGCTACAAACCAATTGTTGCCATTGTTGCTTTTTTAAAGCTCTACTCTACCAGTGCTACATTTGACACATTTCCGGGAATTAAGAGTTGAGTGACATGTTGTCACGCAGTCGGCCAGTTTACAAGTCCAGACAAGGTTAAAGGAATACTTTTAATTTTTTTCACTTTACCACTGTTCTTGCCTGTGGTTCTCTCACCTTTTCTTTTCCATCCCTCCGTTAAAATTTTTCCACGTTTTCCTTTTTGATCTCACATCTTTTGTTCCAAATTTGAAAATAAAATGTGATAATTAAGGCAGGAGCAACTACAGGACCAAATTTGTTTGGCAAATACGTTTAGAAAATGCAAAACAAGGTTGTGTTCAAACAAAGTACCTGGTATGTCTTTGCACTAATAGATTTCTATATTTAAATTAGATCATTTATTTTCAATTGGTATTTTATATCAGTAATCACATACTGCACATTTAAGTTTACATTGCATGTACCACAAACCCTTCTGAACGGCATCTGGTATAGGCTACAGGTGATGAATGGCATTTTGTTCTGTGGATTCAATATTTCTTCAGCTTCCCATAGGACACAATTAGAACATACTAGTGGTCAACAGCAGAAAACAAAGCATCTTGCCTGAAACTGAAATGGCGATGTTATTATTAGTTATTAGAACTGGACACTGATTCTCCCCAAGCTACTTCTCAGCTACCAGGCGAAACCAATGTTAAGTTGCACACTCTGACACCCTGCGGCGCTCACTAATAAAATCCATGCAAAGCATGCAAAGCCCTGAGCGAATAAGCGCTGAGCTTAAGCTGCCATTTTGTGGGCACAGATGCCTCTTGGATCATTGTGGCACCAAGCGTGTAATGAATGTAAAATCATCCATGATGCCTCTTGCTTCCATTTATTGTTTTAGGGTGCAGATGAGCTGACATGATGTTAGTGTCTCTGAAGATTCATTCTGTTTCTGTGGGTCTTTTCACTCCCAGCATATCTTTGTGTATAGTTGTTGCTGCGTGCTGAGTGTACTCAATTGACAAGGTTGGGTGGTGATCCTCTTTACAGGATTTTAATGTCTTTAATGTTTTTTTATTACTGTGCAATGCAGATAACCATATATATATTATTGTAAATAGCTTACATTTCTGCCTGAAACACATGAGCCCGGAGAGTTGCACTGGAATGATTGAGCATCACTGCTCTTTGCCTCTGTGCATGCCCAATGACTGCAAGCTGTGCTGCCTAAGGATGTAGGAAAGGTGATTGCAAGGGAGAAGAGAGAGAGGGAGGCTTTTGAAGGCTAGACAGAAAGAGTTGTAATACTGACAATGCCCAATTATGATATATGGTTATTGCCATTTCAGAAGCTAGGCTTAGTGCTATACAGACGATGCCAGAATTAGGGCGTATGTTGTTGTTTTTTTTTCTTCACCTGATATCAAAGCTTTGTAAAGCTTAGCAGCCTTCATACAGTGTCTAAACAAAAAATTATGCTGATTTACTGCTTAATCAGATGGCTGGACCTCAAATGACACATTCATTGTTTTGAGATTGTGTTTTCTTTCTAGGAATATCTGTCCATCACAAATTACATTCAGAGGCTTCCATGGGTGGTAGACAGGTTTGGATTTTCTCAAAGGATTGACTGTCTTGCCATTCCAATTAAAGTATATCTGGTGCTGAGCTTTCTATGATAAAGGTTCTTTTTTTCTCTCTCTCTCTCTGTTTCTCTCAAACACTAAAGAGCAGTTTAGGCTATACTACTGACAGAAAATTATAAAAGGCCTCCTGGGCTTTTACTTGCATTGTTTTTTTTACTATAGTGCAGTCGATTAGTCAATTTCAGTGAACATCAGAAGCTAGTAAACGCCAAGCAGCCTAATAAGGGTGCATTCCCTCTTTCTGCTTGGTTCTGATAAGTTGTAATTGCCTGGAACAATTGCACAAACATGATGCATTAGTGCTAGATTAGCTGGAATGACTTATAGATTTGTTGGTGAGATCCAAATTATCTTTTGAACTTTTTGCACTACTCAAACCCAGCTTGATGAAAAGTGAACTGGTATCTGTTTCCCGTTAAGATCCACCTTTTTATAATGTGGCCAGCTTGTGTATTATGGTTTACATTTGAATATAGTGATGTTTTGAAGATTCAGTTACCAGTTGTCCAATCTCGGAACCCATTTGCTATCGTCTGACGACGATTTAGCCTCTGGGGATAACGACCAATGTTTCAGTGCTTCCGGTGTAGCCTGATAACGGATATCTTGGCCAAGACTTCCTCTTCCGTGCGCCGGTTCTGAGATTCAACGGATGCATTCTGCCCCTTTTACTCTCAACATGTTTACCAGCATGCAACCAAAGCCTGCTCAGACATGATTGGTCAATACTACTTGGACTACAAACGTAGTCCATATGCTGGGAATGCCATAGGAGTCATCACACTAACCACTATTCTCTTAGATTTTGTTGTTGTTTTTTGTGTATTTTGTGTACATATGCTGTATAAATCATAGTTGCGTGGTTTTGGTCCTTTGGTTTTGGTGGTTACTGGTACGGATACTGCTACATCTTCTTTCCCAGAGTAATAGATAGATAAGCTAATGTTTACATGTTCTATGCTGGAGAGTAACTTTCCTAAACACAAACTATCCATGCTCACAGCTCTGGGGACTCTTTAAGTGATGGCCACATTAAGCGACATGAGTCACATCAGACCACCATAAGAATAGGAATGTGCGCCGACTGGGTTTTTAATTACATTAAATTACTCGTAGAATTGCACTTATCCAGGCTAATCACCACGTCTCCATTAAAACCCAGAGATGAGATGCATTTTCTCTCAGCATAGCTGCCCCTTTCCAGCTAACCACTCATTAAGACATGTCATGAAAGTCAAGGGCAGTTATGTAACTCATCAGCTCTCCAGTGGCTAAGTCAGACCTGTGTTCATTTTTAATGGTCCCATGTTCATGCAGCGTTAACATGAGACATTACAGTAAGAGCTTTTAATTGTTTTAGTTCTGCTCTTTGTTGTTGTGGCACCTTCATGCCATTTTGGGGTTGTGTCAGGTACAAGTGGCTGTAAATTGCTCTCTCTCTCTCACAGGCCTTTTCAATTACTTTTTCAAGTAAAGCTTTATTAATCATCCCTCCGTTTAGGGAGTTGATAACTGCATTACATTTGTATATGCATACATACATGGGCACCTTACAAATGCAATCCAGTCCATCACAAACTATCGTCAAAAATGAACATACAGTTGAATTGCTGTCATTTTGGTGGTCTGAACAAAAATGAAACATTATCACCTTCACAAACAAGATTTATTGCAGAGCTTTTGTATTAGATTGTATCACATTATGAGATATCAGAACACTATGACTTTTCCTAATTCATTCACTGTTGCTCAGTCACTGTAGAATATTATGTAAGGTAAAAACTACTGAAGGCTATTGTTGACATTTTGCTTGTAGTTAATGCACTTTGGAATTCCTAAAAAAATTTAGGGTTTGCATTTTAGGAAAGATGTTCACAAGTCTCTGATCTGTATTGCACTATAGTATTATAGTCATGGAATATTGGTTTAAAGTTATGAAATGTTTTGAAATGTAATTGTAAAAGTGTGGGAAGAACTTCCCTTGCCTCAGAAAATCTCCCAATTGTAAAACAATGTGTTCAGACAAAGGAATGTGAATACAGATACTTATCTATTTATTTTAATATAGCTAGTAATAATTAATCAGTATTGTGTATATATATTCTATATCCTTTGTAAGTTTTATCAGTGACATTGCAAACAGTTGTTGAACAATGTAATAATAATAATCCTTATTTATAGAGCACCTTTCAAATGTTTCAAATGTTCCATGTTACAGAGTGCTTCACAAAGGCAGCTAAATAAAACACACAAGTCATAAAACCGTCTGGTTTTAAAATACAAGATTGAAAACAAGAAAAAGAAATTACACTTATTAGGTTACAGCCATCACACAGTTGCCTAACTCTATTGTTTTTAACTTATTTAACACATCACCTGCAATTCAGCATAAGGACCTTTGCTTATTTTAAATTATGCTCTCTCACCTGTTTTAAATACTGAGCTTAACAGTATAGAATGGTGAAACTGAGAGCCACTACTTCCTCAGAGCGTTGTAAATATTAGAATATGGTAACACAAGCATTAGCATTACGTGTCTTTTTACATACGTAGTAATGTATACTTGTTTTCAGATACACGAAAAGCCACTATACACACACATTTGGATCCACAACTATTTATTTATCTGCAGAAATGTGCAAAATACAGGGTTTGTGTGCTTCAGCAGGGGGCATGGGACAAGGGCTGCTGTTGGTCGCAAGAGTAAACACATTAGTCTCTGCAGCCTGCAGTTCAGTGTGCCCGTCTGTTTCATCTGAATAACACATTGAAAAAAAATTTGTGTCTTACTGTGACGACATTAACAAGATATCATTTTGTACGATCAATTTAGCCACTCCTTGTCTTAAGGAACACCACAATTCTACACCATTAGCTGTTGGCGTTAGCATGTAACTAACATTAGCTTTTGGCTAGGGTAGCAGTAGCATGACAACAGTTAGCGTTATAGCATTTAACAAGCAGCATGTGGGCTGTATGTGATTTACCTTCCACCACAGCTTCCAACAGCCCAGTAGCTGAACCGCTGTGCCATAGAAGGCTGGCCTGTAACCCAGCAACGTATAGATCCAGACGGTTAAACCACTTGCTGCTCCGCCAGTCAGAGCTTGACCAATCCTGCCCCCTTTGGGAGGTAAATGAATGTCCCTGGTCCCTAATTACCTAATTTACACCCTGGTCCCTGCGGTGGAAATGTGAGAGTTCCTGGGGAAAGTTCCTGTGGTCCATACACAGCTTTTGAGTTCAGCCAAAACAGACAAAAAATCTCTGCCAGAGGATCTCAAAGTGCATGCTGGCGTGTACGGTACTAAGAGGTCAGAGATGTAGCAGGGAGAGAAGAGCCTTAAAAATAATCAGTAATATCTTAAAATCTATTCTAAAACATAATGGGATCCAGGGGAAAGAGGCTAAAATAGGAGTGATGTGATCACGTTTCTTGGTTCTGGTTAAAAGCCTGGCAGCTGAGTTCTGTACAGTCTGGAGTCGATCAATAGATTTTTTGTTGAGGCAAATAAAAAGACTGTTGCAGTAATTCAGGCGTGATGAGATGTCAAACCAGACACCAAGATTCCTTGCAACATACTTAATGTGTTCCAATAGGGAACCAGCAAATAGCAGAATTTATTTTGCTATGTGCTGGGACCCATTGACAAGGATCTCTTGATTTGTTTGAGTTCCGCTGAAGAGCATTTTTTGACATCCAGTTTTTCACACCAGAGAGGCAGTCATTAAGTGAACTCAGCATTCAAGGGGCTGTGGATCTGACAGGCAGGTGCATCTGCATATCAGCATAAAAATGAATGATGTGCCCAAGGGGAAGCATGCATAAAGAATAAATAATGATTAAAATTGGTCCCAAAATCGACCCCTGGGGCACACCATAGTTAGAAGAAAATGAAGAGTAATGTAATACAATTGTCCCACCTGCCTGACCACCTTGAAGTAGAATATATTTAATGGAGAAGAAATGTGAATTGTGTAAATTTATAATATGTAATTTAGCTACAGCCAAACATGATCTGCTTCCAAAAGGTATTTTTATTGCAGAACAAAGTCAAAGCAGGACCAAGAAAGAACAGCTTCCCTGGAAATTATAATGTAACAAAGCCCACAGGTGTAGAGGTGGAGTATGAGTGCTTAGGAAGCACCAGCAGCGCAAATGGCACTGAATGAGCAACTTAGTTTGACACCTTGAAAAGACCATTCAGTTGGCAATGGCAATGCAAGAGCACACTGCCTCTTGAATTGCCTGTCTGAGCCAGACAGCTTAGATACTCATTAAGAACATTTTTATTGAGAATAAATGTTAATACAGGTTTTTATCTTGGTGCCAGACTCTGTTTTGATCACTGCCTGCAGGCAGAATCGTTGAATCAGCCAAAGCAAGAGCAAGGAGCAATCAATAGTAACCCCCCCCAACACCTCAAAGTCCAACACCAACTACACCATGGGGCAGTATGAGTTAGGATTAGCCTTTGTCTAGACACTGTCTGGGAACATTGCAATTAGTTAGTGTAGGGTCCACTATACATCCAAACCTTTTAACAAAATGTTCTCTTAAAGAAAATGTTTTGTTGCACTTATGGATTGGATTTTTTCATTTTTATCAGATAATGAGAGATGTATGATTTATTGAAGGAAAAACTTTAATAGAGTGAAGTTTATTTCTGTGCAGAAACTCAAAACCATTATTCTGAATGTGAGGAACAGCTAATATTGATGGTGGTTGGCTGGTTTGGTGTCCAAGGGTGGGCCCTCCTTTTCAGTCCTCATTTGTGAGTGCAGCGGTGTATCTCATATGCAGCAGGGATAATCACAACACAGCGTTATTCCTTGATGCTGTTCACAACAGCGAGGAGCCCATTGTCTCAACTCTTGAATATGACTTATGGTTTATGGGTGTAGTAGCAGCAACGGTCCTGAAAAAGTTAGATTAGTGATTAGAAGACTTGATCGTGTAAGGAAAGACACAGAATGTTGAAATTTGGAGCATGGAAGAAGTGGAACAAAATTGTTAGTTTGAGCAAATAATTACTCACCGTCCTTAGTAGTAATCTGTTATGACATCATGGCATTATGCATGTGACTGAAAGAGACCTAATTTTAATTTAATTTGCCACCATATAAAAATTCAAGGAATCTTCAAACTGATCAGTAAGGTGTCTATGTAGAGCAACAAGTCCCTCTGTAAACAGTGTTTAATATCTCTTTCTTCCAAGTCCTATTATACAGCTGTGACGACCTGAATTCTTTAACAGACTCACAGACTATCTAATTGGTATCTAATCGAATCAATTTAGCAAGTGTAAGAGTTCCAACAAAGTACAGGCTTTTGTCAAACGGTTAGCAGAGTGTAAGCAAGCATAGCAGTAACATCATATCCAGGAATGATCTAACGAATAAGATCCCATTTAGGACCTTTTATTTTTTGTATTTACACAGGTATATAATGTGTTTTTAATTGGTTGTTTGAGTGGTTAAATTAATATATTTCCAAAGCTCCAAAGTTGCATCCGTTCTAAATATTGCAAGGTTAGAATGTAAGGAAAGAAGATGCACCCACAACTTAACTATAGACAAGGTGCTGGCAGGCATTAACCACTTGTTGCAGTTGGCAATAAAGCTCAAATCTCAACATGGGAGTAAATTAGCACATTTTACTTTACTATTCTTATCATATTGAAATATAACTGGCTGTGCCTGCTTTACAGGTTCTAATGATTTCTCATTGGAGCGCACAATGCATGTATAATGTGGAAATTTTGGCCATAAGCAGAAAGGACAGAGGATGCAGTATGGTTTTGGTGAAGCTTTATTTCTCCACATTTTGCACTAACACTGACCTCAAGGTCTTATAGTGAAATCCCCATTTGTTCACAGTTTTTAACACAGTATGCTCTCCTCCACAAAGGGTGTGATAACTCATACGTCAGTCAAGTGAGCCAACCGGTGCACATCTCTTTACCTCATGGCTCTTGCCTTACAGCTTGTCTGTGTGCATGTTTTTGCTGGGGGCGACAGACCTTTCCCCCAGAAGGCTTTCATACTCTGCTTTGTATGTACGTGTGTGCGTAGGCTGACATCTTCAACAGTACTTGGAGCTGCTGGTGCATTAGGGCATATCTGTCTTCTGAGAAGAGGGCACCACAGGCACCGTCATCCCACTGGCCATTTACTGAGCAGCAGAGGGGAGACGGACAGAAATAGATAGATGCTCTGACTGAATTATGTCTTCAATTCCTGCACCTTGAGACTGTATTTCCTCTTTGTAGTAGTACTGATATGCAGTGAATGCATAGTCAAGCCTTCAATGTGTGTGACAAGGTTTGACAATACAAATTGCTCAATGTCTGCTGTCCATACTGTTGTTATTCTTATTTTCAAAACCACTGACATTGAGTGCTACCTTTTTATAGTCTGACAACTGAAAGAGCTCTGTGAAATGGCTGTAGTGACAAATATTCCAAAATGTCTTGAATCAGAAATACTTTATTGATCCCTGAGGGGATATTCTTTTGTTACAGCTGCTCACTATCACATCAGTGCACACTTGGGAATAGAAGGAATAGAAGTACTAAGCAAATCAAAATATAATATGCTATAATACAGGTAAGATAAATTAAGTACATGACAAGACTTGCACAAACATGTGTGAACACAAGATTGTTTGGTAGAATTATATCTTAATGGAATTAGTCTTTTGTGGTTGGATGAAAATGATCTCCTGATGTTACTGCTATGGAGTCTTGGCCCGGCCAAGAAATAGTTCCAGCATGTAAGTTTCCGTGAAGTTAAAACTTGTTTGTACATTTCGGTTATGTACGGATTGTGCACAGAACAAACAAGATATAACTTGTTAGTGAGCTTTAGGTGAGATGCTGGTAGGCAGATTTTTGTTTCTTTTGGACAGAGCCAGGCTAGCGGTTTCCCCCTGCTTCTTTATGCTAAGCTTAGCTAATTGTTTATTGGCTCTAGCTGCATATTCAGCATACTGACACAAGAGTGGTATTGATTCCCAAAATGTCACACTATTCTTTTAAACCAAACAGGGCGGTGTGGCTGTGTTGGTCTTTATGTGAGAGAAAGGGAGTGAAGGAGGGAAATAGGAAGGGAGCAGCATAGCAATTGAGGGAAGTGACTGATCTCCTTCATTTCAAGAAACAAGGATGGGATCATTTATTGATCTGGACATTTCATTAAGTGTCAGTGTGAAGCGTCACATCAGGTGACAAACGGCTGTCTTCCTTTCATGACCTAGAGACCCTGAGGCCCTGTGTCTCCATGACAGCCTTTCTGGGTCTCTTTGTCTCCTACAGTGTTACACATGTTGTCTCCTGTTTGCTTTTCACCCCTTCTTTTGCATACTTTCTTACTCCATAGTTAAAACTCCCAAAGCCAGTGTGGTACATGCTGCAGCTCAGTTACATTTTTCAATGTGGAGTGATATTTAGAAATGGAATGAAGGCATAAAATATGAATGGAAAAACGCAAATGAAAAGGAACAGACACAGATCTGAATATGTATAAAACTGTTAAAGCTGAGTTGATACTTGAGAGAAACTGACTTTTACCCCTTAGCTGAATAGAAGTCATTTAAAATTCAGCTGGGCTTGATGCCGGACTGATAAATAGCCTTCATTTTACCTTCCACCTGTGCTTAGAATTTTAGATGTAGATCTTCTATGATATTACTAGCTCAACAGAACAAAGGCATCATATAAAAAAAAAATTATATCATTATTTATACATGACCATCATTTACGTTATGTTAACCTTTTAAAGGGGTTCTTCTCTTGACTTGTGTTTTTAACATATCCCAGAGTGGTTATTCTGGTTTTTTTGTGTATATTTCTTAAGACAAAATTTAAATTATTCATTAAGTTTAAGTCATCAGGAACCACTGAATTGGAATTTGTTCAACAGTCATGGCAGGGGATATACAGCCTTTGTGCAGTGTTAATTACAGCTCAGTGGAATGATTCAGATAGAAGGGGGGGAGGCTGAAATCCCCAGGGAGGGATATAGTTGGAAAAATATAGTTTTCAAGAATATCTTCTTATTGCTAATGCTTAGAACAGCAAAACTGTAGCAGTTTCAGAATTTAGGCTCTTTACTGTGACTACGGTTACATTAAGCCTTGTTCACAAACCTTAATTTCTTTTTTCTTTTTAGTAAAATATGCCAATTGAAAGACAAATGTGTGAAGCAGATGCAGAATTTTTGCTTTTAATTAATTTTTTGATAAATGCCACTTGTTGGATGTCGTGTCTCATGATGCTGATAAGCATAGGCAGACTCATATATAGTGATGGCATTTTCATACCAAAGCTGACAGTCTTACAAAGTAACTTTTCATTAAAATAACAAGAATTTCTGTTCTTTAAAACTACTGAACATGTTTAGGAAAAAAAAGCATCCCAGTCTGTGTAAAACCATAAAAAGGTGAGCATGTTTGTTTATTTTAAGATTGTGACACAACTCCTAACTCCAAGCTCCTCCCCATCAGTCGTAGGTGATGAAAGCAGGGCGGATCAATACTTCATTAATGTTACGAGATTGAGGCACCAACTTCAGTCGATTCCAATGAACCATGGTGACAAAAAGCAGAGTTGGATGCTAGGTTGTGCCTGTGACCATGCACACAGTGAGTCTGCATGCAAGCAACTGCACTTACACTACCACTCAAAAGTTTGGAATCACCTGTTTGTTTGTTTTTTATATTCTTATTTAACTGTTACTCAGAGGTATCTTTGTCTCTTTCTGCCCTTTCAATTGTCAGTCTGGTTGAACAATTGTACAGCGTATTGTTCTCCATGTACAAAACATTACTTTTTTTGCAAACCATTCATACAAAATAACATCTATTTGTAAAGAGGACTTTCTACAACCTAAAAGCATGAAAGACCATTCAAAAAATATAGAGTATTCCTTTCAGCCATCTGACTGTACCGAATCAAGTTTTTGTGGCAGGCAACTCCAAATTTTGAGCAGTAGTGTATGTACTCTATGTGTGCATGAGCACACACAAAGCCTGTTGGTTAGAGTGACCTAGGAGGGCAGCCCATAATCTCCAAATAAGAGTTGTATTTGTTCCATAAGTGTTTAATTAGGTTGAGACAAGGGCCTCCTCAGCATTTTATATTCTGTACGTCACAGAGCTTGATAGGGTAGTAATTGCTTGTTTGTAGCATGCAGTACACCTGTATGGAAGCATAGTCATTTATTTAGGTTTTTACTTACATTTTTACAAGAATAATAATAATGTCTCAATCATTTAATGAAACATAATGTTTATTCATTCTTTTCTGTAACAAGAATATTTAAACAAATGTGTGATTGTAAGTCATTAATTTAACTGCTAAAAAGCTATGATATAATCACATATTTAACATTAGTGTCAATAATAGTTTTAATCCACCTTTACCCTTGAACCAACTTTAAACCTTAATCACATTGCATTCGTATATGGCCAGAATGGCTCTCATATCTCACATGCCCATGTCCCTTTTTTTTTTCCTCACTCAAATTTGAAAGTCTAATATTTTTCAATTCAGAGTCTTGTTGTAAGTCTTCCTTCATTTATGCTTCAAGTCTAAGCTGAGATCTATAACCGTCATTCTGTGACTGATCAATTGGACACTGCTGTTACTACTACGTCCCATATGGTTATTAAATTATACATGTGAACACAAACAAAAAAAGCATTTGTATATTCACATATTTTCTCAGGCACTTGTTTTCCTTTGGTCCCAAAACGTCGTAATATATTTCCCAACATGAGTGCACTACCCCAGTGTTGGCCCAGTGTACTAAATGTGAATTCATAGAGGAGAATTAGAGAGCAAGCATTCTCTGGAGGCAAGGAAAATGTTGTTCATTGCCATGGAAACACACACTCCATGCCCCAACACACACATGCACACACACTCAACAATAAGGAGGTAAGTAGGTTAGTAAACAACAGAGCATCTGTCCAGGTTAGGAGAGGACTGTGTCTGTGTGAATTTGAAGTGATTTGGGCAGTCTAGCTGACTCTCTAGACCAGTGCCACTGAAAAATGTTGACACATGTCCATGAATTACTTGTAGTTTAGAGTGAACCTCAATGATGAAATGAGTTTGTTCATTAAGATGGTGGTTAGTTAGGTGGTTAGACTCTAAATATCTCTCACATTTAATAAAGGGAGACCACTCAAAACTAATGACTTAATAAAGTTGTCTGAACTGCTAAGGTGGATTTAATGTTTCATGCTTGAAGATCAATGAGATCATTCAGACGGTTGCTGTTATCATGGGTATGGTGTGTTGTCACAGTTAGATTTTGAACTTAATGCATTCCCCTGGTGTTGATATACAGAGAAGTACTCACCAGTTGATGGAGTTTAATTACTGTATGTGTCATGATTTTAGCTTTCACACTCTCACACTAATTGTAGCAGTTGCATTAATTGAGTGATAATCCATATTAGAAAAATGTGTTAGTCATAATTTTAGACATACACCTTTTAACTATGCAGTAAAGGTTTAGGCTTTATTATTTTTTTCACAATATGTTTCATGTTTAGGTCCTAATGTCCACAGTACACAACTGCAACATTGTTGCCTCAGGCAAATGCCCATTTTAAAATATAGGCTGCCGCTGAGGAAATAGAGGAATGAGATCAGATTTACAGTTTGTAAATGGACAATGTGTTTGCCAATAGATATGGGAGTTGGTCACAATGAGATAATTACATTTCAGTGAAGTGTAGAGTGTGTCTGAGTTTGATGCGTGATGCCTTTGATATTTTTACCGAATGCTCTGGATGGACCTGTTCAACATTTTGGGGAAAACATTTGGGACCAGTTGCATGGCAACCAGCGGAGACTCCAGGAAGTTACTGGTCCTGACCATGAAATAACTCTCTGTAAAACAGCGATTTATTGTTTTTACAATTCAGTTTGTACAGATTTAAACAAATAAGATACAGCACTAGGGATGGGGCGATTTTATCGCAGATAGGGGTAACAAAAAAACACTTGATTGTGGTAAATTTCCATTATCGGGATAATCGTTAATATCCTCAGTGACCTGAAAAGCCCAATGCCAGTGTCAGTTGGACTTTATTTTTGTTAAAGGATAATTCCTGTATTTCTAAAGTCAGGGATAAATTATATATACTGATGCAATTGATGAAATTGTTGTCTGTACCACTTGACATCATGAAGTGGAAAAATAGAGCCAGATTTAAAACAAATACAGGAATTATCAGAAGAAAGAATAAACTCACACAATGTTGCTGTTTTTTTTAAATAATTTATTTATCCTTTATTTATGCAGGGACACCTTATGATTTTTAATTACCTTATTTAAGTTTTTTTTTAACTAAAAATGATGCACACTAAAAAGATGTGTCCCCTATCTGTGATGCAATAAAAATATTTGTTTCTTAACAAAACGTAAGTTATAGTGATTCCAGTATGTTTTAGTGTCATTTTAAGAGTTTCAAGCATAATTTGATCATTATCGGGGTAATATTGTGAATGGCAATTATTTTGGCCAGGATAATCATGACATGAAATTTTCATATCATCCCATGATGATATGTGTCATAATGCAGACAAAGTGAACGGATTAAGAATCTAAACAGTAGCAGATTAGAGTGAGAGCCTAGATTTGTTTAACTGGTTTTGGGGTATACAGTAAGTATGGGTTAGTACTGATGATAGTGAGTGTGGTATTGAGCCCACAGACCTATCATACCAATCTATCTGAGATGGATACACTTGCCTTTATGGGCTTGTGTGTCTCGGAAGCCTATAAAAATAATAAATAGCCTACACCATATTGCATAATGCTATGGGCATGGGCTGCTTCAAAGTTTCCTTGGATGGCCCTGCTATAAACTACATTGAAATGTATCAGAATTATACTGACAAGGCTATGAGGATTTTACTGATTCAACTGTGCTATAGAGAAAGTGGATCTGTCTGGCAATGTATAGAACTTCTCACATTCAACAGTGTAAAAGCTGTTAGTTTTATTCTAAGTTTTTTATTCTACAAATTCACTGATTCACAATTCCTCCTAAAGGCATTGCCAGAGTATCCCACTGAATTGTCCATCAGTGTCACTGGACAGATTTATTTATTTAATACTTGCTCTCCTGGGGCTTTTTGCTCTTAAAAGCTGTATTTGTCTGTGTGTGCATGCATGTGCGTGCAGACACACACTTTTCTGACATGTATGTTTTATGGCAGCTTGAAATATTTCTGCCACTGCATGAATCTTGTATGGGTTAGGCGCTTTTAATTATTACAAAGTGTTCTGGTTCTCTTTTCCCTTCCTTCTTCTCTCCCCCATCAGCATATCACCCCTCTGTGGTTGGCTGTTCATGTTCTAACAATTTTCACGCATTATTAAAGAGCTGACTATGACGAGTCATTTGCTACCATTCTGTCTCACCTTTTCCTCTGTTAGGAGCACGGTGATAGTTGACCCCATTGAGACCTCTTTCTCTGGGTTGTGGATTGTTTGTTTTGGTTTGTGTGTGTAAATAAATAAATAAAAAATATTTTTTTAAAAAAGACTGTGGAAAGTGTGTATCCAGAGAGGGTTAAAAGGGAAAATGAGGGTCAGCAGAAAATTAGCCACTATGCTAATTTTTTTTTATGCTCGTTTCAGAATAACCATGCTGAAGTTTGCCTTTACTTGGCTGTTTTTGATAAGATATAATACATTTAAAAAAAACAAATGTAAACCATGGAACAGAAAAGCAATATTTTCTGTACTGAATTTGAAAAGAGCCAAGCTATGCCTAATCGCTGGATGTTGCATGGTGACAGTTTGAAATGAAATCCAAATTCTGAAGGTTAAATAAAAAATAAAATGTTGGTCAAGATGAGAAAAAGACATGTTCACCAAAGAAGCGTTACTGATGGGATGCCAGCATTCGGAAATAACCACGATGCCTGGCAGGTTTTCATTGTCTTTGTTCTTGCTTTCTTTCTCCATCTCTGGTCCCCCACTTATAGCCGAGCAACTGTCCCCTGTGCCAGTCATGCCTGAAGAAGAATGCCGTTCTGTCTGCTCCATAGCTTACCGTGCGGCTGTCTCCTCCTTCCACATCAGATCAGGAGGAACCAAAAAAACAAAGCTGCATCCCACCTTAAAACTTACTCTGCCAACAGCCCCTGTACCCATTTGAGAGAGGCTCTATGACAAACTGGGCATGATGGCCAGTGGGCAAGCTGCCGATCACTGCAGCATGCCTTGGCGGGGGGGTCTCATTGTCTCTTTGAACCTCCAGCTCTGGTGGCCTCCTCTAAAGGGAACACTGCCCAGTTCCTCTCCTATCGTTTTTTAAGTGGACTGAATACTAGTCTGTGTAGATATTTGTGGGAGACCAGTAGTCCTTTTCTGTGACGCGCTTTTATTGCATTGTGCATGCAGACTGCTAGTTGCTCTGTTTCTGATAAGTATCCATTAGTCCCCTAGTGTGATGACATATGTAGCCAGAGCAATCCTTGAACACTGTATAAAGTGTAGAAATATTAGAACATGAGAGTGCAGTGAAAATTTCAAGGCAGCACTTCAGCACATGCCAGTGTGGGTTTAGTCAAGTCTAGGTAAAATTATAATGCTGGATGCTTTAGTACCCTGGCAAGCAGTTGACAAAGATTGTTGATGTTGTTTGTAGTCCTTTAGATATAGATTAATATATTATTTTTGTAAGGTGTTTTCAATAAGTAATCTTTTGAAATGTCCTTGAAAGTGTGTGATGAGATATTCCCAGACCTAGCCACTGCATAAGCACATGCGAATTACTGTTACAATAATTGTAATGAAATATAATCATACAATAATTGTACAGCATTAGCTGGCACCAAGTGTACTCTATTCCCATCTGGGTTGTCTGGTGTGCTGGTCGTGGCTGACAGGAAATTGGGAAATGCGTGGCTGGTCATTAGAAGGGGCGGGGCAGGCAGATCATGATTTCTTGTCAGAGTTAGCCTATTCATATCTTAGTGGGGAATGTGTTACAGATATAGATAATACAATGGAGACCTTCTGTTGTATTAAGGCAAAAGCTTTGCTCAAGACCTATAGGGAGTATACGTAAACTGTACAGAATGATCTCTGTTGAATACCGTTATGCAGTCCTGACCATTTAGTCCTTTGAGAACCAGGCTGTCACTGATTCCACTTTGGCAGATTTAGATCATTCCAGTGGCCCTTGACAGAATTCTAATGGCTAGGACTTTATGGATTTTAATGAGTCTATTGTGATCTAGTGTCCAGATCCACATCTGAGCTCATTTACACACATACACACAAATGTGGACCTTTTTAAAATGATCTCCTTTTTCTTTTGTGAGAGTTGTTTTATGAAAGGATTACTTTTTTTAATCCTGGCGTTGCTCCGTATTATGCAGTGTCAAAAGCTGTCTGATGTGACTCAACAGGCCCTTTTGGTGCCAAGACCCCAAAGGGCTTCTTTGGGGGTTAGGGTGTGCCCACTGACAGGTCATGGTAATGCCACTCATTGTCAGGTTCAAACGCTTGTGTCCCGAGGAAACTGACTTGTGGTGGTTCCTACGTGTTTTCTATTTCACACTCTTTCTTTGTCTGCTCTTCTCTCTGACTTTGTTGCTCTTGTATGTATCTCAGTGTCTGCTTGGGAAAAGCAGTAAATGAAGGCAAATGCCTTGAAGTTTCACTGTATTTAGCATTCTTGCTTGCTTGCTGTGACACTTTTACTGCACTCAGAGAGCAGGCTTTGGTTTTTCCCCTTCCTCTTAAAACCCCAAGCACCATCTGTTGTCATCATGGGTGCCTGGTTAGGTTTTAAAATGGGGGAGCAGACTTGGAAAGATACATATTTGGTGGGGAGTCTGGGGAAGGGGAAAATAATTGTAATTTAAAAATTAACAGTAATGGACAAAATCACTGAGGGGATGTAGTGGTGAAATAAAAGGTGGGTAAACTATAAATGTCCACTGGCTTACCTGTCCTATGTTAACTAACAGGAAACGGGTAAATGGGATTTGTTGGGTCTCTGTAAATAATATTATAAAGAATACGGTCTAGACCTGCTCCATAGGAAAAGTGCAATGAGATAACTTCCATTATGAATTGGTGCTATATAAATAAATAAAATGAATTAAACTCATAAAAAGGTGAGTAAAGCCTATGTTGCATTTGAAAAAGGCAGGTAAACTGTGTTGATGTGCATTTACCCTCCACTTCATCACAAATAATAAAATCAACAGCGCTAATGCAAAATATTAATGGCGACGCTACACAACTATTTGATTCGGCTCCTTTGTGAAGGTCCCAACGTGGGTAGCCTACTATTAATTTATAGAGCACCTTTACACTAGTGTAACAACATCATGCCATCAAGCCCTTATGTCCAAACCCAACAATAAATTCCAAAATTCCATTTGTATAGACAGATTTTGCAGCCTGTGTGTACAACTGATCATCAGTTATACATATACACCAGCCATGCTCTGTATAGCCTCACTAGAATTAAACCAGAAAAGAGGACAAAACTCAGACAATTAAACACAATGACCAACAATGAATAAAAAGAGCTATGGACACAGCGGCGTGTGCAACAAGCAATATTAGGCTACAGAAATTAAATAACTGCCACTTTAACAGCAGAATAAAACATCACCAAAGCAGACAATACAGAGATGTTTAAACTATATAAACTCCACCGCGGCTGCAGCCACAAACACACATTAAAAGTAAAGAGACATGCACAGTATTTACACACTGCATAGCGCATTGGTTGTTGAC
This sequence comes from Siniperca chuatsi, assembly GCF_020085105.1. NCBI lineage: Eukaryota > Metazoa > Chordata > Actinopteri > Centrarchiformes > Sinipercidae > Siniperca > Siniperca chuatsi. The sequence continues at coordinate 9,868,896 of NC_058057.1, forward strand.
GTCCCCCTGTAGTTGTTGTACTCACATGTGTGAACGGCATTCTGTGAGTCTTGTGCACCTTGAATTCCTCAACAATCTGCTCTTGGTTCAACTTCTTTGCCTGACCATTCTCGGTGCATATCATAACCAGTCCGCTTAGCCTCTGTGTTCCAATATAACCAGCGTATTTGCGAAAACAAATTGTTGAGGTCACAAAATTATATTGTTACAAATCCTTGAGCATTTTTAAGTGGGTATACGGAAATCCTGGAGCTTTCTTAATCGGTATACGGCATATACCTGTGTATCATGTAGACTACACCACTGGTCAGACTCCTGTGTAGACTGACAGACTGATTGACAGCCCAAGCATGCTGTGGCAAATGCCGCGATTGGTTCATCTAAGTCAGTTCAAAGGGTGGTCCAAAAATGTATGATTTTTTTTATTACTTGTTTTTGTCTGTTGCTGAAAATAGTAAAATGATCATTGATATAGGCTGATTAAATGTAATCACCTAATTGCAGAGACTGTGATAAGTTTATTTTTAAAAAGACAAAAAGTGTAGCAAAACTATAACCTTGCTCCTGCCAATTAAATAATGGGGATGCATTTGCTCCTCTTGCTCCATTGCTCAGGCGCCTCTGGTTGTCATTAGTGTCCAACATCCGTGATCTAGCAGGGCTGCTGTCTCTGTCTACTTCACTCTTGCAATCTTTGTCACCCACTGCCTGTTCCTCTTTGGATTTAAATCTGGACAATCAACTTGCAAGCTACGCTATAATACTATGTGAGTGAGGAGATATGTTTTTTCTTTTCTACAGTATCTTTTCAAAGAGGGAATTGTGAGAATGTGTATTTTGTCTGCAATGAAAGACTTTAAATCTTGGATTACTTTTAGTTCTTTAACATTTGAAAGTTCTTTATTTTAAAAAAAAAAAATTAAAATTTTATTTTTTTTTGCATTTCCTTGTCTCATCCTGCTTTGCCTCTTATTCTTGCCGACCTAGAACCTAACATCTGTTTGCCCGAGAGAAATGTTTGGACAGATATGCATATGTCCAATCATGCACTCAGAGTGTAATGGGCATTTGCCATGAAGTGGATCTAATCTTTTTCCCCTGTTAAGAGAGTGAAAATTTTAGTTACATGAGAAGTGTGGCAGGTGTGGGTAAGGGCTGTGTATTGACCTAGGAATCAGCTGCCTGAACAGCCGGTCATTTATGTAGTTTCCCTTAATTATTGTGAATGTTGAATTAATAAGGTTTCCTCTTTATATTTCTCTCTCCCTCTTTCGTCTCTCCATCATAGATCATATAAAGCGGAAGATTCGCCGGCGGCCATCTTGGGGGCGGGGCATCATCCGTAAGAAGAAGAACTATAGGAAAGGAACAGAAGAGGAGGAGGAGGAGGAGCCCGAGGCAGAAGTGGAAGCTGCAGGGCCCAGTGACTCATGTTTGACGCAGGATGAGGAATCATCTTGTGATATCACAGGTCCCCAGCCCAATGGTCACCATCCCCATGTCTCCTCCACAGAGGAGGAGAGCTCCAGTGAGCCCCCTGTTGCAGCTCCTGCTGAACCTCCAGATGCCAGTGAAGCACGAGAAGACTCAATACCTAAGAAGGAGGAGGAGCCCACAGCCAAAGAGGCAGAGTCTGAGAACACAGAGAAACACACTGAGCTGCATTGCCTTGGTGGCAGTTCTCAGCCCAAGGCAGACGGGGATAGCCAGGCCAAGCAGGTGGACTTCCAGCCTTTGATTGAAACGTCAGAATCTTCAGATGCTGACGCCCAGCCTAAGCACACAGGGGGTCTCCTAGTATCACAAGTGGACTTTGTGAATGGAAATGAGTCAATGGACAGCCTAGACTCGCAGACCCCCAAGAGGAGCAGTGAGGCTGAGAAAAGGACTCCTCAGAGCACGGCTGAAGGCTCTAATAAGCCAGAACAGGAAGAGCACAAAGACAAAAATGAGAGCAAACCAACTCAGGAGCATCCTCCCCAGGATGGGAGCGCAGTAACAGAAGATGTTGAAGAAGATCAAGATAAAGAAGGTATAAAGCTATACTTAGTTTTCTGTGGTCCAGCTTTATGAGCACAATTGGTTAACTTTTTTCTCCATCTATCTTAAGTATGTTTATTTTGTATGTTTTAATGCCTTTAGCATTCCTTGAAAATGCAAATATACCTATTTTTACCAGGAAGTAGTAAAAGTAACCTAATTGTTGTTGTTGTTTCAGTAGTTGATGTTCTTAGTTTGAACTGCATCTGAAGTGAGTTTTTAAGTGAGAAGCGAAAAGTTCTCAGCTACTCGTTTTGGTCTCTTCATTTTACTTGCTAATAATTTGATCTTTACAGTTGAGAATTAAGCAAGTTAACAGAATCTAGTCATTTTACACATCTAGTCAGTGCTTTGCCCACCACTTAATTATGATGATAAATTACATTTTTGATTACCATCCAGCTCTTATGATTTGCACTCAGTTTAGCTTTTAAAATAGAGGTTGCATGAATAATGCAACATTAGTCATACAGGATATAAAAATGCTTAGCAGACAGTATATTTCAATGGAAAAACTCCGGGTAGTATGTAGGTATGTAACCTGAAATGTTTTTTGTTTTTTGTCCATGAAAGATTCTCTCTCTCACACACACACACACACACACACACACACACACACACACACACACACACACACCCCATCTCTGACTCTGCCATATATTTTCTTCCTTTGGCATGAGCCATTATGTCCTTTCTATTGGTGTGTAGTGTCTGAGTCAGAGATAAGCCAATAAGTTTATGGGTTTTGATTACAGGCCCGTGGTTTGGCTTGTGATGAGTAGAGGCCAGCTGGAAGGCTGAGGTAATGGTGCTGCTCGAATATGGAGAAGCCATCAGAGGATGGCACGATCAGAAAACAGAACACAAACAAAATGTGGCTCCTCAAACAATAGACAACTCAGCTACTCAGCCCCCACACTCATTACAAGCTGAGCCAGGCCTTTTTTTCCATCAAAGCGTTTCTTGAGCGCTGTTATAAATGGACAGGAAAGAGGCCAGATGTGAAATATTGTGCCCTTAGTAGCTGCTACTAGCTTTAGATAGATTTTCTTCACAAACTGTAGTATTGCATTAATCTTGTAGCCGTGGCAGTTGGAATTTTATTTTATTTGAAACTTTCCAGTTTGTGCTTTTTAGTGGCTCATGACAAAAACAAAAAGAGGTCTCAAGTTTGGCTGATCCATTCATATTAGGTTGTTTTTGATTGCTATCACACTGCATCAATTCTTTATAACCTCATTGTTAACCCTTCTTCCATCAATAATCCATTTATCTTTTCATAGGGAGTTCCAAAGCAAGGAAATGCAAGAGGACCCTATCAGAGCTGCTTAAGGGATCTGCTGAAAGGACAGAGGAAGAGCCGCAACCAGTCCCTCCCCGTCCTCCAGTAGTGGTTGACCACGAGCGACTTTCGGTAAATTTTTCTAAAAACTCAGTTCTTTTGCCGATTAGTGGTATATTGGTACATGAAATTCTCGGTCTGAAGGCTACTGTGATTTTGGGCTCATGGTTCGGGATCTTTTCAATGCAGTATGGAAACTAAAGAAAGCACAAGAGTAAATAATAAAGTTAATGAATTATAGTTAGCTGCTTCAATGTCATGGCTTACTGGGACACTTGAATAGAATGGAGCCATCATTAATGTTGTTTGTAACATCTGCGCTTTTACTACTATGACAAGTGAATGTAAGAATTCATTATCCAAATTGTACAGTGTGCCCTCAAAATGATAAAAACATAATCTATAAAAAAATATTTCTTGTATCACAAGAAAAGCAGAAAGTGCCCTCAGACTGGAGACTTTCACAAAGAGACCCAACAAAAATAGGATGTGGCTGTTATTTGATTATTTTTTTATTCATTGTTTAAACCCTTAATCATATGGCAGGACTGTGAAATAGAAGTTTGTGGCTCAAAGTGCATTCCTCAGAAAATTGTGTGATAGATGGCAACTTAGATGTAAATTTCCTCTGAAATGGGGTTTGTTTTAGACCTAGAGACTCTCAACCTGATTGTTGTTCATCTGTCCATTGTTTTGTCAGTTGTTGGTTTGTTGTGTTACTGCAGCATTTGTTGACATGGTCAGCATTTCTAATTACAAATGCACCCAGAAATCTCCACCAGAGCTTGAAGACACTGGCCGCAGGAGACCACATTCACTGTTGCTCAAACACATTAAGACAAATCCTCATAGCCACTCTAGTGCTAAAACATTATCTAACCCTTACCAACCCACCAAGTGTCTGGCTTTTTAAAGCCCCAGTCCGTGCCTCATCACCATCTTGCTTGATTCTGCACGGTCATCATTCTAATTCAGACCATGAAGGATGTAGCAGCTGGGGTGATTTGGCATTTTGTACTGACTGTGGATTGGAGATTTAACAGGTACTGTGATCTGTATCAAAGCAATGCTCTGGTAACGGGAAGATGTACATTCTTAAGGGGGAAACATGGTCACACAAAATATCCATGGTCATTTGTTATGATCGTGATCACTTTATGTATTCAGTTATAATATCAGCAGTTAGGAATCAGTGTTGGTGTGTTTCAGCACTTGAAGAACATTGCAGCACATTTCAAAAATAATTAAACAAATTCAATAATTAAGCAAAATTCATTATGTAGTGACAGACAATCTTGGAGACAGAAAACTCAGAAGTTACAGTGTAGCCAAATACAAATATTTGTTCACTTTTGATTTCTTATATATAAATTACTAAGGCCATAAAGAGAGGGTAGATATTTTTCCACCAATATAAACAGCCCCACATCCCACCAGTACATAAGAAAATGTTGAAATAAAAGACTTCTTGGTTGCAACGGAGCCAGCTGTGGCAAACTGTCACATTTTGCAACTGACTAATTAGACTGTGATTATGGAAAAGAGGAGCTATAATCTAAAAATGTTACCAATATGCTTTTTTTTTTTTGTCTTATTCAAGTTCATACGGGTAGTTGTTTAAATGTTGTTGACTGTGTGGGTGAAGGGTTTTTTGAGTGTTTTCTCCTCTCCTGTGTAAAAAAACAGCATTCAAGCTGTTCATTTCTATACTGTAGACTAGTCACTTATTGCTTCCTATGGACTGTTGAATCACTTTTTGTGTACAGACATTAATATGCAACAGCAGTAATGGGCCTGTGTATGTCCCTCGGTTAGAATGGTGTTTAAAAATGGCAATGATGATCAAACTCAGCTTAGACCTGTCTCCTTTTGAAGGCTAACCTTTCATGTTATCTTTCGTGAGCCAGCAGAGGTAGCTAGACCCGTTCTCCCATTTTCTTGTTGGCATACCCTCTCATATGCACTGCATGGTGCTCATCTCAGAAACCTTCTGCATTTAGCGTTAATCCATCCCTTTTGTCTTCCATCCTTTGTTTAGCTTCCAAACATAGAAAAGGTTAAAACAGAATTAGTATCTGGATAATTAGAAGTCTTCCATTATTTGAAAGGGGCCTAGAAGGCAGCACATACATTGAAAGCTTTTTGTGGAATGGGACTTAAGGTATGGAGGATGGGGAAACTCAGTCATGGGTGACCAGCCTTAAGCTTCCTCCAGTGTGGAGCTGATGCTGTCACACTGCCCTTCTCAGATGGATAACTTCCAAGGCTTATCCCTCCTTTCAATTCACCCTATGGTTATGCCACTGTCTCTCTCTCTCTCTCTCTCTCTCTCTCTCTCTCTCTCTCTCTCTCTCTCTCTCTCTCTCTCTCTCTCTCTCTCTCTCTCTCTCTCTCTCTCTCTCTCTCTCTCTCTCCCCTTTTCATCTTTTAACTATCAATTTTGTATCCCTTTCATCTGAACATGGAGGGAGCCAATTATAGTGGCAGACCCTTTTCACATCTCTCAATCAACAGGTGTTGTTCTGCAACATTTGAAGGAAACAAGGTTATGACTCAAACATGAGCTTCTCTCTGCCTCAGTAGATCTGCCAACTTGTCCCAGGATATGTTCAAGTTACAAAGAGCATGTGAAGCAGCTCCGCGGTACAGTCACGCTAGGGTCCCACCTAATACCCCAAGTGTAAATTGGAGCCTTGGCTCAGTGGGCTCCCCTGACAGCACTTCTCACTGATCGGGTGGGGGCTGCTTGGTTTTAGGGCTCTCTGTGTAGTGTAATTGATGTAAAAGAAGTGTTCTTCTGACATGTACTTGCCTCTTTCCTCCATGCTCCGAAGTGACATCCAGCTATCAAGCCATTATCTAGTGGCTTTTACTGATGTCCCCTGGGCATGATGGGGATGGTGGGGTATGCATCTTGTCTTGCCGAACCTGACTCCATCTTTCAAACTGATTGACAGGCTTTTTAGTTGGCCTGATCTTAGTGCTTCAACTGGCTGCCCCTATGAACAGCCACACACAGAACTAATCTGGAGGTTTATTTTGTTAGTAGGGGAAGAAGGGAGATATCTTAAAGAAACAGATCGTGAAAAGAGGGGACTGTGAATAATTGCTTTTTCATCCCCAGCTTACGGAACAAATTGAATATCCGGTGCGCAGGATGAGAGTCACCATTTAAGCAGATATTTGCTGGCAGGGCTGGGACTGGCATGCTGCCTGATGTGTGTTAGGGCCCGCAGTGAGTGGTGTACTGTTCCTTCTCTCTTCCTTCAGTCGAATTCATTGATTGCAGAGGGCTCATTATTTCTGACTTTTAACTTGATAGAAGAGACTCTGAAATCTCTCTGGAATTAAATACAATCAGACTGTTATGGGTTTGTTCACAGACCCTACACTCAAAGCCTGCAGGACAGAGATTATTATTATTATTAGTATTATTTCAGTATTTGAATCCCGCCTTTCAGAGCCATGGATGGCACAGTTATTTGCTCTGATTCACTCAGTAAAATCAAGTGCCAGTTTCACTGAAATGATGCTTGATGCTATCTGGATCAAAATGAATTCCTCAGCATGAATAAATGGATCCTGAGAGTTGTTTCTCTTACTACTCAAAATGTCTCTTATAGTCAGCTGTTTTCTTTCATTAATAATCAGACACTTGTCCACAGATGGACTGGAAGAAGTGGTACTGACGATTGCAGATGAGAATTCAGTAACAAGAAATCCAATCTGGCCCAGCAATTTTTCCTCCATTTTACCAAGAACACACAGTTTATTGTCTGCTCTGCTGTTTTCTTAAGCAGCTGCCTAGAAAGAGCTAGTGTTTCTAGTTGCTGGCACAGTATGGAGTATTTTGGCTTGATGCATAGCTATTACACCATATCAGGATTTCCTGTTTTAGAAAAGCCTGTCAAAAGAAATGGCCTCATTCCAGTTTGTCATCTTCATTCATTTTTAGTACTAATAACAGTGGGGGGCCCTCTGGCGAAGTAGCCATTTGAAATGTCTGTTCAAAAGAGAATAGCTTAATAGTAGTGCTGGACTAGCGTTTGATTGTCAATGAAAATAGATAGCGTTTGAAGTGCTTCTTTTATTTTCATTCATTCCCACTGATGGCCTTGACAGTGTGGCTATTTGCATGTAATTGCACTCCCATAGCTGTGCCTCTTGGCCATGCATGTGAAGGCCAGTAGTGTCAATAGCTCAGACAACATAAACATACCCGTGTCTTGTATTTTCTTCATATTCTGTAGGAGTTTTCCCTCTTTCCAAGCCTTCCGCGTGATTTATTATACCCTTTTGTAGTGCTCACACCTCATGCATCCCACTCAACCCTTGGCTTATATAAACTAAAGGTTTAGATTGTGTGGGATTTTGTACTCATGATTAGTACATGAAAAGGATTTTCATTTTCAAATGCTTGCCTTTGCTTTTTTCAACCCTGGCAAATATAACAGTAGCCAACAGTATTGGTTTACCACTGGAAGCAAGAATGTTATAGCATTTAGGTTGATGGAAACATGCTGTAGGGGCTGGAAGGAATATAATACTATTAGGATGCTATTACAATTGTTAGTTAATAGCCACGGTGGGAATCAAAGTCAGGGTAAAATTTAAAAATAGCAACAGAGCTGTGGATTAAATATTGTAAATGTTAACAAACATTACTCTCTGACCAGTTAGTGTCTTACATTTGTTTTCACTTACCAATTAAACCACAAACTGTGTATGTTGATAACAAATATAAAAGAAGACTCATGTCAACAGATTCTGTTACAGCCCCATCACCTGACTGCTTAAAATCTCTTGGTGACAGTACATGTTTGTATATTCTGAAAACATATTCTCATAATGCATAACGAACCGTCTGAAATGCTTAGTGCTTGGTCAGCACATTTCACACCCTTCCCTCCCCAATACACACACAAACACACACTGGTTGCACTACACATGTAAAGGACGTTGCATCGATTAACCTTTATTTCCCTTGAGGTTTACCCTAAGTTTAACCATAGCTGGTTCATAGCTAGTCCCTTTCCGTAACCTTGACCTAATTTTAACTTTTTCTGTATTCCTTTGCCTTTTGCTTTTACCTTCACTGCATTTATTTTGAAAACATCTCTGCAGTAGGTGAGGTGCAGGGGTATGTGGAGGTATGTTTGGGGTTGTTTGTGTAAAGTCAGTTTCTCTTCCTTTTATTGCCTAGTGATATTGGATCTCTGCTGTCTTGAATCTATAAAATATTAAAATCCTTTCCTGTAGCCTACTTACCAAACATTTTATTTTTCTCATACAGTACTTATCTCTTTTATTGAATAGAATCTTTATTCTTTCAAACTTTTTCTCCCCAAAACCTGTTAATGAAAACAGAAGAGTAAAGGTCGCTTAATCATTTTCACATCTCTCATTATTCATTATTCTTACCTTGACAAATAGTCGGTAATAGTGAGAGATCAGTGACGATAATTACTCTCCGATTGGACAGTGTGGCACAATCCGACAGTGATGCATTTTTTTCTCTCTAATATTTGGAGTTGATTTTGCCTAAGCTGTAGCTACAAAAATCACATTGCTGACACAGTTACATAATGCCATGGTGGCAGAGCAGGATTTAATGTCAAACAATTACATTGGTACTCTGCCATGGATGGATAACACCAGAATGGTTAAGATAGATAAGGTAGTTTGGTCAGTATGTGGCATATTTATCTCTGTTGCATTAAGTAACGGTAACTATATCAGACATTATGTTAAATATTCTGCCCTAATGTTAATGCTAAAAGAGAAAGACATTGCTTTATGGGAACCAATTGTAGGAAGTGCATGTAGAAATGTGGCCGTGAGATTTAGCGTACATTTGCCATATTGTGATACATTTTGACAAATATAGGAAAATATTAATATTGATTTCCAACCTTATCTCCCAGCCCTTAGTCAAGGAAATTAATCTTACTCCCTTGTAGGGGTGTAACGGTGCACAAACTCATGGTTCGGTAGGTTTTCAGTACAGCAGGACAAACAAAAAATTTAGAAAATAACATTTGTCATTCATTTTGAAAAATGTAAACATTCAACAGCTCATTGGCCATAATTCTTACTGTAACAGTTAAGGCACTCAAATACTGGCATATTGTCAATAAGAACAAATAAATAACACAATAACGTCAGACTCTGACCTGATGATATTTCCTAAACTGCAGCTTGCGCTCATTGATACAGGCCAGGCATAACGGACTGACAAAAATGCACATGTGAACACGCATTGTAGCGAGGCTCAAGCACTTCTGTATTCTCTACGACCAAGTATGGTTGCATATCTGCAGCAATAAACACTCCTATAGCATTAGTTTTTACTTTGGCACGGTCCGAATCCGCAGCGAGAGGCTGCCTGAACACTGTGTGTTTTTATCTTGTTCCGCTAATCATCACATTTGGGTGATGCCGTCGTTAAGTGTCATGTTTGAAGTGTTTCTATAGACATAACGGGACTTCAGTTTGACACTAATCATTGTCCATTTTCGCTGAAAAATTTTGCAAAGATGGCACCTATTCATTTAGATGAGAATTGCTCGTCTGGCGCATAAGGCAAAAAACGATGTGTATACATAAATGATATATAGTCGATTAGTACTTTCTAAGCTCTATATTGATTTAACACAACTCCTTTATTGATCTTTGTCCTAAAGTGAACATGGAACTTGGTCTGACCCCCCTCTGTTGCAGATGTGCTCTGGCAAATTTTGCTATTTTCATAATGTGAATGTCTGAGACACTGATTAAACCTGGTGACTTATAGACTTAGCGTGACAGAGTAGGTATGGAAATACATGGAAATGTTAATTTACATACATCTTGATGCATCTTTTTTTAAATATATTTTTAGGCCACATATTAAAATCATTAGTAAACAAGTAATACCAAAGCAATATAAGTGGATTTGGTGTATTAATATATTTAATCATGTAGTTTAATATAGATCTTGCACAAAGGACCTTACTGCATAATATTATATACCTTTTCCTCCTTTATATTGAAAAAAAGAATGCACAGCTATCAGATGGCTAGGAATTAAAGGAAGTAAAGTAAAGCCAACCATTGCATATTTAGGATGAGTTGTCAACCCCAGCAGGGTTTTTTTCATGCCCAGCCGAAAGGGATGACCATTTCATTTTAATGTGCTGAGACCATGGTAATATGATTTGTCATGATTGTCCCTGACCCTTATAACACTATCTATATTGCATTACCTGTGTGACCGAGTGTCCTGTAAGCCACATTATGTGCCACTGCAACTGGATTCCCCCCCACACACACATCCACCCTCAGCCTTCATTAAAGGCATTCATGGTAACAGGCAAACCAGAATCACTTATAATTCATTCTTTTGCTAGTGTTGGAGACAAAAAAAAAAAAAAAATCGGTAAGTTAAAACAGGAAGAAGGGGATGAACTGTTCTCGTAGAGGCAGATATATTGAAGGCTTAATAGTGTCCCTGGTGATGGAGACTGTTGGACTTCAAATTCTTGTTTTTTCCCTCACTGCCTGTAATCCTTTTCTCTCACTCGGTACTGAGGATGGCTCTTCATACAAACACACACGTAGCTAGTGAAGCATCCTTCAGTGATTAAAAAGGAAGACTCTACTATATCACAGTTACCTCCAGTCTGCATGTATGATTGTTTACAGGTTGTTTGTTTGAAAATATTTTGTTTTTGTATTATGTTAATATTATGTAACAAACTTAAAGCACAGAATGATGGTAAATAAATGCAATGCTCCACAGCAACATGTTTGCACATTTTATTAGTGCAGAACACAACATTCTTATTTACAGCCATCAAATTATTATTATTATTATTTTATTTTTTATTTTTTTGGAAGACTTTGGGATTGTGGGGTGAGTGTACCATGACATTTCACTAATTATAAAGAACAATAACACCAATGGAACATCTCTGTACAAGTGTACCTGGGGTGTGGACTAAGTGGGCAACTAGCTCAGCTTGCAAACAGTGTTAAATTTCACAGGTGACATTTATACATTTATTAATATGTGCTGTATAACACACAGAATCCATGTTGACTGATGTAGATGTTTCAAATCAAGGCACAGAGCCCAAATTTGAGAACCTGGTGTCAGAAGAGCAGCATAAATAGTTTGAAACGGTAGGCTAGACCCAGTGATGGTTATATTGTCGCCCAGTGATCTTAACTCGGAGGGCACGAGGAATATGAGAAGTATCGGCATGCATGTGCATGGGGTTGATGGTGTGACTAGAATTGACATTTCATCTGGTTCATAGGTCAGGGGTTAAATACCAGAGCTGCAACACTGTGTGATGAAGTGTGGTTCCTGCCTCTAGCCTGAATCCAGTGGCATGAATCACTTCTGGTTTGTTCCACTTATATTTTCTCAATATTTAGCAAGTATTTAGCGTGTGTTGTTTTGCATTAGCATTTTGATTTTGGTAAATGTAATTTAAATTGTGTAATTGTCCATTCAGAATTCTGCACAAATTACCAGACGTGAACATGAATCCAGTAATTATTAGTCATTGTGTTGGAATAAATCCTGGTAGTTAACACCTGTTAAAACCCTCTTTCGCAGGCAGAATTTTGGCACTAACATAACTCCATATACCATTATTCTGCTTTGTTCCCCCAAGCCACAGTCATCCCTAGCTCTCTTAGCTCCATCTGTGGTTTTAAGAAGCATGGGGATAGATGGAGTTGTGAGTAAAGAAAGGGACGTGTGTAAAGATGGGGAGGGGAAGATGGAACAGGGAGTTTAGAGGGGGTGAGGTTAAATGGTCCATGTCAGTAGCAGTCTTTAACGCATGGGATTACTGCCCCTTTTGTGTGCAGTGAGTTCACTCAATCACTGAGCCTGTGTAAGACACACTCACACCATTTACCCCACACTGTCACAGACATCCTGATCAAGCTGACAAAGGCTGGGAAGTACACTGCTGCAATCAGCTGGCTAACAGTAAGAGGAGAATAAATTGAGGGGATGAAGAGTGAAGGAACAAGGAAGGAAAGACACAAACAAGAAGAGAATGAAAAGGCAAATACATTGGAAGCGAGGAGGAGGAGGAAGAAGTGTCTGAAAAAATGGGGTTGAAGAAGACGTGAGGAGGGCTATGAAACATTGAAATAGGTGGGAAGTGAGAAGATGCACTATAAAGGAGAGAAGGTGCACTATAAAGTAGAGAAATGCACTTTATGCAAGAGATGAGAAAAGTAATGTTAAATAGAAAGGAATGCAGTGGCAGTTGGATGAAAGGAAGGTCGGAGCAGTGTCTTACAGATAACTTCACATTATCACACATATGTGAGATGGGTTGTAATGGTGCTAATTAAAGGTTTTATGCATGTGTTGTTAAAATTGGCATCTCACCGTGATGTGCTCCGTTTGGTCCTCTCTTATGAGTTCTCATGGCTGGGATGAAACCTATGAAACCTGAGAACTCCCTTGATGTTTGACCAGAGTTACTATATAAAAAGCACAAAAAGAATCCAATAAAATATGCTCAATATAGAGTAGCTGACAGCACTTTTTTAAGGCAGCTGTGACAATTATCTTCATCAAAGGGTTGATTATCACTACCACACATGAATTATATTATATAATATTATATATAATAATAATATTATAATATTAGAGAAATTACTAATGTTCTTAGCTTCTGTATGCACACTTTATTTGTCAAGGGACCTATAGTTATTAGATTGGCCAGGTGTAGGTTTTTATGTCAAAGACATATTACCAGTGAATCCTCCTACACGGCCAGATTAAGCTATGGAAGTGTGGATTTTTGAAAGGTATTATCTACTCAAAGTCATGTTTCCAGGCAATTGAGTTCAGTATGATAAGCATCTACTGGAAGTCAAGCAGAGAAAGTATGGAAAATGAAACTTGTTTTCAGTGACAGAATACAAGAGAGATTTGAAAAGTTTTCTTCTTTCTCCTCCTTAACTTAAAGTGGTCATATTATGCTTTTTGGCTTTTTCCCTTTCCTTTATTATGTTATATCTTTTTTTTTTTTTTGTGCGTGTAATAGGTTTGCAAAGTGAAAAAGCTCAAAGTCCACCCAAAGTTATCCTCCCACTGCTCCTGAACTGCCTGAAAACAGCTCGATTGTAGTCCAGCCTTTACTTCCATAATGCCTCACTCGGTAGCTAAAATGGAGCGTTCAAGACACAGGGTGAAAAGAGGTGCTGCAGCAATGTGCAGTATGAGAAAAATATGGTGTGTTTTGAAAATTAAACCATGTAAACCTATTCTGGTACAACCCCAAAATAAAATTATGATCCTGAAAATGAGCATAGTATGACCACTTTAAGTTAATCTGCTATTCAAAATGCAAAACCTTAAAACATTTATGTAGATAATGGCATCATAAATAAATGTTGAAAAAGCAGCGCAGAAAAACGTCTCATTGCCTTAAGAGTTAAATAGCTAATAAGTGTCTAATCCTGTAACAGGTGTCATTTCTCTCTCTTACTACTGTGGTGCTTAGTGTGGGGAAGAATTATTTTTACAGGGTTGTAATGGGTTTCTGTGATGTGAACTAAAAAATCTAAAACAAGAAAGTACTCTTAAGAATGTGGACCTCTGACAAGGCCTACTAATCTCGCCTGTCACCCATTACTTTTACTGTCAACATAGTGTAGAGGGTAGATGTGTAGTGGGTAGATGAAAAAATAGTTGAAGAACATGATGCTTGTCCTAGCAGACCTTCTGGGACCCATAGTCAGTGCTGCTTAACATTTTGGCAACCAATTATAAAGCTCATACACTGAACACCTAAACATGGCATTGTGGACCCAGGTGGCGGCGTATCCATAATGTTCATAATATTTCAGTTGAGAGGTTTGGGGAAACAGCTGAAATGCTAGCGGTCATGGTGGATCCCAAGGGCAACTTGTGTTTGAAATTCACTTTTCCGTAACTCCATTAGAGGTGTCTGTGCTGAAAAGTAAAAACATCCTAACAAAGTGAAGCCTTGCTGTCAAGGTCAAATTCCTGGTCATGAGTTAAGTCTGTCTTGGGATTAAGTTTCTACTGAAGTTTTTGTTGATGTGAAGCCGTAGTCTGTTACTTTAATCAAGACAACTGTTCTGTCATTTAAAGAGAAATCATAGTCAGATGGAGTATAGTGATTAATACAATGCTAACCTTTTTGTCTCTGTAATTTTTCTTTTGCTCACTGTAATTATCTCTCCGACGTTCACTGATGAGAGGCTTTGACAAACATCCATGTCTTATTAATCTTGACATTGCCTTGGTTTTATGTGTTTAACACATGGACACTGTCTCTCATGTACACACACACACATACGCACCATTTCATTTCTGTTGAGGCTTCGCTGTTTGCCTTGTGTCAGTGTGATGGTAACTTTAATTATTGTGCCTTTGCTGTTTCAGTCCATGCATTCTGATGAGCCCTGTGTTTACATAGACACTCATATACACACAGACTTGCTAGGGTAAAATGTGAGGAACCGGTCAATTAAAAGGGCCTTTGACTGTCCAGAATGTTTTAATTAAAGTAGCAGTGAAATGTAAACTCTGTTCTAATTATGATTAGCCTTAATTAGCTGTCACTCTGATTTTAATTGCTTTTGAATACAGCTGACCTCCTTCATCTCCATGCACCAACATCAGCGCTTAGCTTGTGTGACCAGTTATTCAGCACTGTATGATCTGTCTGTTTGTTTCTCTCATTATTGTTTATGGATATTAATGATAATATATATTGTGTGTCTTTGAGAAGTTTTTATGAGTAAATAAGTCTTTAATACTTTATTTGTAATGTATTTGTTTGTATCATCCCCCTCAGGCTCTACTGGATGTGGTGGTGAAGAAGAGTGAGGGCTACAGCGTGGAGCAGCTGGAGAGACTGTACTCCCTTCTCAGTCAGTGTATCTACCAGCACCGCAGAGAGTACGAAAAGACCCAGCTACTGGAGGTCAGAAACACACATTCAGGGCTAGCCTTTCTAAAGTGCCTTTTACTGCACAAAATTCCTTAGTTATATTAAAATGATAATAATAATAGCATAACATCACATAATACAATGAAATTGAGACTAGGGCTGAAAGTCGATTAATTGATCAGTTGATTG
Source organism: Siniperca chuatsi (assembly GCF_020085105.1). Classification (NCBI taxonomy): domain Eukaryota; kingdom Metazoa; phylum Chordata; class Actinopteri; order Centrarchiformes; family Sinipercidae; genus Siniperca; species Siniperca chuatsi. Next base: position 9,884,406 of record NC_058057.1, read on the forward strand.
ACAGAACACATATCAGCAACAATGCTAATGGTTTTCAAGTCCCTGTTTTCAGCTTCTCAAATGTGAATTTTCTGTTTTTGTCTAATTCTAATTCAATATTTTCAGGTTTTTGACTGTTAGTTGGGCAAGATCAAGCCATTCAAATATATTAACTTAGACATTTTTTCAATATTCTAAGACATGATATAGATTAAACAATTAATTGATTAATCGAGAAAATAATCAGCAGATTAATTGATAGTGAAAAGAATTGTTAGTTACAGCCCTTTGTGAGACATTGTTACGTGATTCAAACCTCTGATCTTCTCACCACACAATGGTTGCCCCAACACCTTGTTGTTAGCTAACCAGCAAGGAGGTTTAAGCTTCTAAGAGAATATGTGAACAAAGCAAATTCAGTTGTGAAATGAATGTGAGACTTCTGTTGCATCTTTTGTGTGCAATACAAAAGACAGTAGTAGTTCTGCTGAGCTTTATTGAAGCAAAATGGCCTAGAGAAGATAGCTGAGGATAAATATGTATTTTCTGGCTTTGTCTTTTTTTGGTGCTGCAGATTTGACATACAAGCAGAATAACTCTGTCCAAGTAACTCATTCATGATGCCAAGTCACATGTTTGCCATTTTGACAGTGAGGTTCTAAACAACTGGTAACATTTATTGAACTAATAACATTCCAGGCATTATGCAGATGATATCTGAGAAGACATGTTTCATGCACAGTGTCTCTTTTGAGAGGTGAGATATAGACATCCACACACACTATGACAGGCTGAAATGGGGATTAGTGTCTGGAAGTTACAGGCATCATGACAAAAACCACAGCTAGGCACAGCTATTGGAGGATGGATACCCACCATAGAAATGGAGCTGAGCAGTAATGGTAAATCAATATCAGGGTTGAATTTAAGGATTTATTTTTTATTTATATATATATATTTTTTATCAGAGTTGTATTTGCTTCAGAATAGGATCCAGTGAGGACTCTAAGTGAGTAAACAAGTGTAAAAGATTGCGTTCAGTATGTGTGTGTGAGAGAGACATGCAGATATAAGTGAGTTCCGGGAGATGGACTCCAAAACGATTCATAAAAGAACCTTATATTCCACACAATGCTCTTTTTTTTGGTGGAGTTCAAATTTATTCTATGTCTTAAAATCTGTCATTTAGCTTTTGTTGTCTAAAAGGAGGAATAAGAATTTCAAATAGGCTTAGTTTCTTTGGAAATTGAAACAAACAATACATTTCTTGCATACTGTGAGTAAGGGTTAACAAATAGACCCTTAAAATAAGTTAATTTATTTTTCTATTTTCATGTTTAATCTCTTGACAATGTTCCATACAGAAAGAGCCACTGTATCTTTTTCCACAATCCCATCTGGTGTAGGATGTCAGTGCAGACAGCGGGCCAGGAATGGCAGTGTCCTGGTGCTGGTAGCCAGAACCGGCTGTCAGGATGTCAGAGAGAGGGAGAGAGCAGTCAGCCAGGTGGTGCGGCCTGTCCACAGGCCGGCTGGTGGAGGAGGGGAGGGTACACGTCTGGATTCATTTCATACTGCCAGCCTAAATTGGTGTTTCCAGAGCAGAAATGTCAGCTCGTTTGGCATGTGTTTTGTTTGCCTGTGTTTTCGACACATCTCGACTCCACAATAGGTCATCTCCTTGTTCCTCCCTAGAGAATGCAAAAACATGCGCACATACACACACGTATGCAGGGTTGATACTCTTCACTTAATGTTGCACTCTGCACTGGTGTTTGTGTCTACGTTGTAGAGACGAGTGAAATGGAGCGTGTCCATACATTTGTCTCCTTTACCCGCCCCCGTCCTCCTCTGGGTATGGCTTGTCTCAGTCTTACAGAAGAGCTGACCTTTCAGCAGATGGAGTGGACTGCACTCTGCATCCAGTTAAAGCCAGAGGGACCATCTCTGCTCTGTACACAATACCACACCAACTATGTTCTATCTACAAATTAGCGTTCATATTGCCCTAGGCCTTGTATTACATTTTGCCTGTGTCTCAGACAGCAATTTAAGACTTTGTAAGAGCCTTTGACCTTTAACCAGAATCTGTGCGGTCCCAGAGCTGTGCATGCCTCTGGTCGAGTTAGCTGATCATCATAAGGGTTTGTTATTTCTCTGCTTATTTGTATGTTTGCTGCTGAGGATTGTGGCGTTCAGGTCATTTAATATAACTTTTTTGGCTTACTTGTTTACCGAAAGCAAGATCAGGAGCAGTGTCGATAACAAAATTGTCGATTTAGTTATTTTATCGTCTTATTCCTGCAGATAGGCGGTAAAATGTAGATGACGTGACTTTATGACATGTAAAGCTATTTGGTGTAAATCATTAATGATAAACATCTGCCTTTGATTTCAGGCTAGGGCTTCTTTTGAGATCTTCTGTCAAGACATTTTGTACCAATGTTGAATAGTCATACAAAGATAAAACCATCATAAAATAGGCAGAGAAATCAGTTTTCTCCATTGACAGTAGCCTCTGTGAACAGAATGCAATGCAGCCCAAGCTTTCATCATTGTGAATCTGTTGTCAGTAGCTTGTGAAACAACACCTTCATCCAGGCACAATAACCTAAATTGTTCTCTCTCAACTCTCACTTTTTTCAGTTGTGAAAAAAAAAAAAACTTACACTGTTGTTGTTTTTTGCTTTCCTAACCTAAACATACACACCTCAGACTGTGAACCCTGTTCTCCCAGGGGTTGTAGAAAATTTGATCTGGGAAATAGAGGAAATCAGTAACTGAGGTGGAAGTAGATAAGACAGGTTCAAAGAAAGGGGGTACACCAAAGTAACATCTTTGTCATAAATGCATTGAACATCCCAAACTGATGACATCTTAACAGTGAAGAGCATGCAATGCTGGATTTTTTTTTTCTTTTAAAAGCATAGTATTGATGGCCCCATTGGGAAATTAAACTCCTAAATCTGCAATTCTGCCATGTTGTATCTATTGAGTGACACACAAATTAAACCTTCTTGCCATGCTGGTCGACTTCCACTCATGCTAGGAAGAGAGAACTACAGGCCTAAGTTTGTGAGACCGAGTAGATAAGTGAGAGGGTTCTGCGGAGGCTTGTTAGATTGTCTGCTGTGTTTTTGGGATGACAAGGTGATAGGCCTTCAGGCAGATAGACTCGACATCACAGAGGTGCAAAGCGTTAAGGCAGCGAAGAGCTTATTTGCGCTTTGGTGTGTGGGTGTACAGTGAGACACGGCAAACAGACAGGTGTTAAAAGCATATATGTGTCTAAACATAGGCTGTGCCTGATGAGCTGAAGCTTTCAGGGAATGTTCTAAATTAGTGTCTTTTTTTATTCAGTTGCACGTTAACTTCACTTTTAATACCTTCATCGGGTTTTACAGCTTGTGTTACCTGGTGCTGATCGTTGTTGGGGTGTGAGTAAGTGCTTAATTGATGTTATAAGTGTAGTTGGAAGGGAAGTTAGAATCACACGCAGAATAGCATCAGTCCTGTGACCTTTTTTTAAATCGATTCAGAATAAATTGCGAGATATGTTGGGCATAGTTGTCAAAAGAACAGCCATCCACTGTGGACTCTTAGTTTTGTTTAACAGAGGCACCATTTGAACATTGTTTTGTGGGCATGAGAGGATTATGAAAGGTATTCATCATCAGAAGGTGGCTTGTGAATTCAATGCCATTTTGCAGCCATGAAAAGTCTGCATCAACATGGCATTCACTTTGACTTTTCTATCAGTCCAAACATTCAAGATACAGACAATGACTTATTTGGATAGCCCCACTAAATCAGCTAAGAATGTAAAATCTGATGATCTTTAGGGCTGCAAGTATCTGTTATTTACTTGATTTACCTTTTTGGTCTCTAAAATATCATTAAATAGTAAAAATAAATAAATAAATGCCAGTCACAATTTCCAAAAGTCCACATGACACATTCAGTTTGCTTGTTTGGTCCAACTAACAGTCCAAAACCTAAATATATTCAATATATTGTTACAGTCAAGTTGGAACTAGTGATTTTTATTTAAAAATGACTTAAACATTTAATCAATTATCAAGATCAAATAATCAAAGGATTGACCAATCGTTGCAGCTTTAATGATCTTTGTCTGGGCGCCACTTTAAAAGGATGCCCTTTTTTGTCTTCGCTATAGAAGAATTTAGAAGGCATCACAAATGGTTTCCAGTGATTTTACATTAAAGACAGTACAGCACTCAGTGTTGTGTACTTCTTAGCTAAAAAAAAAAAAAGCAGTTTGTAGTATCTGCAAATAGTTGATAATTACGCACAGCCATTTGCGTAATTATAATTTTGCCACGTTGGTGTGAAATGCAAAGTTTTTAGTGGAGGAGGAGTACATCTCCCTGAAAAAGTTAACTTCTCTTTTGAAGTGTGAAATAACTTACTTTACTGTAAAGTTGATAGTTTTTAACTTTTGTTGTAGATGTTGAAATTGGTATCTTGTAGCAGCGTCTGTCGCACTGACTCAGCCATTCAGATGAGAGAACACACACAGTGTAACATCTTCAAGGCATTAATCACGGTCTATTGCAGGCTAACATCCATCTCTCTTCCTCCGGCTCTGTTCAGATTTAGTCAGTATCAAACTCCGCTGTTTTCATGCTGAGAAAAATCGCCTGTGTCATTCCAGCACAGCTTTGCTTCATTTTACATCATTTATCATGGTGAAAGCTGGTGTTTGCTGTGGGAAATTTCCAAGTAATATTGAAAGTGCGGTGCACAGATGCTTTGTACACACATTCGAGTTTGCTATGTCGGTTGAAACTAAGCAGTATGTGTTTGTGTGTGTCTCTCTCTGTTTGTGGCGCAGGAGATGGAGGAGAGAATCCAGCATTTTGATACATTCCTGTGAGATGGACAGAATACCTATCAGGTAGATCCTGAACAGCCTGGGACCACAAAGACACACACAAACTGAGTGAGAGAGAGTGAAGGAGCTTCTGAGTCCAGCCCTCAACACAAAACACACACACACACACAGAAAATCCAGCGTCCTCCTCTAGCTGGGAGGGACGTACAACGAGGACGAGGTTGAGGGCAGAGACATTCAATGGTGCTATCGTCTCAGGAACCTGGCCAGATCCAGACCCATTCTACACAACCAAACTCCTGGAGGTGTGTCAGTCTCACACACACACACACACACACACACACACACACACACACACACACCAATGGTGACGGGCAACCCTGGTGCTACTCGGGTGCTATCCTAACTTTTATCCATGCTGCTCTTGGGATTACTTCTTAACTTGGATGACTAGCAAAACCAACAGATCTGGTGATGTCATATTGAAACCTGGCCGCTTCTCTCCAGAGCAGGCTGTGCATACACCCTCACATGCACCCTGACACTTCGGTATGCATGTATTTCTACAAACACCCACCAGAAATGCACACACTCACTCAGATCCTCACCAGCAGAAGTGTGAATGGAGAGTGCCGCTAGGAGATGAGGACAGCTAATGTTCTGAATCACTGAACTACAATGCTGAGCTCATCTTGCCCTCGAGAGGAAAGCTTCATCATAGGCCAGTTGTTACCATGCTATTATGCGGCTCATTTTTTCTGCCATTTTAGCTACTTTATTAGTTCAATATCTGAGCCACCATCAACAATAGTTTACAAAGAAGAACACAAGCTCGATGAGGTTAGCACAGCAGGACAAGAACCAATTATGTCCTTCATTACAGTGGTCATCAGGTGTGGAAAGCTGTTAGCCCCCTCAGTGTTTGTTTCAGAGTTACTGGTGAACAAGCGTCGCCTGTTGGTCAGCTGTACAACCACCTCACTCAAAACATTCGCTCATAGACCACCTCTGGCGTTCCCAGTCTTAGCAGATTGTCATGTCCTAAATAGTTTGTGGTAGCTGAACTCCCTCCTGACTACATTCACAGTCTGAATGTTTTCCCTTCCGCCCAAGCTGTGTCCGCCTGTTGATTTTCCTACCGACACCCCGGCTGAGGAACTGGAAGCAGTACAAATTGGAATACGTCTAGAGTTTGCACTGCCTAGTGTGTGCCTTATTTAAAACCCTCTAATGAAACTGATATCTTTGGCAGTATTTTTTATTTACTTCTTGTGACAATGAACAGGCTCCAAGTTGGGGTGGATCCTAACCACTGAGGTCACAGTGAAGCAAAAAAAATATATATCTCAATCCTATTAGGTTGTTTAAAAACATATCTAGGTTATACATCTCCAACCTGGGCCGAAAAAGTAATTGACAACATTTGAAAATCAGAGGAATACAAAAGGAGTTTTTAATGATACTTCTGTGGCTGTGTCAGTGTCTGGTCAGATACGTCTCTAGCACTGAAAATATTACGATATTTAAATGTATTCATGCCCTGTTAAACCCAGACCTGTTGGGGAGGTCAGTTTCCACCTGAGCAGACAGCAGGTGTAAGAAGAGGATGACAACACCAGCTTTCTTCAGTTTTTCATATGCAAAAAATGTTGATGCGAGTCAAATTATTTATTGTGCCAAGTGTTATCCCATTCCCCCAAAAGGTGCTGACATAATGGTGCCTGTTCACAGGAATTCTGTTTCAACTATGAAAATGTTCTATTAGATGGTCATAACAACCTATGTATTATGTTGTGTATTTGATCATTATTTTTTATGTTTTTTTTATAAGATGCTTTGCTTGAGTTGAGATTGTTTTCGCATAGGTTGTGAATCCACAATGAACAAGGCCATTCTAGGCAGTGCCCGTCACTAAGGTGTATAAAGCATTACATACATTTTTTTTTTCTCCCTTCAAATATGTGTACCAACTTTATGGATTTATTTCATTCTGTTTTTCTCAACACCAGACAAGAGACGCTGGATTCTTATCTGTGGCCAACACAGTATATGTTTTCTGACTGCAGTAAATTAAGGTATTTACTGAAGCTTTATAAGGTTTTCGTGGCATTTTCACGGTTTTGGAGATGCCATATTTTGAGCAGGTGTAGACTGGAGAAGGCCCTCCTCTTTCTCTCAAAGCACTCTTATCCAATCCTCAAACCTCTTGGTGCAACTCTGACCCCAGCTCACCTCTGCCTTTTCTCGGATTCTAGGTGACAAACGCAAAGACCATATGCAAACTGGCAATGACAGGTTAGCACTTGGACTACTGCAGAGAGAAAAACCAACGCTACCTCAGCTTAATTTATTTTAATGCGAAAACTGTTTACTGGGTACAAAAACAGTATTTATCCCCCCCCCCCCCGAAATACTGTTACAACATCTATAGTACCATCTAAGGTACCAGATCAGATCAGAGCAACCCCAGCTACTGCAGTAATCCAAGAGGTGTTTATATCTCTCCAATTGTTATGTATGTTTGCATTTGAGCCAGATGATGATTGCATAAATTTTAAGGATATGTCATGGATTGTATATTTTATGCTTTAGTTTCAGGTTCTCTTAATTTCTACTGTACCTTGACACAGAGGAGATAATCCTAGATCTGCTCCTCTTTCATATTATCACCCCATACCTTAGAAGCTATAGAGAGCATTTTCTGCCTCTTTAAAAATCGCCTTTTTTCCAAATTCAGTTTTTTTTTGTTGTTGCAGAGTTTCATCTCATGAATTCTGATTATTTATTATTAAACACATTTTACACCTAATATTCAGTAAATTGTCTTTTTGTACGTTCAGAATTTAATAAATCGGGAAGTATCACGTTCATTTTTAACAGTTTTTCTGACTTGCGTAGCGTTTGTGTAGCGCGTTTATTTGGCGTGTACGGGGGAATAAAGGGTTTACAGGTCTCTCAGGTTCAACATGCGACAACATGCCCTTTCAACGTTTCTATTTATTTCATTGTCCTGGTGTTTTCTTTGTTGAAGTGGTTTACAGACTGTGGCATACTGGAAGAGACTTACATTAGGACAGAACTGATATTTAAAGAAAACGTAGTGTCAGTCTAGTACATCCCAGGAAGAGAACAGGACCAGACTTTCTTTTCATGTTGTTCACTTTGTCTCCACTTTCTGCCAAAAGAGTTATTTTTTATGAATTTAGATACACATATGGAAATAAAATATGGGTAGTTAAATGTCATACATTGTGATCTTCCTTTCTTATTATAAATTGTAGCCAGTTTGGACTAACAACCAATTTTTGTCTGGTAGTTGAGACTACTTAGTCCAGTATGCAGAAAGAAAAGGTTTGTTCTATCCCGAATTATTGTTCTTCCCTACTTTTTCAGTTAATTTAGTCAAGACTTTCCATAGCTTTGTCAATTCTGTTCGTTTGTGTATTTAACACACATGTTCACAATTGTTACTTTAGTGTAAGTTATATTCGAAATGAAACTTTACTGTATTTCTCAAATAAACTGCTGTGATATACTTGAATAAAAAGGTGCAAACTGTACATTTCAAGTGTTTTTTTCTTACTGCGAATTCAGACAAATGGGAAATACACACTTGTAGTTTCAGATAACCTGTAGAAATGTACAGTGCATTATTTTGAAAACAAATTTGTGAAGCTGTTTAGTTGCATCTCCTTTTCAAAAATCACACCTTGGTATTCTTATATGCCAAAATTTACTTTACACCCATGTTCTGTAGTAAAAGCACATTAGAAGCCCGTACTTTGGGATGTGAACAAGCAACTTACCTGTAATGAGTAGAGCACTTCTCTTTGACAAAAACAATACTTTACTATTACCTTGATTCATTATACCAAAAAAAAAAGACTCGACAATGTGTTCATGTTCTGGTATATGTATTAGGTTTCAATAATAACTGTTAATTTCTCCATTTTGGGTACAGATTTACAGACATACCATTTTGAATTCAACCTATCAGTTTTTTTTTCCTAAAAACATTTATACAGAATTGCCTTCAGTAAAATATACATATTTCCTTCCTGTATTTACAGAATACCAACCCATCATTTTTGGGTTGCAATGAAATACATTGTATAAAACAAAGGTGGGGGAAACTGATGAAAGACCTAAAACATGGATCAACGGATAACTTTTATGATAACAGTCACAGGTGGTCATTGTGCTTTTTTCCGGAGGAACTGTCCCAACTTGAATATCTGAACAGATGTCAACGGTAGGAAGAATTCCCTCTCTCTCTCTCTAAATGTAGTGCTGTCTTTGTTCCGGAGAGCAAGACAGTATGAATCAAGGGGGAAAAAAAACAGGCCACTCACCCTCCAGATGATATCTCAATCAAGCTGGAATTGCACAAGAACCAAGAAAAAATGATTTTCTATATTTTTAAACCCTACCTGACCCAGATTTTATGGTTTTTCCTACGTTTAGCAAGTCATTAAAAGAACCGGGTTACACACAGTTCAAAATTACCCCATAAATCCACACTCACAGTAGGAATATCACTTCCTGATAAGGTGGAGAGAGAAGAAACTCGTCAAATCCACTGATAAAGAGGAAAACAGTAAGTGGATTTCTTTCCTTCACTTTTCCTCCTGTCCTGTAGATGTCACTACTAAAAATTGTCCATACACCACAAAGAAACTGCTCTCTAATGAATGAAACCTATACCTGTCAAACATAATTCTCAAAAAGGGACAAAAATCTCAACCTGCAATGGCTTTCACTGCGCTGAGTCAGTATAGTAAAGAAATAGAGAGGTGGTGAGGTTACAGAGATATGGACAGAACTTATACAATGATGAAAACCAAAGAGTTTGTAATTTACTAAGAGGGTCCCTGTGCCTGTTGGATGAGAAGATGAACTACTACCATGACACATACAGTACTGGAGGTTAGGCATCGTCACCTGACATGGCTGAGTAGTTGAACATGAGTACATTCTGCACAGGGCTTTTTGGGGGGTGGGACAGGTAACAGGGTGGATGGATGCTGGCATCAAGTCCAGAGGTCACTGACCGACCGGCCCAGCCCTAAGCTGCCGTCGCACATCGACCCACAACCGAGCTCAGCTGGTGTTTGGCCTCTACCCAGTGTGATCATGTCCGAGCCACCCTCAGCCGCTCTGAATGTACTTCTTGATGACCACACAGCCGTGTCTGAAGAGCGGGCAGGGCAGCGACTGCAGGAGCGTCCAAGTGTTGGTGCAAGGGTCGAAGGTCTCCATGTTGCTGAGGGCTGGACCCTCGCTGCTCACGATGCCTCCTGTCGCATAGATCTTCCCATCCAGGATCACAGCGCTGCAAAGGCAGACACAGCATTTTGTTTTGTTCAGTTATCTTCCTGATAAGTTATGTAACTAGGTAAAAAAACAAAAAAAAACAACATATATTGTAATAGAAATTATGTTAAGATAAAGGTATATACAGTGTGGGACTTAGATAAAACTTTAGACTTAAATGAGAAGATTGATACCACTTTCATATCTGTTTAAATATAAAGCCAGTAACCACTTAGCTTAGCTTAGCTTAGCACAAAGACTCTAAACTGGGGGAAACAGCTAGCCTGGCTCTGTGAAACAGTAACAAAATCTGCCTACCAGCACCTCTACAGCTCACTAATTAACACATTATATTTCGTTTAATTTGTTAAAACTTTCTCAAACTTTGTCTGACAACCAGTGGAAATTCCAGGAAGTTACAGTTCGCGGCAAAGATACAAACAAGACACGAGTTAATGATTGAGCAATAGAGGTGCTGCTACGCGGATTCTGTTACCATTTGAAAAAGCCAGGCTAGCTGTTTTCCTCTAAGCTAAGCTAACTTGCCGCTGCTTTACAGTAAAACATGAGTGGTTTCAATCTTCTCATCTAACTCTGACTTTTAGAGAAATATGCATATTCATTTTCTGGCAAACTATTCCTTTAAGATTTTTCATTAAATCCAACCGTGTTTTTTATATTTATGGTCGGCATTTTTTCAGCAATATTCAATGTATTTACATTGTTTAATTACCTCTCTATAGAGTAGTTTTTATTGTTAGTGGCGGAGTCCGCCATTCCCACTCTGGATTCAAATTACCTACCTACCTACACATGAGGGATTCACAAGAAACAATGCATGCTTGTAATCCAGTGTTACTGTTTGTAATTTTATCTCATTGTTAACTGTTCACTCTCTCTACACTCTCTACAGCTGTATCAGAGCTGTATTAAGTTACTGCTTATGCTAACCCAACATTAACACCCTATTGCTGATGCTTCACATTAAAATTACTGACTGTTAGGAACAAGTAATAATTAGATAATCAGTGTCAGGAAGATAAGCAGGTGAAAGCAAGTGTGAGCTAATGTGGCTTTGATATTAGATATCTATGACTCTCAGCAGCAGGAATATTGCACTTATTGTTAATTGTGATCAGACAACAAAGCAAGACAGAAGACAACGTCTCCACATGCTGATTGTCGTGCTGGGGGCCACGCCTGAGATTGTTTGACATCACTCACGTGCTCTCGACATGCCTAACAAGGCTACTTTGTAAGGTAGGGGATAAAAAACAACACATATTACGTTCCCTCTTGAGGGCGAGAGAGAAAATGAATGAAAAAGCAAATATCTGTACAAATGTGCTCATTTGATATGAGAAACAGAAACAGGAGTTTGTGTGCGAAGAGGATTAAAACTTGGGCTGTAAGCTGATTAGGGCTTTGTACTCCTATTGGGGTTTGGAACGATCTGCATTTACATAAGGTGCATGCTCAAACACACACACACACACACGCATACACACAGAGCGAACAACATGCAGTCCTATTGCACAAATTCACAACACTGTTGGGACTAAAAAAGATTATTACATAAAGCCTAAATCTACTCAGAGAGAAAGCACAGCTGATCCAAAATGGAGAGAGCGCAGGGCAAAGCCTGGAGCTGCTCGTCCTGATAAACAGAGGGGAGGTGCAGGTCTGCAGAGGGCCAGATGCAGCGAGGGGAGAATATCAGCTCTCCTGCATGATGACCTGCTAGACTTCATCTTCTACGCAGGGGCATGCACTACAGATAGTGCTGTTTCTGAGTGTTCGTGTGTTTCTCTTCTGGCAGCTCTGTGTGTTTGTTGTTCTCCCTCCTTCCCCGCATCTCATCCTCTCTCGTGTCAGCCTTAGTTAAATGTAGCAGAACAGCTGCCTGGCGTGTGCTGGTGCAGCTTATCAATAACTCTGACAACATGATTTATGGTATACATTCTGCACATAAGATCACTGTCTGTAATTGCTTCCCAAATGTATTTTGTGCATGCTTCTTTCTTTCTCAGCTTCTGCAAAAAAAAAAAAAAAAAAGGGCTCGGGCCCAGAAAACAGTGGGTTCATTATCCAGCAAACTGCACACCTCGGTGGCTCGAGCTGACTGGGATATTAGGATGTGATCCTACTGTTATTCATTTTCATTTATCTCCCTTTATCAGCCATTATGTGTCCACAAATGGTTACAGCCGTGGACTGCCGTTTCTTGGTTTGCTTAGAACACAAACATTACACTCACCTAACTGTGTGCAAAAAAATACAAATGACTCGAACGTCATTCGTATTAACACAGGATAAAATAGAGTGCTTTGAAAGAAAGTTGATTAAATCAAGCCGAGTCTCTGCTGTTTGAACGGATGTGTCTTATTTCTCTCAGCATGACAGATAGCAACGTTACTGATCAAGCAATTTTAAAAATCAAGCCTATGAATTAGAAAGCAGTTTTTCAGAGAGACGTTTCACAACCTAATGCAGCGTGTTGGAAACAATGTCAGCCCACAACTGGCTTTGTTCAAGTTTAATTAATTGGCCTGAATACATTTCCCCTGTGCAACCGTTTACCCGTGTTATGACACAGAGACTGTCAGATTACTAACAAGCTTTTTTTTTTAAACATGTTTTTGAGGATGTGTAATAATGTCAGAGTGTTTTTGAAGCTTCACACAAAACAGACCTGCAATTTCAGCTTTAGAAAAATCTTAAAATTCTACACTGGGGACATAACTTACATGTGGCACTGCTACATTAATAATCTCTTACCTGCAGAACTGCCGAGAGTGATTCATGTTGGGACCAGCCTTGATGTTGCCTTTGTCTGGGTCGTAGATAGTGGTGGCTCGAGCGTAGGCTCCTCCCAGGATGAATATAAAACCGTTGAGACTCACTGCAGGGGCGTATTTGTTATCTAAAGATAAGTGAGAGAGAGAGAGAGGGGGAAGAAGGGGAGAGATTTTTGTTAAAGAAAACACAGAGCTACTGTTTGAATGTTATTCTCACACACGGCAGAAATTTCCATTCAGTATAATGGCATCAATTTGTTTTTTTCTTTTTTTTCCCCCTGCGGTCCCCCGGCCGCATGCAAAAATCATCATCAACATTCTCCTTATCACTTTACAGATGTGCCATTCTCAAGATTGCTTTGGAAAAAAAAACAAAACTGAATGGATGGCAAACCAGTGAAAAAGCGGAGTTCATAAATCACTGTGGCTTTATTGGGTTCTGCTCCAAAATATGTTGGGGCTTGGCAGCAATATAAAAGAGTTACCTAAGTCTCAATAATTCACAATTGCATTACGCCCTCTGGCACATCCATAGATTCACAAAGAAAAAAAGAAAAGAAAAAGATACTGTGCACATGTATTGGAAGTACATGAGTGAACAGGTGGGATACTGTATACTGTGCATACTGTATAATTCAATCTGATACAGTATATAGCACATGAGGATAACAGAGGCATTGAAGCAGCACCGCTGTAGAATTATAGGTGATGGGAAACAAAATGAAACAGTGGTTTGTGTGGAACGATGCCATTGGAAACCTGCAGCTTGCATGCAGCGGCCCTGCTGTGTGGGAAGAAGAAGTGTATTTCAAACTCAGAGCAATTTCTCTTGAGCAGACTGCAGCTGGCCAATTTACAAGGAGCATGAATAATGCACAGACACTTGGCCGTGAGCCACCGTCCTTACAGTTTTTTGCCACAATGGACGGACATCCCTCATTGGAGACAGGCAACAGCAGGAGTAACGCCTGATGCCTTAATAATGGCAGTGGAAGCCCTAAAAGCTTCTCTCGTGTTGCAGAACCACCTCCCCTTTTCTCAGCCTTTACCCCAGCTGCTGAAAGGAGTCCGACATGTTTAATTAACAGGTCGCCTCTGGAGGTGAGAAGGGCTTCTGCTGCCCCTCAGACTGACACTCTGAACGAGCCGCACTGCATTATGGTTTCCGCTACTACACTTCAACTCATAATGTTCTGTAACAACAAGACCAGATGCATACAACTCTGTAGATTCACGCTCAAAGACAAATATGCATCTGCAATGTGTTCGTCAGATTTATAAAGCTGCATGTACGCATGGTTCCGCTTTATAAATCTCAATCATTGTGGAAGCGGGCGCACATGCACAAGCCTCATTTCCACTCCCACAGTTAGCCATAAATGGATTTAGAAACGCCATCTGTTTGCATATCGATACTTGTGCCCGCTCCACCACTCTTTAGACCTGTCAACGAGAAGAACGGCAAAAAAGAAGTGCACCGTCTCCAGCAGCATCAGAACAGCTGTTAATACGCACAGCTGTGATTATTTATAGCATCCATACTACTAATTCATCACATGTACATATAAACCATCGTTGCAGTGATATCTCAATCATCATAGAAGGATGATCAATGATTAATTTATAGGGCTTGTATTGAAGCAGACTTTACTAAGTGCTTCACAATTCAGGATAAAATGAAAAGACCATGAACAGGGAAATGGAAGCAATAAAATAATAATAAAGAATAATAAAATCCATCACTCGTAAATAATTTAAAATTAAGTTTATAAATGCAAATTTGACATAATTTTACAGAACACTGTGTAGACTGCAAAAGTAATAACACAATCATTGAAATTGGCAAATAAACAAACAATGTTTTACTCTAAGTTTACGTCTTTCACCTTATAATCCCCTCCTCATCATATTACCTGCAGCTGGCTCGACAAAACTGTGTTTACATCTGGTCTGAAGTATGCGTGAGGTGCACACATTCTTCTTTTATAAATACCAGTTTATGTGTGGGAAATAACGCATGCATGCACTGTGAGGCATCTGTGAGGCTGTACTCACGCATAGCAATGCCGTGAAACTAAATGCTAACGTCGTGATGCTAACATGCGCGCAATGACAATGCTAACATGCGAATGTGAAGCAGGTATAAAGTTCCATGTTACCACGTTCACCATCTTACTTGTGTGTTAGCAATTAGTTAGCAACTAACTTTAGCCTCTAAATTACTTCATGCAGTTGTTTCATATGAATTTTATATGATCACATTGCAGTCCTTTACACACACACACACTGCAATCCAATCTGAACCACCACTGCAACCATCTGAGGCGTCAGCTTCCATTTCTACCCTTGAGAAACAAGTTGCCACTGATTGGTCCTCCTCACATTCTGCCTGACGTGTTTATTTTCTTCTTTTACCTTCCTCATCTCATTGATATGCCGCTGCCAGTATTTCTGAGCGTGTGTGTGTGTGTGTGTGTGTGTGTGTGTGTGCCAGCATAAGCGTGTGTACACGATGTTTTGTGTTAGGTCCCGTAAACACAGAACACTCATTTCTCTCTGCTCGGCGCCTGAGGCAGAATAATAAATGGATGCTCTCAAAGGAAAAACCTTTCTCTCTTTTTCCCCACAGAAACTCTCACCATCGCTTCCTGCCACTCTCTCGTGGACCCACGGTAAAGCAGCGGGTTTGAGTGCTTGGAGAAGTACCAGGCAGGTATATTGCATTCTCATTTGGCGAGTCTCAGAGGACTGCTGTTCGGGTTCAACATCTTTCCATTGTTTTGCTTTTGCTGTTATTCCCTGGCCTTTGACACTGAAAATGAGCCGTTTCTGCTTATACAACATTGAGATACGGTAAAGAGTGGACAAGTATAGTCTGTGTCGGCTAAAAACTGAGACGGACCTTGCTATTCTTGAAGTCTCACAATGGATTTTGTCTGGTTTCACAGCTCTGAGGTTAGATAACTCAGCCAAGAATCCACAACTGACCACATTCTACATAAAAAATGAATAAAGGGAAGGGGGTGGAGACAGCAAAACAAGGTTTTAACACGGCAGCGGTGATAGAAGTACAGCTGTGCCTGCGGGGCAACACGGGCTGACGCAGCCTCTCACACTCTGATAAAACAGCTTAGTCACTGAGTCTGGGACCCCTCGGGCTGAGGTCAAGGACAGCAAACAAGTGAAAACACACACCCAAACACAAAGCTATGATGAAATGTGTGGATTCTGTCTAAGCAAACACCTTGTTGTTCCCTCACATCCTTTCCTATCTGAATCCTGCATCAACACAGCAGATATTTGATTCTATAAAACTGGAACACTACCGCCGCGATAACACACACACACAAATAGATCACAACTCACTCAATTATACCAATACTGTATACTGTACGGATCTAGATAAGACTGCCTTCTCTGATAAAGACTCCCAAACAGTAGTCGTCATCACAAAGCCGCGGCATTACAGTGACATGGAAATGTGCGGTCAGTCACAGGCGGAGGAAGAACATACACAAAGAATAATCGACATTCTCCTCCGAAAGATGGAGGACGAGGTGTGTGTATCCTCTCCAACTTCCTGCGTCCCGCCAGAGAGCATGAGGGAGCAGGAGGAAATAGGACAAAGAAGCTTCAGTTCTTGCTGCCAGACGCTTAGATAAGATTACAACAAGGTAATTGGAGCAGCAAAACTCCCCCCACCCACCCCCACCCCCCCAAACACAATGTCCTTTTATGTGGTGTGAGGAGAATAAGAGCAGCCTTTGAAATGACGGGCCAAAACAGCACAGTGAGAGAAAGAGGATGATGTACTTTAATTCAGTACAATGGAGAATGGGTGGGGGGGATATGTCCAATTAGGTAGCTATGGAAACGCTCCATCTTCTCCACCTCTCTCGCTCCCCTACTCTTCTTCCACCTCCATAATGGCGCTCTCAATTGCCGTGCCAGTTCGGCTGATACGTCATTTGCGCGAGTAATTGTTCTGCTGTCAATTTCCCGATAGAGCAGTCTGGACGCAGCGCTTCTGCTCTCGGGCCCCTGGAGTTGACCAGTCGATGAAGACCTGTCGATCAGCAGGGAATGCACGCCGGGTGAAAACTGGAGGGAGCTGAGTGTATGTGTGTTTCCATCTGGATGTGCCTGAGAGGACGTGTGAACAGATGTGTGATAGTCAGTGACTAACCATGTAGATAGTTTTGGTTTTGGTTTTGAAAGGCCCTGAGAACTTATTTTCTCAATTAGCTTCTTACTATGGAGTCCTACATGAACGCACTTTTCTGGCAAACAACAGTTTGGGTTTTTTCACATGAGACATTTCTGAATGTATTTGTTTTTCTCTGTAATCTTTCCACTGGTTTGAAGTGGGCAGGGCTTCATTTGGAAAAAAAAAAAAGTGATGTAATCTACTTCCACGATTTCACCAATTTAGCAACATTTGAATCAGAATCTGATGACAGTTGGTGTCACTGTCAGTCAAATCTGATCAAACCACACACAAACACACACACACACACACACACACACACAGCCCTGATGAAGCAGGACAAAGAAATGAGTTAATAAAAATAAAAATGGAGAGTAATGTGCAGGGAGAGAACAAAAGCCCAGAAAGGGCTCATATCAGTTATGGCATAAAAAAAACAAGACTAAGAGTCTACAGCTTTGCTAGCTGCTCTGTGAGGTTGTACTTTGGCACAGCTGTGCTTTAAAGCTAAATGCTAATGTCATGCTCACAATGACAATATTAACAACATTACTGTCTAAACAAGTTAGTTAAGCCTGTTAGCATAGTAACATTTGACATGGCATGCTCAGCACTAAGCAAAAGTACAGCAGAGGCTGATAGAAATGTCACTAGTTTTGCAAATATTTTGTCCCTTGAGGCATGAAGCTAGCATAGCCAAAAAACATGATTAAAGTGGGTTGTTTTTTTTTTACAACACTATTTCTTTAAAGATTGACATCTGGAAAAATGAGGAAAAAGACTGTCTGGTTGAGTAACAGTAACTCTGAATTAGTCACAATTTAAAATGCATTAATATCACAAATTGTAAGAAGTTAAAGTTTCTGAAATAAAGAAGCCAATGGGGTCGTGGACCTAACAGAAGCAATTTAAGAGGAATTTTATTAAGGATTGTAGCAAATGTACTCGTACCACACTGCCATACTATGCTGCAGTATGAAGAGTAAGGCTGAATCACAGAGGTTTATGGATTTTCCAGAAACATTAGATTTTTCAATGCAGAAACAAATTCCTTTCACCTCCAGTGTGCTGGGGTGGAGGCAGAAATCTCGGAGAAAGATATGGTTATTTGGGTGAACTGACCTTTTAAGGAAAGCAATGAGGCTTCATAAATAGCTCATAGCATGTGAGGGGGCTCAATTACGCTCCCATGTTTCAGTAGATATACTCCTCAGTAGACAGATATATTGAAGACAAAGGATGATATAGATGGACGAAGCTGCAGAGACACCACACATCTCAATAGACTTGTTGAAGGAACTATTTTTGGCACGAGTAATATTATTTTTCACTCTGCAAGAGATAGGAAGTCAGTCCCGATAAGTGTTTGTGAAACCCATTTGCAGTTCATGCGGGAGATGGTCCATGCAGAGGGAAAACACACACCAACCCCCCTCCCCCATCCCCCCTCCACACACACACACACACACACACAGACACAGAAAACGCACACAACTGTATTTGTGTCAGTCGATAAGACAGTGCTGAGAGACAGCGAGAGATGGAGGGGGGAGGCGTACGGAGGGGGAGACAGTGAGACAGAGAGAGGGTGAGAGAGAGAGAGAGAGAGAGAGAGAGAGAGAGAGAGAGAGAGAGAGAGAGAAAGAGAGAGAGAGAGAGAAAGAGAGAGAGAGAGATGAACAGAGAGATTAGAGAGGGAGAGCGATGGAGGGAGGCAGAGGGTTGATCGAGAAGCGCTCCCCACCGGCTCACTAAAATCATCGCCGGCCCAATTTCACAGGAAGCACTAAACCCGTCAATTATCTCCTGGCTCGTTGGCTGTCAGACACGGGCTCATCTACACCCTGACAGATGACGCTCTGTCTGAGTCTGTCCTTAACACACACACACACAAAAACAAAAACACCATGCATGCACACACACACACACACACACACACACACACACACACACACACACACGAGTAACCTACCAGTTCGTTACATAATTCACTCGCTGTGTACCTGTGCCCCCGGGGATGTATAGGTGATATGAGGTAAGGAGAGGTTGTGTGTCTGTATCTCTGTGTGTGTGTGTGCATGTGCGTGTTTCTCACCAGACTTTTCTCTCTTTTCTCCTCTGCCAGCTGCTCTGCCAGCCCTTTAATACCATTCAGCTCTTGCCCCAAACATCCGCGTTATATAATCATAATTTCGCTCACAGTAGTTTCGCTCTAAAAAGGCACCAATAACACAGAGCAAGTTTCTGGGCAACAGTGCTGAGGGAAGTGCCTCTGCGCTGGCGCTTTAATGACACAAGAACAACTTCTTGTCAGGAAACATTTGAATTCAAATACATTTTTGACCCTGTGTTTCTCTCTAAGTCTCTCTGCTCTGCCTGCAGCAACAGTATGCCACCATAATTATCTTTTTTTAAAAGCAGCATTTGGACAGCTCTTCGCCCTGAGAATCCATCATGTTCCAACATCTTAAATGGGGTAATCCAGCATCAAATATAGAATTGTTAATTGTGTGGAAAATGTATTAAAGTGAATAAAAAACATTTATTTCTGTTTGCAGCTTAAAAGGAATAGTTTGGCATTTTGGGAAATACCCTAGTTTGCTTTCAGGCGGAGAGTTAGACATGAAGACTGATACCACTCTCACATATGTCTGTTAAATATAAGGCTACTGCCAGCAGCTGGTTAGCTTAGCTTAGGATAAAGACTGGAATAAGGATGAAACAGCTAGCCTGGCTCTGTCCGAAGGTAACAAAATATACCCATTAACTCAGAAATTAACATGTTGTATTTCTTTTTTAAATCAGTAGAAAAACCATTGTAAAAATTACAATTAAGTGCTGAACTATTTTTTGGCTGGGATCAGTAACTTCCTGAAGTCTCCACTGGTTGCCTGGGAACTGCTCTTAGCCGAGGAATAGTCGGGAACATAATCCCCCCAATAAATATCAAATTGTTGTTTTTGCGCTTCGGTTTTTGTACAGATTAAACAAACAAGATAAAACATGTTATTTAGTGAGCTTTAGAGGTGCTGGTAGGTGGATTTCGTTACCTTTGGACAGAGTCAGGCTAGCTATTTCCCCCTGTTTCAGTCTTTGTGCTAAGCTAAGCTATCCGTCTGAAGGCTGATACCACTCTCATGTCTGTTTGTTAAATATAAGGCTACAGTCTTCTCATCTAACTCTTCACAAGAAAGTGAACTATTGCTTTAATGCAAGGAATTCTGTGGGTTGGGTTTAAATTTTACATATGTGTTTATGTGTGTAATAGTGTTGTCCAGGCCCAAATGTTAAACGAAAAGACTCGAAGGATATGTTCAAATCAATAGCAATCATCCCTGTGATGCACCTTTCAAGGATTATTTTTGTGAAAAAAACCTGCCTGTGGATAAGATCTTTGCACTGGGAACACAGCTGTCAGTGTTTTGAATCACGCAGAGTTGTACACTGTGTGTTTTTCCTGCTACCTTGGAGTTATGGCAGCTTGGTTAAAGTGTTTCTTCTGTTCCTGCGTCCTTCACAGGTCCCTGGTGGGTCTGACTGGATGTTTCTGCAGGTTTGTGTGGTGAATAACTACAGAGTTTGGCCAATAACATGTCAGAAGCTATGGTTGGACCCACCTATCCTTTCAGCTATGGTCTGCTCATTATAATGACAGAGCAATAACATGGAAAGAGGGGGGTGAATGGAAAATTCTAATAATAATGACAAAGAGGAAACAACAGGAATGGAAAAGGTCACTGAGCATTGAATTTTCTGTTGCCATGGGTGTGGGTCAACATTTTCACAGAAATAAACTAATACTGAAGCCTAAAATCACAGTTGTTTGGTTTCCCTCCATTTCCATTTTAAGATTTTAAGTCTTTAACTGAGAAGAGCTATGGGGTATCCTAATTAAGTAGTTGGCTTTCATTTCACAGGAAAAGTCAAGCACACGATATGGAAGGTGTTCAAGTGGGTAGAGTTGTGAGAACACTGTTGCTAGGCAACCGGGCAACTATAATGGAGGCCTAAAGACTCCTACTTGCTCTCAAATGAGATAGCATAATGTCAATGACCAAAGATTAAAGGAATGCATGCATATAAATGGTTACAGTAATGTTGTTGCAATATGTGCCTTTTCCAGTTTTGGTGTTACATTACTAATAAAAAGCCAACATTAATATTGATGTCTTGAAGGAGAATAAGTTAGCTGGTGAGTGGGTAATTTTCTTTCAAATGAGAAAAGAATTGAGAAGGCATAATAAGGCAAGAGAAACCACACATTTGGGAACATCAAACCACAACCTTGTAGACAGTGGTTTAAAAAGTAAACAACAGCTCTTACATAATACAAAAGGTGATCGTAACAATGGCAACACGTCCCCTGAGAACACAACATCTACAATGTGTTGAAGCTTGCATGTGAAAGAAGGGCCGTGTGAAACCACATCTGTGACAAAGACTGTGGGTGTTCTTACCTATCATGGGTGATTCAATGAAGCTCCAGGTGTTGCTCTGCGGTACATAGGACTGGAGGACACCCGCCGAGCGCCCGGCTTCGTTCACACCTCCGAACACGTAGACCTTCCCTCCGCACACCGTGGCTGCCGCAGAATGGACCGGCTTAGGAAGAGGAGAAACCGTCTCCCACTGGTTGGTGATAGTGTCGTACCTGGAGAGAAAAAAGGGAGATTTTTAGATGTTTTGCGTTTTTGTACACCATTAACTTCAACCTTGGATGAATTCGAATTTAAAGCAAAACCAAAAGAAATCAAGAGAAACAAGAGGAGATGCAGGCCAAGGTTCAAAATTGACTGATAAGTAAAGTCATGACCCCACTCCCATTAAACAGATCCACAGTGGGGACTCTCTAAATTACTGATGAAACCTCTAATGATTCAAAAACTACAACACCACTCACAGTGGGTCATTTACACCAACACCCACACCAATCGTATACAGACATTTCAAAGTTCCCACTGCTCTGAATTCACTGTGAAACGCTCGTTTTGGCTGCAGGGCTGACAGATATAATTAGCAGAATGCCTACACCACCAGGGAAGATGAAAAAGACCAACCATTACGTACAATGACAGCAATTAAAGCAATTACACAAAGCAACATATGTTGGGAGCTACAAGCCATTAGTCTCTAGAGTTGGGCTGTGTGTCAGCACTGAGCTTTGGACCTTTATCACTGAGCCCTCTTTGGCAGAGACTTCAACGTCGAGCCTAAAACTCAGCCGACCCAAACCGGCACAAACAAGCAGCCAGATGAAAGGGCCTGACACAATGGGCTGCATGTGAACAAGACACTGGCTTATGAGATTGTGCCCTTGTCAGAGGTTGAGTGTGTGTTTATATGTATATTTCTTAAATTTGCATTTGTGTTTGGTGTGCATGTGTGTGTGTATTTAGACATGTGTTTGTTGTTTTTTGCCCTGTGGCTCCATTAGCGTGGTGTGTTAGGAGTGTAATCTTGTGTCCATGGGCCAGTGATCAAAGTAGCCGCACCGACAGCCTTCCAGCTGGAGTAGGCCTCATTAAAGAGCCGCAAACAGATCCAGGATCTGTGATTAAAACACACAGCCATTCAGACTAAAGCAAGCCTTCTTGATCGAGGCTGTCTCTTTGTTATAAAAGTAAAAAAAAACACCTTGTCCCCCAGGACAACAAACTTTACACATTAAACACTTGAGAAATGCTTTACTGCTCAAAAAGTAGACCCTCATACCGTCACTTCAAAGCTTCAAAACTTTAAAGAATGATTTTGTCACTGGGTTCAATGAACTTCATTAGGTGGTTTGCCTAATGTTAGTGATCACACAGGTGTTTACTTCCTTTACTTTTCTTTTACTTTCCCATCCGACACACCAAAGACATTCAGGTTTGCAAAAGTATTTTTTCAGTCTACAGATGCTTTACTCATGCAACTCCTGTAGCATGTGAAGTCAGGCTGAATTTAAATGATACCTGAAAGCGTTGGTTGCAACCAGCTTCCTGTGAGAAGGCCGTTAGATAAAGTGGGAGAGGAGACGGATGAATTAGCCTTTGGGAATATTCTCTTTGGGGGTCTGATAATGTTCCTGGCAACAGCTGCTGAGGGGATGGGTTTAAAATCGACTGGCAGT
Source organism: Siniperca chuatsi (assembly GCF_020085105.1). Lineage (NCBI taxonomy): Eukaryota > Metazoa > Chordata > Actinopteri > Centrarchiformes > Sinipercidae > Siniperca > Siniperca chuatsi. The sequence goes on from NC_058057.1 coordinate 9,907,667, forward strand.
CTGAGAAAGTGGTGACACAGAAGACACTCTGGGAAAGGTGGACTCGAAACACAGAGAGTGCCAATTAGCAGCGTTTAAACAGGGACATGCACACCAGTATCAGGCTGAGTAACTGAGCCCTGCTGAGATAGAAGGACTAACACGTGTCTCATTCTCTGGCAGATGTAATTACCCCTCGGACCACATCGGGGGAGGTTCATAAATTTAAGGCTCAGACACTGCTGAGTGAAGCTGATTACGGGATACACAAAAGGCCAACAGGACACTGCAAACAGCTGGTCATGATGAGAAAAGATAAAAGAAAACAATCCTAAACACTCAATTCTGCACAACAAATACAGCCTCTTTACTGTGCGAGTTAGCTAGAAAATATGAGAGATGTATTCTCTTGCAGTTTTTCTGGCTATTCTTACATTAGTCAGATCCTCAAATTTGGTTTCAAATCTTACATTTTCTACATGTATTTGTGACTAAATAAGCAACAAAGTTAAAGCTGCACTAATCAATATTTTATATTAACAGTGGATCAAATGACATGTAATGTCACTCGTAGTGATGAACCCACAGAGAATTATTACCCGACTCTACAGTTCTCCTCGGCTCTGTGGAGTTTTTTAGCGTCTTTTAGCTCAGTTTGATTTCAGGGCCCACAACTGCACTGTTTTGGTTCACTCTCACAGCTCTCATCAACCTCGTTTCAAGACACGGAAAGCAGCTGCTTCTAGTGATAAGGCTGTTATAAACCGAGTGCGCACTACCTGCCCAGCACCAAACAGCCGACAAAGTTAGTGACTAGCTAGTGAACATAGTGGAGCATTTAGCAGATAAAGAGCCAGATATTTCCCTCAGGAGTTTGTAGAGACCCAAAACAGAGCTAAAACTAGAGTGAATAGTGGACTTACATTTTTCAAGCGGCCAGAAACATGACTCCAAATAATTGTTAATGCTACTCTGTGTCAGCTGGATGTGTTAATAGCTAACACGTTCGGCACAACAACTTCATAAGGTGATAAAATGTCAATGTTGTGTTTACAGGTTCCTGCCGCCCTGGAGTGGTAAAAAAACCCACTATTGCAGCTTTAATATTTGAACAAAACTTCTTATGTATACATTTAACCCTCAAAAACTAGCAAATCTCCCTGCAGGACTTTGTGGGTGTAGTGTGGGTGTAGTTTGATCAAATTATCAAATACTTGACATCACAGTCTTCAAAAGCAGTGAGGAAAGCACAGACAGAGCATGAAAACAGAAATCTCTCATAATTACCAGTATCATTTTAACTTGGTCAGATAATAGTGTGCTCATGTGAGACCCCATCTCTTTTAGTAAGAAGTGGATCAGGAAAATAGGTTTTAAGGGCCATTAATGTAAACACGGCACAGCTATTAGGCAGTCAAAAGGCTCAGGAGCTCTGATAAAGAGGAACACTAGCAGGTCAGAAGAAACTCAGTGTCTCAGAGGTCACGAATCTGATTGAATTCATTACACGTGTGATTCACCATCAAACATTTAATATGAACTGTGACATTAGGACTGACACTAAAAAGATTCTCTCAGAGTGGTTCGATTATATCTCCAAGGCAGAGGAGACGGAGGAAGGAGAGAGACAGAGAAAAAACCCCCCACTGCGTTCATTATAAAAACATCTCAAAACAAACTACATCTCTCCTTCTCTTTCCTCTGAAGCTCTCTGTCAGACAGAAAAGGCAGACAGAGCATTTTCATTGTCACTAAGACACTGTAGGAGTTTATCCATCAACATGTTGCGCTGCATCAATTGCTTTTTTAAAAAAAAAAGTGTTTATACACAAGAACTGATCACCGCATGAAGCCGTGTAATCGGTTGTAGCTCCTGACAGGGCTTGTTTCATCACGCAGGGAAAATAATCTCGAAAATGCGGCTGCAGGGTTACAACAGAACGAACAATGTAGCATTGTGTTCTCTTATGTGGGAAGAGAGACAGAAAGAAAGACAGATAGGAAGGGTAGACACCGATTGTGAATGAAAGAAAGAGGCCAGACTACAAACTAGATTTGTCTCTGAATGTGTAATCTGGATAAAGAGAAACACGTTAATGCTTGCAGCACGCACTGCGACTGATATGCCAACAAGTGAGAATCAGAATTTGATGTCAGGCAGGTGTAAAAGCGGCCCACGCAGTGTGACTGTGTTGGTAAGCGAGTACCAGCTAACTTTTCTCTGGCCTTCGTTCTCCACTGACCTGTCTGGATAAGAACCATAATGTTTGATAACAACAGTTGTCATTGGACAGTCGCAGTGGAAATGTACAGTCACACCTGCAATGTTTGTTTATGTTGACAGCAGACGGATTTGCCACCCCCCCCACCTGCTTGCTAGTGCACCTGAAGAATTACATTCAGCCTTAATATACTAGTCTGCAACCTACATAATAGAGAAAGTATATACACTAAATACCAGGTGTTAAATACAAGGGTTGGAGTGGATTATGCATTAACTGCATATTCACATGTGAACTACATATTTATTGATGATTGGGGGCTGATTCAAGATTCATTACAAGATCAAATAGGTGAATGCATATAACCACATTTTGTGCATATGTACCTTGGTTCTACTGTATGTATCTATGTTTTGGAGTAGATTTACATTTTGTAACAATCACCTTTAAAGGATGAGTGGTGGTGGTGTTATTCTTTTTTGAAATTGTCACCAAATCCCACGAAAGGACCAAAACCAACAATGTGTTATGCCATCTCTCAATACTTGGCAACTTCCCTACCCTGACTGGCACACTCAGCCACAAGCCCTTTCATTCAAACTGAAGAAATGAATCTTGGAAGAATGAGTCATGAATATATAGTTTCATTTTCCATTTTCAGTAATTTTCTAAAATAGCTGGGCACTGTAGTTTTTAGCTAACATTACTCGAACGGGAGTAAATAGTGCATTTGTTGGGAACTATTTTCAGTGGCAGATTAATAACACGTGCTCTAGTGAGTATTTACGGCAGCAGCACGGTGTGGTGGTATGTGTGGTTCTTAATAGTTTTTGGACAACAATGGAGCTCTATGGCACAGAGGAATAAGCTACATCAGGCTTTGACACAGGTAATACTTGTTAGTAGGATCAATTAATTGTTGGTTTTGGTCTTTTCATGGTTTATGTTGACAGAAATATTGAATATGGCCAGTATTATCCTTTAAAGCCCTTGTAGGCCTGGCTCCTGGCTGTATTTCCAACCTGTTAACTCTGTGTGAGCCTGAGCATAGGTCTCTGTTAGTAGTTTGCAGGTAAGGCCAACATCCAGACGAGACTAGGCCTTGCAATCAGGCCCCCTTGACTCTGGAATGACATATTGGAGGAGATCGACTGAGCTAGCCTTTATCTCCATTGTAGTCTCTTTTAAAAATACTATATTTTAGATTTCTTGATCGATTGGTTTTTATACTGCATCTCAACAGAAAGCTGGAAGCTAAGCTGCACTGCTGTTCTAAAATCCATTTCTGTCCTCTTCAAAAAACTGGAACATGTGCCTGGATGTGGGCTTCACCAGCTAAGAATATGTCACTCAGGGATGATGTCATCACAGACGAGCTGAGAAAATGTGGCGCATAAGCAGCAGATATTGCCCCTCGGGCCCTCACTTTGTAACATTAACTAGGAAACATGCATCTGAGTCAGGGACCATAAAAATGAATGGATGCAGTAAAGCGTTAGCCGTTATGCAGCCTTCCATTGGATTTGCTCGGTGGCATTACACGTCTAAAAGCCTTGTGCGTGTGCCATCTTGTTTTTCTCTGTTTATGGAGCAGCCGTGATGAAGCAGCATCAAGATGCTATAGAAAGAAGGAATAAATATGACAAGCATGAATCAGTAAGTGTGATATAATGTTAAACAGGAAGTAAAAATAGCATAAAACAATGGCTGAACTTTGTTGCAATGCATTAGATGACTGAAAGGGTTGAACTCTTACAGTCGGTAATGACAAATTTACAAGTAGTTGACCAATGCCTGCCTCTTGAAGCTGACCATATACCCTCTATCTTTAGACCACCTACATAATACATAGACTAGCTGTCTGTATCTCTCTCTTTCCAAAACAATCTAATCATGTAGAAGGTGCCGAGGCGTCACAGCAAAATCACTAATATGGTTACCTGCTGGGGAGTGTGGATGACGAACCACACTTTCCTCCATATCTCTCTGTCTCTCTCTTTCACACACAAACACACACACATGGGATAAACTATAATAGATGGGCTGCCAGTCTCTGAGATACTGACACGTATCCATTTCCCCTGAGATACAAACTACAGCATATATATATATATAGTGAGAAACGAGAGTGGGAAGTTAGAAGGAGGAATGGAAAAATGCCTTGCTCAGTTAACACAACCACTTGGGCTCTATACACCTCAACGTTGACATAAGATCCATTAAGAGGCAGAAGAGTGCATCATGCTGCAGTTAAAACCACACTGGAATGGCATTCAAACACTGACTGCTCAACAATACTACAGTATTCCCCACACAAGCTATTAAAAACCAAACAGCTCATAGTGGAAGACGATGCACAAACAGGAAAGACACACTAACAAAACCTGCATTCATTCAAGTTGTTAACAACACTTGCACCACGCAGGTCCGAAACAACAGCATTGTTACCTTTAGAAAGTGAGTGCGTGCACTGGAATACAATGGAAGTTGGTAAAAAATATAATAAAATAAAGCTATGCATTAATCGCCTGCAGAGAGGTGCTGATGCTCTAGATTCTATCAAGCAGCGACTCATGCCCTTAACTTACAAATTCGCATTAATCTACCGCTCTCACATGAACACTATCTCTCTGTCTATCTTACATTCTCTTCCTGCTGCCCACATGCACCCTCAGATGCACTTCAACATGGGACTGCTAAAGCTGTGTTAGTCATGTGGGTAAATTTGTCATGTTTGCAAAAGAAGTGTCAGTTTGCAACCAAACCAAAGTGCCTCATTTGGTTTTGATCACCACAGCTGAACTAGTACTACTTTGCACATATGTGTTCTGTTCAATGATTGTATTTTTAGCCAAGCTAGCGTTGTGGCTCGAGGGATGGCAATGTCAGCTGGTCAGCTGGTAGGTCCACCACTTTGGTCCAGACTGAAATATCTCAACAACTATTGGATGGAATGCCATGAAATTTTGTACAGACATACATGGTCCCAAGGGGATGAAGAGGTTGACATTTAGGGTTATTAGTGAAATGTCTCTACAATTGTTGGATGGATTGCCATGAATCCACACATGGAACACACAGTCATGCCCCCCTCAAATGTATTGAAATAATTTTGGTAAACTTGATTTTGAGTTTTGATGTGAGCCTTGACTTCCTGACTTTGTGAAGAGCATTAAGAAACCACACAATCAGGGACTATACAGGCACTGAATGACTGACTGTTGTATTTGACAGTTAACCCCCAAGTCTGCAAGCTCCCCCATTTGGTGTCAAGTGTCATGAAACCAGAAGACCTCACTATACAAAGACATTTGCATGCAGCCCCATGTTCGACAGTAGTTTAATTTGGTTTCTATGCTGCCATTGGAACAGGCACGAGAAGAGAGGGAGTGCATGTGTATGTGAGTGCATCAATCCCTCATAGCCTCTGTTTCCTGTCAGGAGTAATGAACTGAGAGGTTGTGATTTGGCTTCAGGAAAATAGGGCTACTGTGTGAATCAGCTCCAGCCTGGAGGGCATTCAAAACAATTTGCACACAAACATAGGCACCATTTGCTTACATTAACAATTTTCACGTTTGCTAAGAATGTTCGTTAGCAGCTAGGTGGGGGGAAATCTCGACAGCATGACATAAACTAATCTACAGAGTCCTGGTAAGAAAAAAAATGCAGTTGAAATTGTCTGCTGAACTTTCATTTTAAAGCAAATTTAGCTGCACAATTGTACAGTACATGTGGGCTGTTTTGACAAAGGAAGCTGCTGATAGTGACTGTGGGTGTTCATTTGAAATCATTCAACTGTGACTTCCTGCTTCTTTGCATATTTGCTAGTATCTCATCCAAAATGCTTTACTCATACCTGAGCAAGATCACTGTGTGGACGAGGATGACAGAAGGAAAGGGGTAAAGAAGGGAAATGTGAAGGAAGAGTGGGGGTGAAGAAGAGGAAATGAAAACCAGGAAAGGAGAGTGGTGATAATATTTTTTGCATTAATTTGAATGTCTATCAAGTCAGGCAATAGATAGAAGCGCATGAAGGCGAACAGGAGAGAGAGCATCCATTTTGGAGAGGAGGAGAAGCGTTAGCGTGGGTGCGAGAGGAGGGAGTCAGAGTCTGTCTGTGTTGTGTCAGCTGCCATCTGTATCAGAGCACATCACAGAAACTGTGAGGCCTGTGCCCACACCTCCACTATCACCCTGCTGTCTGCTGGGTACCAACACTGGCACATACACATCTCCAACCCATTGGATGCATTTTGTTTTATCGAGGCCCCTGTTGGTCGAAAAATCTGTATCTCTGCATTCTCTACAACAAATTTGTCCTTCTTTGATTGAATATCTTTATATCTGAAGGACTGAAACCAAAACCATTAGTATTTTAATTTCCTGTACTCAAACTCTGTTTGTAGCTGCACTGGAATTACCTCTCAAGAGCCTGAAGCCATCTGTGTTTGGCCAACCCTTGAAAATAGCGAGCACCAGAATGGGTTTAGGAATAGAGGTATAACACTTTTAGCTCTTTATAGTAATAAAATGTAATGCAATGTGGTTGCTAAGAGACATGTACACTTCTAGTGATGGCCTTGGTTACATTGTAGGTTAAGCGACTAATGAAGAAGTACTGGAGATCCTTTTATGATCTCAACATTTAATTTAATATGCAATTTGACTTTTGTACTGATGTTTTTTGGACATAATGTGGCAGGAGCTACATGCACAAACTCACCTTTTGCTATGCTCTATTTCACAAACGACAGCTTTACGCAAATTGTCAGAGATGAAAACAAAAACAGCCGCTTTGTGACAACTAATTTGAACTCGTTTGTATGCACCTCTGTTCCCCTTGTTGATTTTCTCTGCATGTGACAGCTGCTTGTACCTGTGTTCTCTCTCCCGGGGTTGCTAATCAATGTCTGATGGTGAAATCTACTGAGTCCTACTTTATAGAGGAAGGGCTCAGCCCTGCTCAGAAACGTAAATGTTTGGTCATTTGCATATCATATAGGAAGCGTATTAATTTGCTGACATGCTTGCAGCTTCACCTGGGGAACTGTAAAGACTTTACAGCAGTCACTCTTCATTTTAACGCATCACATTAATGACAAATGCTGTAATTTCCTTGGCTCCTGTTAGCATCAGCTTCCAAACTAATAACTTAAAAATGAAAGCAGAAGGTGTTCCACGAACACTTTGTTTCTAAATTAGGATGCATTAGCTATTTGTAAATCCATTAATAATTTGTTTGTCCTTTTAAGTTTTTAGTAGCTACTAGCTAACTTTGCAAACTAGTGACTTACTAAATCAGATTTCACCATTAAAACTTAAGAAATGTCTTAGCTAGTAAAGACCATAGTGATATGTAAATATGTTGCCAGGAAACATCTGTAGCACTGTCCAATCAAAAGCTATCACCTTTGTAAACAGGAAGCCACTGTAGCACCACAAGCTAACAGCCAAATGTAGAGTTTTAGGGGGGCAAATAAACATAACTTTCAATTCTTTGTAAATGTGGGTATCACTTATTTTTTATCTATGTAAAAATATAATGTTTCAGAGTTAGTAGTAATTGTGCAGTTTAGAATGAGAAAGAAATATCCAATTACGCTAACCTAGCTGACGTTATTCTAGTTAGACACTCTTTTTGTGAAATGTCATCTAAAATCTTCCCAGTTTACATCATTATTAAACAACAATTTGTGTCAGACAACTTTACCTTTTTAACAATCTAAATGAGTTATATATTACCAAGTTTATGTTAATTTTGTCTGTTAGTTAGTTAGTTAGTTAGTTAGTTAGTTAAATCAGATAAGCATCAATTACACCTGGTAGTTACTGGGTGTAAGCATTCAGTAACAACTAATCTATATCGTAGAAAAGTTACTCTGTGTAAATTTCGACTGAAACCTTTTCTACGATGGAACACTCCTGGACGAATGAGGGACTACACCGTCTTGTTTTGAACTAATATGTGTAAATCACTTCATGGAAGTAAACACTTAGTACGTTATGACTAGGCTACATTTAAACTTTCAAAGAGCTGTTCTCTGCACATATTTGGCTTGTGACGCCTTAAAAAAATCATTGTCTACATGTCTTGTCACAGGCCATGGTGTAGGCATGAGACGTGATAACTTTTTAAGATTGTTTCATTTGTAGGATTTTCAGAGGCGTGAAGAAAGAGGTAAAAGTATCCAGTATTTTGCAAAAACAGCAAACTTAATCATCCTGTGACCTGTCAGATTTATCTTGGAGCCCCTTGAGGGGTCTTGACCCCCGGTTGGGAGCCACTGATTTAACCTTTGACACACTTCCACATCTCCCAAATCTCTCTCATTCCCCTCAAGGGCAGATTCATTTTGCTTGTTATTTGCTCATGATATACACATTTGACAGATTGTGTATGATGACATCTGGGTATCTAATGGAGTCTTGCTCTCCGTATGGATGGCCTCGGAGTGTGTTCATCTGACAGAGTGAAGTCAAGGTCAGCCAAAAGACACACACACACAAAACACACTCCACTGCCATCACTGCAGGAGAACACACACACACAACTCATTAACTCTGATGGATTACAGCACATTTCAGGCTAATAACACAGACATACGTGTGCACGCCATGCAAAAATGCACACACACACACCACACACACACACACACTAAACTATGGCAGCATATACAAACAGATGGACACAGACCTGTCACCTCAGTGTCACCTTCAGCTAATCCTTGCGAGACAGAGAGCAATCCATCCACTGGCCACACAGATTTACCCATAATCCCTGTGAATGAACTCATTCAGAGCAGAAGTCTGCTTCCTCAACGTGTGAGCACACAGTCTGTCCATGTATGTGTCCACACACATATTCTGTACGTAGATAAACTGCAGACATGCTGTATGACACTTAAACTTAAAAAGGCACCTTGAAAGACTATCAGGAAGAGAATTTAGGGAGCCATGATAATAGTGTGTGCTCTTTTAGTGTCTCTGTGTGTGAGTGTGTGTGTGTAGACGCAGATTTAATTGGATGGGAATGTCACGTAGGACAGGGGACATGAGTGCTGCCGGTGGTGTAGGTCGTACACCAATTATTGCTCCGCACTCTTCAAAACTAGACGGGAGATGGAAGTATGAGACCCCACTTCATTACCAAAGTAAGCCCCTGTGTTGATAGCAGCCATGTAGGGCAGCACTGTGGGAGAAAGTGACTGCAGCCAAAGCTTGAGGTTTGATCGCTAGTTCTGGATTTTTTGTGTGTTTTTAGGAAGCTACGAACTGTCTCATGTAACTGTTGTCTATTGCAAAAAAGTGTGTAAGTAACTACTTGTGACACTAAATAAAAAGGTCTGGTTACACTTTACTTTGATAATCCGCCTACAGATTATTTATTTACAGTTTATATCTTATCTGTAACATTTCATAAGGCCATGTCGCTAGCATGGCTAAAATATTTGAAAATCATTTATGTAGGAACAAACCTGAGCTTGCATTCATATAGTACATACATACATACATACATACACACACACACACACACACACACACACACACACACATACAGTGTGTATGTATGTGTACAGTAAATCAATATACATTTGAAAAAAGAAAAAAGGAGAAACAATAACAAGAAAACAGAAACAAAAGAAAAAATCAAGCGAAAGCAGGTTTGAGGGAAGACTGAGCGTAAATCAAGTACATGACAATGGATTTTAAAAAAAGGAAAAAAATATAATCAGTTTCATTAATAAATAAATGAGTTAAGAAAATATTGGAAAGAAAAAAAAGAGGGTCTTCAGCAAGACAGGTTCCTACTGGCTCCCTTTAATGGGGCCCATTAATAAATGATTCTCATTTTTGCCATTTAAAATAAATTTAAACACTTACTACACACACACACACACACACACACACACACACACTAGGACTAAGACCTGTACAAAAGTTGAAAATACCACTGTGTCTGCACTTAGCTCACATTGATGTGAGCACTTTCACCTTGGGCAAACACACACACACACACACACAGGACAAATCTATATATAACAACTAACCCTCCCACCTCCAGTGGCGATCCCTCCCTAGGTGCCGGTGAGGTGCGGTATCTGGATCTTGCGATGGTTTGCCAGGGCTATGCTCTCTAAAGGTCAGTTGTTGCTTCCTCCTGTGGGGAGATGGCGAACTGACTCCCAACACCTCAGCGGCATCTGTCACATCCTAACCACTGATAATTAGCCAACAACATACTGCTGCAGCTTGAATGACTGCATCAACGACTGGGTGGCAGCCTGATATGAGAGAGAAAGAGGGGGATACAAGAGGCATACTTTTTTTTTAATGTGTGTGTGCCTGTGTGTTTTTCCACAGAGAGCGATGGAAGGTGAAAGAGAGAAAAAGAGGATAGAAAAAGGCACAGAAGCATAAAGGTTAGAGAAAAATGACTTGCCTGTTGGTAAAGGCTGGAAATTGTCCGAAGTGCCAGCCAATCGTTTATCAACGAGGCGGAAGCACATATAGCTCGTACTACTCATTACCTGCAGCCTCTCTCTGCCTTTCCCTAATACCATCCCCGGGCACACCTGCTGCTGCCTGCTAATGTTTCTCTATAACTGTCACACACACACACACTCTCATGCACGCACACACGCGTGCGCTCTTTGCATCATCCCCATTAGAAGACAATGAAGAGGAGACACTGTCTTTGCTCGAGCATGTCAGACAGATTCCACATCACCGGGCTCGCAGGTCCCAAATACACCCATCATCTCCTGCCCACCTAATCAGCGCTGTGAAGAGATGGAGGGAGCAATGGGACAGAAGGTGCAGGAGAGGTTGGAGAATGTGGTTAAAAGAGGAAAGCAAGGGGGAGGATAGAGGGAGGCGAGGAGGCATGGAGAGAGAGAAATATGAGAGAGATGTGACAATCTGCCTGATTTGGGCCCACTCTCGTTCAGCCATGAAGCCTCAAAATCACTGAGAGTCTATCAGTGATTTTGCAGGCAGGAGATGATGGGTGTAGCTCCTTCACAGAGCTGGGAAATGATACAGTACACAATAAATGAGAAAAGTCTTAACAGAAGTACATAGGTAGAATAAGCTCTAAATTAACTACTAAGGTTGTTTTAATCATGCCACTAATGACTGCCCAGTCAAAGAGACCAGTGTGTGTTTTTAGCTCCTTCATTACAAATCATGCACACTTTATATTTTTGCTGACCACTTTCAAATGCATGTTGTACAGCATTTTTTGAGATCAATTCGAATCTTAAAACTTGCTGAAGTTTCAATCATAGCAAATCTGCATTATGTTTTGTCATTGCTGCGGTTTTGTATTTAGGGCTGCAGCTACCAATTGTTTTCATTATCTATTTATCTGCAGATTATTTCTTCAATGAATCGATTCATTATCTATTGTCTATAAAATGAATGAATGAAAATGAAAAAAGCAAAAAAATAAAAATAAATGCCCATCACAACATATGGATACGCATTCAAAAGAAAAGAAAAGCAACTAATCCTCAGATCTGAGAAGCTGGAATCCGGTTTTCATAGGACTTGACAAATGACTATTACTATTACTATTAATTGATTATCAAAATCACTGGCAAAATATTTTCTGTTGATCAACAAATTGATTAATTAACTAATCATGTCAGCAGTAGTGCTAATTAATTCTTTAAGAGCAGATTCATTTAGAAAGTCTGCACCTGATAACTGTAATGTAATTCTGACAAAAAATAATGCAGCTCTGATGTTCACTGTGATGGATTATACAACACAAACACATTTCAAGAGTTGGCTAATACATTTTCATTTTGTGGTGGAATGAAAGGAAACCAATGGATGTAGGAAAAATACATTCAAATTTCTGAAACTCTGCAGCATGGTTTGAAAAATGCCTAGCTGTGATGTAAACAGGATTAGTAATAAATTAGCTACAACATGCAAAGGAAAAAAAGTGAGCAAGACAGAGAGACACGGAGAGAGAAGAAGACATGAGAAGTGAAAATCAACACTGACATTTCAGAAGGGAGAGGGGTACCATGGAGGGGTAATGAGGTGTGTATGTGAGTGTGAAAGCGAGGAAGGGATGATGGGTGGAGGGTGGTGGTGGCTGGGGTAGGGTTGGAGGGTGAAATGGTGCCTTGACAGCGCAGTAGGGGCCAGCACTGTGAAGTTGGTTAATCCTGAGGAGCAGGGGATTAGCTCGACAGGGGGGAACCACCTCGGCAGGGGGGCTCTGGGAGCCGTTGTCCCTGACCACAGTGCCATGCTGCAGGGGCTAGCGGGGATGACTGCCCCCCCTTAACCCCCTCCAAAACTAGCCCCAGGCACAGTCTGACCTAGTACATGGAAACAGATCTACACCGTAACACACACATAGACATATAAAAGACATGCACAACAGCTCATCAGTTCATTATTGCTGTAGATAGGCTGGAGGGGCTGGGAGAGAAGAGTGTCTTCACATGAGCCCATTGGTTCCAGTGTGACTGATTGTGCTGAGCTCACAGGCCTACCTGGGGGCTGCTGCATCTACACACTCCTCTCATCTTCTCCCGTCAGCTCTGTGCTGCTAAACTCTTCTTGGCTCGCTCCTCTTCTCTCTACTTCCCTCTTTCTTGACTCTTTCGCTGCAGGGTCCCGGACACCTGGGGCTGTAAAGTAGCGGGGCGCTTCGCTGTTATTTGCATCTTCGCCCTGCTGATTATTTCCCCACTGTCTCCAAAAGAGAGTGCTGTTGGGCAGGGAGCTGTAATGGACAAAGAAGGATGTCCATCTCCAAGACCATTGTGTTTTATGTGTGAGAGAGCTGCCCGTCCTATATGTAGTGTGTGTGTGTGTTTAAAATGCATCTGCATTCAGGGAGTAAGATCAAGAGATGGATGGCATTATGTGTGAGCGAAGTAAGTTTGAATGGACCGGACCGGCTGTGATCTCCTCTTTCTGGCTGCATGACAGCTTCTTTGTCTCAGTTTGGGTTCAAGAGGCAGACACCATCTCCACATTTAAGAGTACGCTTAAGATTTTCCTCTTTGATAAAGCTTATAGTTAGGGCTGGCTTTGGTGACTCCTGAACCATCCCTTAGTTATGCTGCTTTAGGTCTAGACTGCTGGGAGACTTCCCATGATGCACTGAGCTCCTCTCTCCTCCTCTCCGTCTCCATCTGTATGCATTTTTATCCAATTAATGCATGTTACTAACGACATCTTCTCTCTTCTGTAGTTTTGTGCTTACTCGTCTCTCTCCAGCTGTCGCTTTCAGCAGGTATTTCTGCCTCCAGAGCTGCAGAGTCTGGATCTGTGATTGCTGCCCCCGTGTTCCTGCTCGACAACTGCTACTACAGTTGTTATTATTAGTCTCATTACTATTATTATCAATATTATTCCTATCACTATCATTCCTATTATTATTGCTTAATTAATATTACCACTACCATTAAATTATTATTTTAAAATTCAAGGTGGAATTTGCATTGTGCTTCCCTCTCCCCCTCACCCCCTGAGTCTGGTTCTGCCCGAGGTTTCTGCCTCTTAAAGGAAGTTTTTCCTTGCCACTGTCGCAAAGTGCTTGCTCACGGTGGGATTTGATGTGTCTCTGTAAATAAAATTATAAAGAGTATAGTCCTGCTTTGTAGGAAAAGCGCAAAGAGATAACTTCTGTTATGAATTGACGCTATATCAATACAATTGAATTTAATTGAATTTTTGCCTGTAGACAAAGGAGCAGATCCCTGTCAGGAAGCCCTCATACGGGCAGCCAGGAGGGAAACCACACCACAACTCAAAGAGCAGCTATAGCCTCTTCCTTCTATGAGTGCAACTTGGGGTCTCTCCCACTCCTGGTGTCCCACAGAAGGGGACCTTTCTCTGGGTGACTGGTAACCCAGTGTGCACACCACCCGTGGACATCAAGCACTTAAGGACTTGTCAGTTCACAGAGCAGCCCACAGAAGACTTCAACTGTGTGGCATGATGAAAGCTCCTGCTGGAATCTTCATCTTGCTGTATGTTCTTGGTCATGGTTGAGTTGATAAAATTTCCCAGGAGCCATTCAATGCTCCTCCACAAGGTCTTTCAGGCATTATGATTCACCTCCTGCATCAGACTAAGCCAACATTTTTCAAAGGGCCCATTATGCTGGTTGAAAGTATAACGGTGCATAATGGAAAAAGTAAAACTCAAGAAATAGATGGATCAGGGTTGTGTTAAGAGTAGGATAAAGGCATTGGTTAAGTTAGAGCAAGGGTGATCACTGTAGAGGAGCTCAACAATCTTCATGGAGATGGGAAACCCACAATTCTGAAAATCAGCACTAGATGACAGAGAATACCACTGAATAACTATATACAGCAGTAAAGTGCATGGATGCTTATACAACAACAAACGTGCAAGTTAATGAACATGAACAATGGAGCTTTCTCCACAGATTTTACGGGCACATTGTATATTTATGTACCGCAATCTAGAAGGTAATTTTAGTTTGAAAAGCCATAAAAAAGCCAGAGAACGTGATCTTTTCAAATTGCTCTTCTCTCCTCCAGACTTGTCAGCCAAACAACACAACATCCCTGATGAGAAAAGCTAGTTGCTGTACTCAGTGTCATGTTGCTAACAGTCTTCATGCAATATTAACTTGCAATAGAACTTGGAGGACGCACAAACCTGTGCATAGTGCGCAATAAATAAAACAAAACCATTGATGATTGACACATCATTAGACACCCATGAATTATTCAATATCTGCAATCATATTGGTTTGCCAAAGGATCAACATGCTGAGGAGCATGCAGGCCCAGGGTACTTGATTGCAAGTTAAAAGCCTCCCGAACTCGACTGCTCCCATCCCTAAAAATCTGTCAGTCATTAGTGTAGAGAGAGTGGAGACAGGAATAAGCCTGCTCGGTCCTCTGAGTGTTGATTTGGACCTCCTGCCGTTCCCAAAGAAAGGCTGCATCCTACTAGCTTTGAGATGGCTCTGATTGAAGACATAATTGTGAATGTGGGTGAATTTCACGGTTAGGAGCGTGAAACCCTCTGTGAGATGGATGGAGAGATTGGGAGCGAGGGAGGCGGGAAGGACTGCAAATTAGGAGTCAGGGTGCTGAGAGTCAGAGCTGGAAGGTGAGAAACCTTGGCTGAGGCCGGCTGATATATACAGACACACAGATGGACACACAAATAAACACAAGTGTGTGCACAGAGGCATACATATGTACATATACTCAAGGAACAATGAGTACTGGAACACACAAGTGCGCAGAGAAATGCAGACGCATACACAATGAAAAAGCTTGGCTGCGTGTGTAAACAACTTCCACATCAATCACTCTATGAGCGGAGCAAATCAACTCTGGCTGTCGCACCGTTTCCTGCCATTCCCCAGCCTTCAGATACAATGCCCACCAGCCATCTGCATATCAAACAAGGCAGCCATTCACATACATTGACGAAGGATTTCTGAATGTTATTAGCTCTCCATATTACAACTGCACTTCAGACCTGTGCAGTTCTTCCTCCTTGTGTGGAGGCGACAAAAAAGGCTTGAGTAACAGTTCCCTTATCTCCACTGGCCAGGTTTTAGTCCTGCTGTGGACTGGCTGCCTCCCTGTTGGAGTCTCTACTATCTTTAGAGTTTTGGCCCAACAATACTGAGCTGCAGTAGAGCCAACTGTGTCTCAGAGCAGAGCCACACCTGCCAAATCTGGTGGTTAGCTACAAAATAAAGGATCAGCAATTAATGGGGCTCATTTATCAAAGCAGATATGAACAAATGCCTTCAGAAATGGCCAGAAAGTCTGGATAATCTTCAACTGTTTTTTCAGCCATGAGATTTATATAATGATTCATATGTAAACTTTATCTTTAACTTTAACCTGATCTTCTTCAGTTGAAATATGAAATCTTAAGGTAAAAAAAGTGCTTTCAGTGCATGCAGAAGCAAACTTAAGGTACTTGTGCATAGGAGTGGGAGGAATGCCAAGGTTATAAAATAAGCTTTTATTTAGTTGCATACAGTAGCTGTTCATATGAAAAAAATAATCAAGAAGGTTAATCTGTTTGACATTTTTTACCTGGATATAAATAGTTCTCAAATGGGGTTGGATTTTCAGACAAATAATCTGTCTAATCGTGCTTTTGTGTTGTCTCTAATTTGAGTAATTAAATAAACTCCTGTTTGAGTCTTATGAAATAAACTGCTGTTGTTAATCTGTCAAGCTCTTCCCAAGCCGTTGAAATTGTGTGTGATTTATAGCTCCTGTCTTTTGAGTTGATTTGACAGACCAGCTGCCAGCTGCTTGTCACAAATCTCCAGTAGTGTCACAAATCCTCCTTAAGCTTTGAAATTCCTCATTCTTCCTTCGCAAAACTAACATGCATTTTCAGCCGCAAAACTTGCCCCCGTACTGTTTCCTTCACATTGTTTAAATATTTAATCTTTGAATACTTTATTATTATGGTATAATATTTTTTGGTATCTGTTACCAAAAACATTCTCAAGCCTCACCAATTTCTGATAACCCATTCAAACCTGTGGCATCACACACATGAGATTTAAGTTAAAGTGATGTAATTAGTTCTGAATATTTCAGTGTCCTGTGCAACTATGGCATAATGGTAAATACTAAATGTAGTGTAACATTACAACAAGTAGAGAACAGTCAAAAGGTTAGCAAACTGACTCAGTAATTTCCATTATACATCAATATCTGTCTAGAGTTTGCTAACATTAGCTACTGGTGATACCAGACCAAGTAAGGCTGCAGCAGCAAAACACTTGAGTGTATTGAAATGAGTAAGTGTGCACTTCGCTGCTGATGAATTCAACTTTTCATTTGTAAGTGAAAACATTTATTTTAAAAGTTAGATTTTTTAAAAAGTGATATCTTCTTTCAAAAGCTAGGCTACGAAGTCTTGCTTTAATGTAACAATGTTGTTTTTTAAAGTTGTCCAACCCTCATCCTTAGCTCTATTGAGCATGGGTGAGAGGTCTTGCTTCAGGTTGGATAGAGGATTTATGTGACATTGTTGTTGGTAAGTGGGATTATTCAACTGTCAGTGAGACTGATGTATTTTTTGACGACCATCTATGGTGTCTTTGTTGTCACCCAATTCCTTCATTGCTTTACATTACAACAGAGATACATTACACTTAAGAAGTGATGTAGGATTGTTAAACAGCTCTTCTACTAAAATGTTTTAAAAAGAGGGCTTCTCAAAGGTGTAAAGGTGCATTATGGCTAGTGGAACATTTGGCCATATTGTCATTCAGTCCTAATGAATACCATGTTTTTAAAAATATGTTCAAGATAGACAGCTCTGCTCATAGTAGTAAATTCTCCACAAAACTTTTATTGAAAATTATGCATAACCCACCACATTAGCTTTGCTTCATAGACTCAACAAAGATGTACTTTCTCTCTAGAGGCATACAGACTGATCTCTGAATGTTGAGTGAGACGCAATACTTCGATCCATTTCTTAATGGAACTCTGGATATCTAAGTTGGCTACAAGCATATAATATTTTCCTTATTGAAAATGTTACCAATTACCAATGGTGGGAATGCAATTTCCTCCTTCCAACCTAAACTTTTGGGCAAATTATTTTTGCAGAGAATATTGCAGACACCAAACAGGTTTTTATCTGCAGGACGCAAAATCTGTCAAACCTTTACAGTACCTTTGTTATTGCCCAGTAACAGCTGTCACCTTCTTCACATTAAATATCGTTAGATGTTCTGGTCTCCACAAAGGTGCATGAAGCTCACATTACCAGCGTTTGCCAATTGAATAATCTATAATTCATCAATTCATCAAATTCACTAAGTCAATGGTACAGGTATTCACAGCAGGTCAACGGATCTTGTCAGAAAATAGGTAGACTATCCTAATAACACATTTTGAATGGAAATCTGAACTGATGAATAATGCATTTGTAATCATTATTAAAAAATGTACACAAAAACTCTTGGAATTTCAATGTAATACTTCAGCAGGCATATCACTAAGAATATCAGACATAAATTCCCCTATCTGTCTGTGCCCTCTCTAGAAGCATAAACTTCCATGTATTTAAGCATTCTATTCCCAGAATAGTGAGTCTTTAAACCATCTGACTCAATTCTTGCTTCACATAGCGGTTCCCGAAAAGATGAAATAAAAGCCCGGGTTGCTTAGAAACAAGTCTGTTGACTGCTCCGACAATTTGCCCAAACAGCTTGAGAGACCTGTTAGCTTTTACTGTACATGATAAGGCCGGCCAATACAACCCTGACCCCGTGTTACAAATGGTATGCTACAGCCCAAGCACCATGCATTTTCTTCCTAACTATTAAGAGTTCAACTATTTTGTTCGGTGTGTGGGTTATTTCTCGCTAGCCTTTGCAACCTTCGAGAGTGCAGCACTGAGGGCAGTAACACCAAGCAGAATAGGCCTCTGGCAGTTCTTGGATAGAGGCAAAGTAGGTTAAAGTTTTACAGTGATAATAATTGGGTCTAGTTGCTGAGGGCCTCGGAGAAGCTTCATGATTGCACAAAAACGCACACAAGGGCACAGACAGAGAGACACATACAAACACATCACACGGCGAAACGCAGATTTCTTTGGAGCCGTGAATGCCCTGGATGCACCGGCAGCTCTCAAATTAAGCAGCTCAGAGACAGAGGAATCAAATGCGTTTCCATTATGGGGCAAATATTCCATCTACCCCCTGTCATAACGACACTGTATGGCAGCATTATGGGGAAATATCAAATTAGGCTGTTTCATTTGGAGGACTGTTGTGCATTGCGCACAGCTTTGGAGATCAATTGAGCTTCTAGGTAATGAGCGGCAGCGGCCTGCTCTAATATACTCCGTAATGTTCTTTTGATTGCTTTGGTTAATCTCGCACTGCCGTGCAGGGGAGGTAGCCCCCTCTCTCTGCTGAAACTCACTCCTCAGCCCAGGTTAGAGGGAAAAATAAGAAATGGGGAGCAGTGTTACAAAAGTCAAGCGATATGAATCAGATTACTAAATCTGGACAATCCCTATTCATGTTTTATGTCACTAGGAATTCATTATTCTCCATGAAGACACTGTCTGTGTCTGCTTACTTCTGAAATGTATATAAAAAAAAAACCCTGAAAAAATAAGAAGACCCAGCTGAATAGGCCACAGTGGACGACCTTCAAACGAAGTGTCGGTGATGTGTCGATGCTGAAGTGGATGGAATCAGACACAGTACACCACTCTGCTCTCTGAAAGCAAATCCTCTCACTCATGCACCACTCACAAACAAGTAAGAGGTGCTCTGTCGCTCCACAACAACACTCACAGCTGTGACCATTTAATATGCTCCGGCTCAGATTCATTCCTCTGCACCTTTTGCTCTCACAGAAAATGCTAACAAACCTGTCCAACCACTTTTGCAATATGCTACACCGCACTACTGCATGCCACACCATCTGCCACGTTTCGCTGCGCAGTGTGAATATTTATTTGCACAAACTGGATTGCTCAGCATCCACCTACTTTTGCAGACTGGAATGGCTGTCAAATTGGGGTTAAAGCTGTATGGGAATAGTCACCGGCTGGGCGCCACTGGAGGTGTCTGCTGATTGGAGACAGGCTGCTGTTGATTTTGCATGACTCTTACCTCTCCACGTGGTCCAGGTTCCCTGATACGCCCAGTCCTCCGATGGTGTAGAGTTTGCCGTCGTATACTAGGCTATTGTGTCTGCAGCGAGCCACGGTCATCCGGGACACCAGATTCCAGTTGTCCAGCAGGGACATGTAGCACCATACATCAGCCACCATCACACCAGACTCTGTGCCACCTGAAATATATAGGATAATGGTTATTAAAGTGGGTATTTATTTAGGGTGATTATAAAGCTGTTTCCACTGTAGGAACTTTCCCAGGGAACCAAGAACATTTTGAGGAACTCAGGAACTTTACCTGGGTTTCGACTGGAGAAAACTAACTAAATTTAGTTCCTGTTAGCTAGCTTAAAGCAGGAACTAGGATAGCTTCAAGTGTAAAAAAGTCCCTGCTTCAGGGGAAGTACTTTCCAATGGTTCAGGAACTATCGGGGCAGAGTATTTAGGGTTGAGCGTTGGTGATTGGTCAAACACAGACGCCACGGCTGATTCAAATTGTGTACTGCTTTATTTACAAAATAAGGAAGAACTGGGTGACTTAAGTATCAATATTAAGACGAGAGGTGGACATTTCTTATAATGTAGTATTTAATTAAGTTATATGTTTGGCTTCCCCATAGCTAATAGTTTCATTGTGGTTAAAAAACATAAAACACTCAGCTGTTCGTTTACTTTGGAGTCGTGCACACTGGAGTTTTGAGTCAGTGTCTGGTCTTTGTTCATTCATTACATCCACTCAAACATACAGTAAGAGTAACACCATATTAAATACCAAGAACAACAGGATGACTGTGTTCCTCGCTGTTGTTTTTTAATCCATTAGTTCTTCATATGCGGTGGAAATGCAAACCGGAGTGCAAATAGTACTTTTATTTCCTAGTTTAGTTCCTGTAGCTCTTCAGTACCTGGAACTATTAGGTTGAAAAGGGCTATATGACTTCTATATCATATATAGCAGGGAGGTTATATATACATGTGAAAGTTTGGCATAAGTGGTAGGATAATGATTAAAATTATGAAACATATTTGTTTTTCTTTCTTTCTTCAAATTATTTTCCATTCAGTACTGAAATCTCCACTCCTAAATATGGTGTGTTTTTTCACAGGTTTAAAAAAAAAAAAGTGAGAGACTTGGACGACTTTAACTTACTGGAAGTTGTTTGCTGCTGTGTTGACTAGTCAACCAGCCAGCCATCAAAACTGTACTTGTTTCAGCTCTCTTCAAAGCAGCCCTATTAGCTGTGTAGTTTGACATGTAACACCAGCCATGACTCAGTGACCCTGCACCGAGTGTGAGGAAGGTTATAGACCGGAGCCTGTTGATTGGCTAGCTAGAACACCTCTGATTTCTTCACTGGCTGTCTGACTCCCAGCGGACACATGCAGACCTGTTCCAATGCCCAAACACAAATTTACATTTATATGAAAAGAGGGAGAGGAAAGGTACACGCAGGACAAATCCTGCTGCATTTCCACGGAGCAATGTCAAGGTCTGAGTGCCGTGCAGTATTCTCACACAAATGGACCGTGGAGGGAGAAATTCAGTCTACCTCTGGAGGAGCAACTTAAATGTGTCTCATAGAGGGAGTCACAGAGTGCACAGTGTGCCACTATGGAACAAAATAAACTGCAGAACACTGCGCCGACTGTAAAGCCAGACAGAGGAAAAAAAAGTCAAGTTCAAAAAAATGCTCCACAGAAGATAAATAGGAGAGACATTCTATACAAAACGGACTCTTCTGAAAAGAAAGACATTAAAGTTGTCTGCAGTGTTGGGCAGAGCCAAGTTTTCAAAGCAACAGATGAGTAAGATTTGAGGGCAACCAGCCTTTTAAAACTCTTTAACTGTTTCACAAAAGGTCACAAGAAGTTGGTGATGGCCTCAGTAGCTTCACTTTGCTGAATCATATTGGTCATAGAGTAAAAATGTCCTCACTAAGAAATCATGAATGTCAAGTGTGGAGACCTTTGTCAGGACTCACTATGATGAAAGGGACTTTACCAAAAGAGGTCCATGGTTTTTTGATGATGATGTCTGTTCATCATCTGTTCATGTTGATGTTTAGCAGATATAATGTTTTCCATGCTTAGGATGATGTCTTTAGTTTTGCAGGTGTTTAGTCATAAACAAAAGTATTGGACAAATTGGAATTTGACCTAATGGTGGCACTAGATGAAAAATCAGGGGATCCCCATAGTTATTATAATTCATCCTGAGGGGAACAGGCAATCCATCTAATAGTTGGTGAGATATTTCAGTCTGGACCAAAGTGGTGGGTAGGGCGACCGACCGAGAGACTTAATGCCATCCATAGACCCGCTAGCGTGGCAAGAAACTATGTAGGTACAGTAAAATCAGCCAGATGTATAACAATAACTTGACAAATTGTGTTTTTACAGTATTCATTTGAACCAATCATATGATGATGTATTGAATTTGCATTTCAGTTTTCTTTTTTATTCCAAAGTTAATATGACATAATATGTTCCTGGATGGGATGCAGGGATAACCTTTCACTACTGCAGTGTGATAAACTGATGGCATCTACTGTCCTCCTGCTCTGTGCCACTAAATGATTGCGACAGGAAAGCTACAATTGTGTAGCTGCAGTGGGCGATTTAGCTCACCTGACAGGTAGATGTTGTCTCCCGCCGAGATGACACTGAAGAACTCGCGGTCGTAGAAGGGCAGGCTGGCCAGCGGGTACCACTTACTGTTCTGAGGGTTAAAACAGGTGACTGCTGTGAGGGAGCGCTGGTTCATCCCAATCGCCTGACGCCCTCCCACCAGAACTATCACCTCTGCTACACCTAGAGGACAAAGGAACAGGAGGAGAATGGAGGAAGAGGATGATAGGGGGTGGATAATGGGAGCAAAGAGATGGGAGAAAGCAGGCCATCAGGGAAGGTTTCCACAAGTAACAAGTAAGTAGTAACTAAGGGCCAAGATTGAATCAAAGCCTCTTTTGAGACACCTCAGTGCTGCAGTAACTATGTTTTGTGGAATGTTGCCAGACGTCTAAGTATTTATATGTGGTTTTCAAGAGCAAGGTGAACATTTTTATACATTTAATAATGGCACCATTAAAAAATAAACCCTTTGAACCTTTTCATTTTCAAACAAGAACCTTGATAGGCTGTGTGAAAACCAATTAACACAACCAGACACAGATTACAAGTCTGTTTTGAATTCAGAAGGCCTTGGCTGTCCCTGAGTCAATAAGCTTGTCAGGAAATGCAAAACAAAATGCAAAATAGAAAAGTTTCCTCTTGGTCACAGGAAACTACAGAGTTAAATGGGAAAGTTTCGCTCAATTACCAAGACTGATGGGGCAGCCATTTGTTTGGTTGCTGCCCAGCTCTCTTATTCTCCCTTCCTGCACATAATACACGTACTAACCTACACATTCACTTGTCCACACACTCACAGTGAAACATACACTGGGCATGGCATAAGAGAATTGTAAAATCAATAGGTGGGAATCAATCTGTGTACATTTGTACGTGGAGAGGTGTCTTCTCTCATACACACACCATGTGTGATTAAGAAGATACTTGAAACACATTCAGCACTCATCCCTGTTACTCCTCACCCGATCTCTGCTCTCAGACATGCATGCACACACACACAGAGCTGCTGGATAAAGACACCAGTGATCCAAAACACACAAACAGGTTGGCAGGCTGCCACATGCGTGTCTCAGGTCCTCTCAGTCTTCAGCAGCAGGCTCCAGTGAGCAGGCAAGACGACGAGCCGCCAGACAGAAATGAGCTGTGTGTTTGTAAGCAGAAGGCAGGCGGGCAGAGGGAGGCGAGCCAGGGAGGGAGAGGAGGGCGATAAGGAGAGATGGAGACAGTGTGAGAAGAGAGAGAGTGGGAGAAAAACAAAGATGGAATGAAAGAGAGAAAAGAAAGTGGGAGGGGAGGGAAAGCTAATCTTCATCCACTCCAAACCAAGGCTAACCACTGGTTTATCTGCTCGGATCAATACTTTTCCTCACAGACACAGGCACATCCATAGGTGGCATAAGTCTGCTTCTTTCTGTTAAAAAACTATCCCCCTTTTTTTCTTAAGCTTCTCTTTTTCTTTCAAAACTGGTAAAACAGAGAGCTTTTCTGTAGGAAGAAAAAAGGGTAAAAGAGGAGAAAGATACAAAAACTACAATGGGCTTTGCTGAGGCTGAGCAAACAGACAGAGCAGTAAGCACTGCCTCAGACATATCGTGGACATACAGCTTAGACTTAGTGGACAGCTTAAAAGCTGGCTGGCTCTTTTCCTCGGTGAGATTTTAAGAATGTGTTCCTCTGCATAGGACGAAAAAGAAAGTGACGGCTCAAGGAAAAAATTGTGACAGTGTCACTGCGAAGATGAAGGTTCGGTACACAAACTAAAAAAAGGACAATCATGACAAAATACGGAAGGCGCAGGAGTCGTGCACGTCACCGCCCTTTCTGGCAGCGTGTAAAAGATGCGTGAACTTGGAGCGCTGCTAAAAAAGATTTGAGTTGAATTCGTTCCCATGATGGGCCCGTTTTCACAGCTTCATGGCATCACGCCCCCAGACTGCAAGCCTCAAACGGCCACCAAGACCTCCAACAGACCTTGGATATGCAGCTAATAAATGGGAGTGTAGTTTTATAGGACAGTCGCAGCTACAGCGGCTGTTCTTTGAGAAAAAATTAAGTGAAAACAGGATCTTTGTCTTCCCTCTCATGAGCCTCCAACCATACCCGCACACACACACATTAATTATACTGACATTGTTCTGCTATTGTTCTTCCTCGTGATTAGTTTGCTGCTATTGCTGTATGCGTTTGTACTCCATTTCTCTTTATCACACACTATTTTTCAACTTTATTGGATTTTAAAAGTTTGACTGTTTGCTATGCCTTTATAGGATTATATTTTTCATCTCCTTTTCTTTCATCCTATTAGCTGCTTCAGTTTGTTGATATTGACTGCCTCAATTAACTTCCTGTGTTTATGTCTGAGCCAATTTGAGATTTTTTTCTCCATTACATCAATCACTGTTCTACTGTTTAAAGTTTGTTTTAGTATCTGTTATGGGTTCATATCGTTCAAGAAGAAATGTCAAATTCAATTCCATCTAAAACATGTTGGAGGGTGTAAATGTAAACACAAAAAGAAAATCTAATTTCTTTTGTTGTTTTTCTACATAGAATTACTCAACTCAACTACCAACTGTGTCTAATTAGGCCAACTTAAGCAATTCCACATGCAGCTTCAACGTGCCGAATTGTATGTGTGTGAATGTGCACATGCAGGTCTTTATTATCACCTAGTGCACATGTGCGGGGTTGTTCTCAGCGCTTTCCGCTTGGCCAGACACGTCAGGGAGAGTCCACATCTGGGTGGTGAGGCTGCTGCGCTGCTCTGACCCCTGAAGCCCTGAACACATTCACAAGCTAACACAACCCAACACCGGCCTGTCAGAACGCAACAAAACAGGAGAGCGGCACAGCTGACGGGGAGTCACGGCATAGGATCAGATAGCAGCGTGGGTGTGTGCATGTGTGCGTATGTGCGTATGTGAGTTTTTCCTCCGGAAACGAAGCCTCACAGGGACGGCTGTCAGTCAGTCGGAGGTTTGATGGGAGTTGGGTAGAGGGATGAAGGGATGGAGGATCGAAGGATGGAGATGAGAGTTTGGGGATGAAGGGATAACCAAGTCTTGACAGCTCTTGTATTTTTTCCCAGACGGAGTTTATACCCATGGCAGTTTGGGGAGAAAATGTCTCCGTCTCCTGATTGTTACTGACCTTTTGTTATATTTCTGGTGTATTTTTAACCTGTCTATATTCAGGAAAAATCAACTGAGTACAAGTTTTGAGCAACATCCTGCTTAGAAGAAACATATATAACCAAATACATAAATTCTTACGTGGATCCTACCTAGTAAAACCACAGTCTTTTACTTTTGGCTACTGTGTAGCTCTATAGGAAGTGCCTTGTTTGTATCTCAAGAATGTAAATCTTTATTTGTACTTTGATAGAAGTACTGTATTCAATGAAAAACGCACTGAAAAATGCTGGTCAAGGGAGTCCCCTGGTAGCTGGATAGTTACAGCGCACTCATTCGAAACAAAAACAAGCTAGCCCGCAACTATGCAGGCTAACCAAACAAAATCGTCTGTGGTAGCCGGCTCACTGTTCTTCTCGGCGGTGTGTTGGGGTGGTGGCACCAAGGCTGGGGAGACTCAACAAGCTGGTGAGGAAGGCCAGCTCTGTTGTTGGTCTGGACCTGGATTGCCTGGAGGCAGTGGTGGAGAGGAGGATGAGGGACAAAATTACTTCCATTCTCCTCCCATCCCCTGCATGAAAAACTGTGGCAGCTGAGTATCACCTTCAGCCATTGGCTCATCCGTCTCAGGTGCAAGACAGAATGTTTCAGGCGCTCCTTTGTGCCTACAGCCACTAGACTGTACAACTGGATCAGTTTAGACTACCACTGTTGCACATCTGTACTATCTTGTACATTCACTATTATCTGTACATTTGCACAATTTCTTATTTTTATTGCTGTTTGGATTTCTATTGTGTTTATTTGTTTAACTATCTGCTCTACTCTTAGACCTGTTGCTATCCTATAACTTGCTGCTGTAACACCTGAATTTCCCCTATGCGGGATAAATAAAGTTTTATCTTATCTTATATTCACTCTCTGGGTGGACTCCACCAACAAAGCAGAGTTGGGTGATAATTCTCTGTGGGTTCGTCACTACAAGCAACACTTTTTACATACGCACATTAGAAAAGCAACAACCAAGTCTTCAGTGAGATAGGAGAACAGTGAATGTGGAAACAGAGAATACAATGGTAACATCTGGACAGAGCCCAGTATTAAATCTCTCAGAAGGAGGTTTCAGTCATCGCAGGCTGCGAATTATGTGGCAAAAAAAAAAAGAAAAAGCAGACTCAGAAAAAGTATGTGTTCTGACGGACGGACAGACAGGCTTGTGTAAGAGCTGGATCTCAAATTGAAGTTGATGCCCGCCCACGGAGTGTGACGCGCGTGCAAACACACACACACAAAACACAGCCTGACAGTTTCTGTGTATTGCTTCCACACAACTCGACTTCAACTAAATGAAACCTATCTGTGACAGGAGCACGCCGCCCATGCTTTACCCCATGCTGGAACAAGCTGGATCCTCACCGTGGACATATACACAATCACACATACACACACACACGGACGTAGAGTGAGGTTGATGGAAAGATGAAGACAGAACGGAAAGATTGTGTCGTCTCCTCTTCCCTGCTGCCACACTGGGTCTTATCTCACCTTGTTACGTGTCTCCTTGCTCTCTGCCCCGTGCTGTGACCCTGCTTTCCTTATTCTTCTTCTTTTTTACCCCGCGGCTAACACCTCTCTCCTTCTCTATCTCTCTCTCTTTCACAAGTCGTGGGAGACATTGCTCTCTCTCTATATATATATTTCTCTCATCAAGTCGTACTCTTTTTGCTCTGCTCTTTTTACAATATACTCTCCATTTCATCTTCCTTCACTGCGTCCTGTTCTTTCACCCCGTGCACCTTTTACCCAAGTGTTTCAGCCTTATGTTACCTTATTTTAACCAGCCACATTTTGCTGCAGGTACAGTTAAAGGGACATTGCAGGGTTGGGTTGGGTGAAGTTGCACAGACATACACACTGAAACCCAAAAGATATTGAAGTTGAGAGTTAGTGTCTTGCTCAAATTCATGTCATGTGCAAGAACTGTACTCCCAGCATTAGATTTCCTTGTCTGTAACTGGTTTGTACTACAAGAAATAACAGCTCCAAAATTCATTCTTGATCTTGACAAAACAATCTCACCTCAAGGTACATTTAGTAACTGTTCTGGAGCTGTCCATCATATCACATCATATCTTCATCAGCTCTGTTTCCAAGGTCAAAAATTAACTTTAAAGCTAATCCTTTAACCCAGCATGAAGGAGAAGTCTGCTGATGAAGAAAATGTGATATGATTGAAAGCGTCACAACATTATCTACATGGACTTTAAAGGGACAGTTCACCCGAAACTCTTACCTGACGGATAAGACGGATGTGCGTTGCCGAGTTTTGGAGATATCGGCCATAGAGATAATAATAAAATAACAAAGTACTTCACATAGCAAGCCAAGAACACATACAACATAATCATAAAAACAAATAAAACATGGCAGTAATAGGCCAAAAATAGTAAACGAACCACAATAAATAATAAAAACTTGAATCAGATAAAATCAGGGAAGGCGGTGCGATAATAGTACATTTTAAGTTTGGAGTTCCTTCTGCCTTTTTGAATATACTGGAACTAGATGGCACACTTCACACTTCCTTCTGCATGGTGATATGGTTGACGGGTGTAGAAAGAAAATTGTTCCTACATGAAACTATACACAACAAGGCCTGTGGATTATCTTGAGTAACCGGGTCATGATTTCTGGAAAGAGACATTGCTGTTGAGTTTTTGAAATGTATTTTTTTGCTGCTTTGAGCACCACAAGCCCAATGCCATATAGTTCCATTATATCCGATCTACAAGCCTAGATCTACAATCTAGATGGACAAACAGCACTACAGGTAGATAGCATACTGTATATTGTAGTTGAGTAGACTTGGCACTTTGAATCACCAGTAAGGGGAGCTCTATGGCAAAAAGCTACAGATTTGGTCAGTGACCCTGGTCATTCAGTAGGCTCAGTTCAGCTTGAGGATATGGTGTTAAAGATTCATTCCTTTATGTGTCAAACACCTCTACTGTGCAGTAGACAGAAAGTACAAAATATTTGTAGTATCTAAATAGTAAATTGGAGCTTTTTTTTGCACAATTCACATCTCAAATTGTCTCAGAGATGAAAAGTCCTTCTCCAACTCCTCTGCTTACCTTTATAACAGAGAAATCCACAAGGGATTTAACACAACAGTGTACTTGAAGGAATACATTGCTCAAATAATTGTTCATACAGTCAGATTATGAGGGTTTGAGCTCCGCTTTTCATTAGTCTTTAACTTTAATATTATCCTGAAGGAAATTCGGTCGGTTTGCAGTCAGGCATTAAACACATAAATCACAGGAACACACAAGATGACAAAGAAAAACAACCATTTAGTCAGTCTAGTCTGATGAGAAACAATGTGTCTGCATATTAATAAACGTGTCACATGTATAAATATATATCTGTAGTAGTGGTAGTAGTCATATAGGGAAAACTAGAAGTGTGAAGACTTTTACTCACTGGGTATCACATCCACAGTGACACTAGCAGTCTGTCTCTCAAGGCTCAGAGCCATTTATATCTCACTGCTGGTCCATAACCATTTCCTCTTATCTCAGCCGCTTCTCTATAATCTCTCTTTTGCTTTTTTTCCCTTCCTAATCCTATGATTTCTCTCCCAGGGTGTTAATTTGCTATGGTGAGGATCAGGGGGCAAAAGTCTCCCAAATAATGGCAGGGTCCAGGGAGCTGCAATATGCACAATTTGAAGTGTGCGTGCGTGCATGTGTGCACTTTTGGATGTTTGTTGTTTGTCTGTTGGGCATTTGTTGAGCAAATATCTGCACTCCAGTGATTGGCTGGTGTTCTTGGATGTGTTTTTCATATCTTGCCATGCAGAAACAGTGTCCCCAATTCTGAGGATGATCCACACACCTCGCTGTGAACAGTTTTTGGTGGAACTACTTTCTATCAAAGAAAATCCCTAAGGAAACTGCTCAGGGTTTGTTCCGTGGATTTTCCAGAGTAACTGGGACAGTGTCACTGGAAAGAGATGTTCCTGTTTAATTTTTTTAATGTAATGTTTCAAAGCTGTGAGCAGCGCACATGAAATTTCATTTCCCCTCCGTGTACTGCATTGGGGGGACGACACAAATCTATGAGACAGATACCTCAAAACCTGGCCAAATAAAACCAAAACTATCTGCATGGCTAGACACAACTAGAGGAAAGTGAGGAAACGTTTTCTCTCTTTTGGGGAATTTAAATCTCATACATTATGAACTGATGGATTCAGGCCCACATGCACCCGCAGTCCAAACAACCAAATCCGAACAAATGGCACAAGCAATGATACAGCTCTAACCAGGTTCACTCTGTCTGTTGAATATTGGATGAGGCTGAAGCAGCCTTCCAGCCTTGCAGCAGGTACAGCAGGTCAAAGTGCCAGATGTGGCATGAGCGATGCTGAGGCTGATCCATGTTCCTGTAAATGCTGCTCGCTTTGGGTCTGAGCACGAACTGCAGCTCTAGGAACAGAATGAGTCAAGTTTTCTGGCAACAGCCGAGGCAATCGTTCACCCGTCTCCCCCTCCCTTTCTCCCTCTCCCTTTCCCTCCTCGGTAGCTCAGGCTGACAGTAGTCACTAGTCAAAAGGTCAAGCGGACGAAACCTTAATTTTGGCTGCAGGCCCTGCAGACATTCAGAACAGAGATTATCTAATCTGGATTTACTGCCTACATGTTACATTTATGAGCCGAGATAGATGTGTTTGCTTGAGATTTCACTGATAAACTGAAGGAATATCAAAAACTCATACTCAAATTCTCCAGTGAATAGTTGCATCCAACTTTCTCTCTCTGCTGCTCGCTCGCTCGCTCTGTTTCTTTCTCCCTCCCACAAATACCGTCTCAGACTCCAGAAATAAAATCGGAAGAGGATCCGCTGAAGGGCACTCTTCACATAGAGTGATTAAGACATTTCTGGCACACTCTCCTGCATCCTGCTTTTCCAGTTTGAGAGGTGAAACAGAGTAATGTCACGCTGCATTGGCTCTAAAAGACAAACCAGCCTGAATAATTACATAGAGCAGGACAATAATCAACAAAGTCCTGATATGAAAAAAACCCTGCAAAGCTTATAATTGTCTTTCCAAACTGCTGACAGCTTCCCCGTTGTGATCACCTTGCTTAATGGTTAGTGTGTTGAGGCTGCGCAGCCAGAGAGAAAAATGACAAATAAATTAAATTATTCCATGAAAAAGAGCTACTGTCAGTGTAGACGAGGAATGGTTGAGGAAATGTCGAGGCGATCAGCGAGAGAGTGTTAATCGGGCCGGAGCCAGAAGCAGTAGGTGGCAGACTTCAGAGAATAGTCATCTGATGATCTTTTATGCTCTCCTTACAAGGTGTGAGTCTTGTTCTCCTTTCTTTGGAGTTGTAGCGCGCTACGGCCACTCTCCAAGGAAATGCTAGCTGGCGGAGCTGTGAATGAGTAGATGAATGTCACGCCTACGGGCTTCAGACCTCACAGAACAGCCTGCTTATATTGTCGCCAAACTGTGGGTGCAAGCCAAGCTATTGTGCAGGCTGATCTAATGAAATCCAGCCATTTTAGACCACCCCACAACCAGCACAGAGTGTTTTATTTGGCTTGGCTTATGCTGCAGAAATGAAAAATGGTTAATAACGCTTAATATTTACATTTCCAGAGTAATTTAGGGAGCAGATTAAATCCTGCTGCAACACATGCCAGGGTTCTGAACTCAGTTTTGAAAAAAAAAAAAGTCTTGTTGTAGGGAGCTTTAAACTGAGTAGTTTAAGGAATGATCACATAGATAAAATGCTTGTGTAGAGTGAACCTTATCTCAGTTGCCCCTGCTGCTGCGTGCTATTACTGTAGTTCTTTAACTTTTCCGCCTTTAGATGCATGAATGCTTGATTATGATGATGAAGTGGACAGAGAGAAAGACAGGCTGAGAAAGAGTGGAGCTACAGTTTAAGGATTCCCTCCAACAGCGAATGTATTTAAAGGTTTAACAATGTGTGTGTGTGTGTGTGTGTGTGAGCAAGACAGAGAAACAGTGTGAGTCGAGCAGGACCCCTGTGTCTCCTAGTCATTACAGCTCATTTGTCTGAGTGCAATTCCACTTGGCTGGGTTGAGTTAACAGTTTGTCCTGGCACTCTCCACCTTCCACTGAGCCCAGCACAACGTCACATGTGGAGAGAAGGAAATGGGAATATAATGTATGGTTTTTGCCGAGGCGCATGCATATACACATTTATATATTTTAAATTTGTAGGTGGAATTTGCATTGTGCTCCCCCCCCCTCATCTCTCTCTCTCTCTCTCTGTCTCTCTCTCAGTTTTTCCTTGCCACTGTCACCAAGTGCTTGCTCATTGTGGGATTTGTTGGGTCTCTGTAAGTAATATTATAAAGTTTACAGTCAAGACCTGCTCAATAGGAAAAGTGTAATGAGATAACTTGTTATGAATTGGCGCTATGTAAATAAAACTGAATTGAAATTAATTGAATTCACACACAGCATGTGTACCAAAGAAAAAAAATTCTTGCTCCTTAATAGTACACAAATGCACCTATAGAACAAATCAGAGTGCATCTTATGACTTAAAACAAAATGGTTTGTGAATAAACTTCCAGCACCAGCGTCTGTTTAATCCCCCTGATCCCCTGGAAAGTCTAATGACAGCTAATCAGATGCACATCCACACTCTAATTAACCAATTAGCAGCTAATGGATACACATACAGTATGCAAAACACCGTGGATTCATTATGAGACACTCACAGTTTTCACTTTACCCAAGACTCTTTTCTGGCCAAATGAAGAAGACATGAGGTTGTTAACAAAAGACATCACCTACATGCCCCCTGCCTTCCTGAAAAGTTCACTGCTGCAGCAGGAAACTGTGTAGTAAAAAAGACATGAGGTAAAAATAAGAATCCCTAAAATTAGTGCACACATTATGTAATAAAAAAAAAGAAAACACAATAATGCCATCTGCACACACACATTGACACAAAAAACGAAGCATACTGCGCCTCTCTTCATGTTTAAAATTGTGTTTATATTTGAAGATCACAGACAGCCAATTTCTATGCTGAATATCTTTTTGGCTCCTTAATTAGCATCTAATAAAATTAATGGGCAGAGAATCCACTCAATAAAGCGCTCCAGAATGCAAAATAGGTGCAAAGTGAGACAGAGGAGTGTCTTATTTTCAGTCAGTGAGGCAACTGAAATATAAACTTTGTGCCATGGTGGTTATTCAGACTTTTATGTCCAAATGTTGTCCAGCATTGTTATACATCATTTTTGATACAAACCAGTGCCATTAACTCTGCACAGGAGCAAACCGAGTCAAACAATGTGGTGACGTGCCATGACCTGTCAGAGTGACCGATGTAAAAATTTACCATCAATAAAAACTGGGCTATTAAGTAAAGAAATACATAACAACAATGCAGCACAGCAGGACTCTCTATATAAAGAAAAACCTTGGAAAACAAAACAATTAAAGGGTGTGAGGAAACCATCTGGCTGGTTCTATTCAGCTGCAATAGAAATAACTTTTTTAGAGCTCACAGCTAATGGAGCAAGTACTCATTAAGATGTCTGCCTTTTTTGTTAAACTCAAAAAGGTTCATCTTATCTTCATAGGCCATTAATATTCATATTAATGGTTTTCTTATCCATGACATGATATATGAGCTTAATTTGGCAAAAATATGAGACTGGTAAATAAGGTATATAAGAGATTTTGCAAACACATTTTACATTACTATCAACATTTTGCCAGGTTTTTACCATTACAATGTAATATTTAAAAGGTGCTTTAATCAATATTTCTATATTAACAATGGATAAAATGACTATGTACTAAATTTACTCTTTCTGCTCTCTCATCAGTGTTTTTTCTAGCAGCAGCAGTCAGTGAAAAAGCTCTGATAAACAGACTGTGCCCTACCTTCCCAGCACCAAACGGCAGACAGACAAAATGTATGACTAGCTAGTGAACATAGTAGAGCATTTAGCAGCTAAAGTGACAGATATTTGCCTCAGGAGTTGGCGGAGACAAAACACAGCTAAAAGAGAGAATCGTATGTTAGTTACTTGGACAGAAACACAACTCTAATTAATGCTAACTTTGCTGGATGTGTAAATTAGCCACTGTTAGCTAACACGTTTGCCATAACAACTTTTGGTGATAATATGTCAATGTTGTGTTTACAGTTTGTTGAGCTGCCTAATTTATCTTATCACAGATATATTGATGTATATGTTGGATAGTAGGTAACAAGAAATTACATCACAGAAATACCAACAATATTTGAGGTAATTTAGAAACAGTCCCTATTATACAGTAAAGTTTGTCCACCAGAGAGACAAGTTTACTTTTTAAAAGTTACAAGTTTGAGCACAACTCTATATTTCCCCTTAATCCTAATTCCTTTAAAGGAATAGTTAAATATTTTGGGGATTACCAAAGTGTAAAAACAACAATAAGCATATTTCCCAACATGTCGAACTATTGTCGTCCTAATAAAAAATGCCTGTATATGTTTCATATAAATATTGGCCTCAATAATCAAGGATTGGTTGGTCTCTACTAATGAATGGTAAGGGAACACCTGCACTGAGTACAACCTCTATCATTGGATTCATAGATTCAAGTCTAGATGTGAAAGGATGTTAATTAAAAATCTGTCTCACAAATCTGTCTCAAATTTATCACAAGTAAAAAGACTGAATATGTGAGGCACTCAGACATGTGTCTATGTACACACACACACTGTATGAACACAAACACACCCACTATAATACACCCACATATGCACGAGACTCATAAATTCTCAGATTGACTGCGCTCAGCAAGAAGTGCTTCACGGATGGCAGTTTTCCTTTCTTTTTTCTGCTTGACAGACTTATCAACCGAGCTCAGGTGGTGCCCCATCTGCTTGCGCACATTTAAAATACACACACAAACACTCACTTACTGCTTACACAAGTAGACACATGCTCAAGGAATAAACTCAATCAAATGTCTGCCCTTCAAATTTCATTTCTGATCCCCCTGGCTCCTTCTCTCCCTCCCTCTCTCTGACCACATCACGACCTCTCCTCCTGTTCTCCCACGTCTCATCACTTTCTTGTCCTCCGTGTGCCAACCACAATCCCCCAACAACCTCAAACTCTCCTTCCAGTTTTTTCTTTACCTTTCTCGCTTTCCTGCATGTACACGTGCTAGTCCCCAAGTCTACCCTGCTGTGACCATGCACCCTGCTGTGCAGAGCCCACCCTGTCCAATGCAGCAGATGGCTGAGCAACACATGCATGCGCACAAACAATCCCGACCACTGACACACACACACACACACACACACACACACACACTCAGGCATAAAAAACACACTCAGGCCTACATGAATACACACACAACAACACAAAATGTCAAGATGCATTCGTATTTATCTGTACACTAAGTACAGCGCATCAGAACACACAGTGTTTACTTTCTGAAACCAATACACAAACACATTGATAAAATGTTCAGCCCAGACAGTCAGTCCTAGTAAGAACTTCAGCTTCAGAGGAGTTCAAAACTTGATCGGAAGAACGTACATATATTTCTCATTCACTCAGCCATCAGGGTATAATGCATCATGAATGTATTCATCCCGGCAGCATTTATGCATTTATATAATTCTGTTGTACAGAGCTACGAGCTGCTGTGAATCAATACACACTTCAGCTTGCATAATGGGGCTGTAGGACGCATAAGATATGCACATACCAAATACTATAAAATGGGCCTTGACAAAAACTGCTGAGAGCAAAGAGAAACTACTGGATCGAGGATGAGTAATGGGATGATGCTGAGCGCATGTAATGCCACAAATGTCTTTACTCAAGAGGCAAATGATTCTTTATACAGCCTGATGCAACTGCATTACAGGCAATTAAAGATGCAAAAATATTAACCTAACGCAATTCTCCCAATGTTTGTGTACTGGCAAATAAACACACTGGCTGGACAACAGTGTTGGCTAGTAAACTGATCTCTCCATAAAGTGCCATTTGTTAGGCAATTATCTTTATCCTACCAAGCAGAAAATAACTTGTGCCGAATGGGAAGGTGTGCTGGTGCGAAGCTCATAATACCATGCAGACACTATAATTAGGCAGGCAGAAAGAGTGGGGTCCTGGCCGACCTGGAGGAAAAATCTAACGGCCAAAAGCAATTTGCAGGCGCCTTCCAATTCCCATGAATAATTCTTTGATTTTAACGATGTAAACAAACACGGTCTTCAATGGCTTGGACATCGGCGGCGGTCGGACAGTGAATGGTTGGCTGGTTGCTTAGAAAGCAAGGACAGACCTAACTGTGCTTAGCAGGTGTTAAAAAGTTGTTAAGAGAAGTTCATGTGTTGGGTTTGCTGTAAAAGAGCCTGGGATCAGTAGCCCGCAAAACCCTGGGAAGCCGTTTTGGTTGGCCACTTTCGACTTTTCATGGTAACCTCAATCAGGCTTGGCTCCAGAAGTCATTTGTTTGATTGTGGAAAGAAAAACCTGTGCTGACATTTGGAAATATGACCTGTTGCCCGCTTGTACTTTTAAGCATTCACAGTAGTTGTGTGGAAAACATTATGGAGTTTTAAATCATTGCTTTCCAGTTGTGGGTAAAATCAATACAATGCAGTGGAGGTCTCCTTGTGGAGACCCTGACCTCTCTGTCATCTTGTTTTAGTAAAATATGAATAGTGGAGATGTTTGTGTGCATCTTAGCAATGTGTTCTGGGTAGATTACACTGGTGGGTGGCAGGTCATGTCACTGCCACCTTGTTCTCAGGACATCCAGGCCAAATGCACATCAGTTTATCTCTGCTTATTTGTATGGGTTTGTGCGTACCAGCAGAGAGCCTCGGCCGAGTCCTGGGCGTCTGCATCTCTTGCCGTGCGTGGGGCAGCATGTGATAGCGCTTGGACTCGTTGACCAGGTCGCGACACGCCTCCGACGATTTGATCAGCTCCTCGTTGTCCACCACGTTCAGCAGGTAGGACGGGTGGATGAAGGGAAGACGCACCACCGCCAACAGTTCTGACAAATTCTGAGAAGACAGAAGGAAAGGAAAAAGAGAGAAAGAAGGATTAGAGGTTGAAGACTACAATCCAGTGTGTGATGCTTAAATAACATAACAAAGGATAAAATAAAGAAACAAAAGCAAACATTAATAAAACAGGGTTAGGGACAGTCAGTACGCTCACATCTTTCACAAAGAACAGTTGGATTAACTCCCAACCTCATTATAAATATTTAGTTTGCTGTACAAATAGGCTAACTGTTTTAATAATATCATAAAAGAAGATAGGAGAAGCAATTATCATGTTTGATAAAAGCCTGGGCTGTTAGAGTGAGGAAACCTGGTGGTAGGCGAGTCCATTAGATCAGTTACTGTCAGTGTTTAACACCCTGCATGTGTCAGTTTTCTATTTCTAAACTTGTGCAGGACAAAACGCCCAGGCTAAGATGAAACAACACAAAGAAACAAATCTCTCTCTTTTTTATGTATGCACCATGGTAGGCGTATTCACTCTTGTACATTTCCAAACATAACTAAAAGCAACCCTAGACACAAGAAGCCGCAGATAACATATTGCAAAGTTTTCAGTGAGATCCGCTCACCATCTCACTTTCATATGTGCATTTGGTTGCGCTGCGAGAGCCGAAACGAGGCAGCAGGGGGTATCTTACCGCTTCCACCTTCTGCTTGAGATTTTTCCGTCTCCAAATTAAATCTTTCAACAGACAGCTAATGTTCTTCTGCAGCTAAATTAAGACCCAGTTCTGGTTAATCACAACCCATTCAAGCCAAGAGACGATGCAAAGCAAGATGCTAACAGCACCATCAGCTACAGTTTTAAGGGTTGAACAAAAAAATAAAGACTGATTTTACACAATTACAGCTTATAATTGTCTCATTTTCCGTTAAGGGGTCTTTTGAGGTGTGGACTTGAGCATGGCGATTAAGGTTTTAAGAGATTTAGTGTTGTGGAGTGAACCAGAATGATGAAAATCCTCAACTATGGCAACACAAATATTTGCTTTTGAGTACATAGAGTTTGTTCCATTGCTGGGTGTGCATACATTTATGTGTGCTTATACTGTATAGGTATTCAGACACAGAGGCAGGACAGACTGTTGCCATGGCAACCTGTCTGTAGCTCTGGCTGCTGAATGTTTGTTTTTTTTCCCAGTGTGTGTGTATAAGTGTATGTGTGCCGGTCTGTACCCCCATGGGAGTCTCATCTATGTCGACAGTAAAAGCTGTAAACAAGCTTGGACGGAGCGACAGACAGCTGGGTGGAGATTGACCCTGTTGACCCTTCAGCTCAGAGCGATGTGACCGAGCCGCGCGGGGAGAGCGACAAAACAACAGACTCAGAGAAACATCATTCAGGGGAGAACAAATAATAAGCTGACCCTCTGCCTAAGCATCTCCCTCTCCCACCTGAGGCCTTTTTACTCTGGCATGTGTCCCATTTGTTTTCCACCAATGTCCTGGGACCAGAAAGGAGGAAATAAGACAGCAGAGAAAGGGACAATGTGGAGGGGAGGAGAGAACGGCATGAGAAGGAGGGGATAGGACAAGAGAGAGAGGAGGAAAGGAGGAAGAAGAGCAGGATGAGAAAATAGAAACAACAAGGTGAGCGAACTGAAGTGAGCTGAAGAGAAAAGGAGAAGGTGGGAGAGAGGATGTGACGGCTCCACGGCAGTCAGAGAAATCTGCTGATGACATTTCATCTCCGCGAGCATGCTACGAGCCAAACGCCGTCCTGCAGATGGGACTGTCTGTTTCCCTCCTCCACGAACGTACACAGCTTACCCAACAGTTTATCAAACAAACAGCTCAGTACCCACATAAACACTGGCGGTCGCTCCCAGCGCCTCAGCTCAAACACAGCAAGAAGGTAAAGTCAAAGCAAGCTACTTAGCATACTGAGATATTCTCACTAGCTCGGAAGAAGCTACTACTTCCAATTAAAGTGCCCCCATAGTGGGAGATTTGCCCCAGTAGTTACTGAGTCATGTCACACTCAAATGGAGGTGACTTAAGCTTCAGGCTTACAGCTCTGCTTTTCTATTACAAGCTACTTTTCTCCAGGTCTGCCACAACCTCTCCTAATTTGGCATTATGACACTGTATCATTAATGCCAGTAATCGGATGTGGACAAATAAAAAAAAAAAAAAACATATCTGACAGTAAATTCCTTTTAGACAAATATCCTTTGAATTAGTACAATCTGAGGAGGAATGAACTCCATTTAGTTGTATTTAAAGTCAGTTTTGGCTCATGAGATCATACATGTGCATCTGCAGGTCATCTGAAATAGGTCCACAACTGACCGTTCTGACCCTCAGAGCTAAATTAAAGCTGTATATGGGGCAGTTTCAGCCAGGTGGTGCCCTTAGTGGCACAGCAGAAATAAATGTGCTAAAATATCTGGGGGTGCATGTGGAACTATTGCCGCTATTTGGAACAGTAGGTGGATGGGCTTGAATTTTGTCTTTGGTCTCATCTGGTGTTTTCATGTTGAGTACTGAGCCAAGTTTTCATTACCGAAGTAAAGAAAACAAGCATCCTACTGTACCATCTGCAAATCTTAGCCCCACACAAACCCACATCTGTTGTAGCCTCTTTTCACTTGCCAAAATTCTTTAAAATGGCAGTAAAACTACCTCAAAGACACAGCATCTGGTCTCTGCAAAAAGGTAAGGACTGCTACCACATAAATATCCACCCAAAAACACACTCACATATACACATACAGTACACACACGGATATTTGCACATGAATGCAGAAAGAGGCAGATGGATACACTTCAGCAGTAAGGTCTGTAGGATAGTTGTACTGTATTATAATCGTGTTGTTCGTGGTCCTAGTTGTTAATCTGGTTGGTGCATTCAGTCCGAAGGTTGATTTGACAGTAAATCTTGTTGATGTGATTAAGACAATGTAAAGTCACTGAGGCTGACCTCTGATTAAATAAACAATCATGGATTCAATTGTAGATCGGGATATCGTGTGTGTGTGTGTGTGTGTGTGCGTGTGTGTGTGTGTGCGTGTGCGTGGATGGATATGTGTGGCGGAGAGTGGTTGGATAATGCCTGGCTGTTTGTCTCTATTTTAATCCAGCCCCCTCCCTCTATCCCTCTATTTCTGAAAAAAAGAAGAAAAAGAAAGAATTACTATCCATCTCTAATTCTAACTCTCTCCCACTTCTTTTTCACTTTCTGTCTCTCTCTGCACCTCCATTCCCGCTCCTCGCTCTTCCTCCCGCACACGCATATATCGGCATGGAAATGAGGGAGAGTTGCACACTTGCTGCTAATATTCAAATCCAAAGTGTCAGACCCCAGGAAAAAAGGAGCCCTGCTTCGTGCCAGCCATTGAAACTACTCAAGCAGGAATTATTGCAGATACTGCTACAGTTCTTGTTTATCTTATGAAATAAAGTGTTTTTAAAAGGAACAAAGAAGGCAGTTTTGTTGTTGCTACGTAGCTATGTCTTCACTTGAGTTTTTCTTTTATTTCTTTATGTATGTATTTTATGTTATGAGTTTTTTTATGAGCTACATTTTAGTTTCTTGCATTTTTTGTTTTTCGCACTGCAGACTGTCGTACTGTATCTTTTGGTCACTGACTCACT
The DNA here is from genome assembly GCF_020085105.1 of Siniperca chuatsi. Classification (NCBI taxonomy): domain Eukaryota; kingdom Metazoa; phylum Chordata; class Actinopteri; order Centrarchiformes; family Sinipercidae; genus Siniperca; species Siniperca chuatsi. Next base: position 9,947,970 of record NC_058057.1, read on the forward strand.
CACGGACACTGAATGTACGGTTAGTGGCTGTCCAATATACACCATGCAACCTACAGTATAGGCCAGGTTGATCAGTGGTGGTAGCAACTTGCTTAATCACATGCTTTTATGCAAATATAATTCAAATGTAGTTCATGTATTCTGTGGGACTGGGCAGTTCCCTGTATTTATACATTATGTTGTTAATTACTATGTTGTCTTCATCTCAATCATTAGCTTGGCTTGGAGGTGTGGAGTGTGCAGAGGTGGTGCTGGGGGTGGGTGGGGTCTTTGATGATGTTGTGGGCCCTTCTGAGGACTCTCTGCTGGTAGGTATCCTGCACAGATGCGAGGGCCGTTTCTCACTCTCTGCAGGCGTTTACGGTTTGCTTGTGTACTGCTGCCATACCATACCGTTATGCTGCTAGTGTGAGTGGTCTCAATAGTGCACCGACAGAAGTTGGTGTTGAGGCATCTTAAATTTCCTCAGCCTCCTCAAAAAATACAGCCTCTGCTGTGCCTTAGTGATCAGCTGAGTGATATGGTGGGTCCAGGTGAAGTCTTGAAGGTGTTAGCCCTTTCCAATGTATATTGGTGGGTGGTGGTGACGACTCCTCTCCTTCCCCAGATTCACTATCACATCCTTTGTCTTGCTGACATTGAGTGTCAAGTTGTTGTTTTGACACCATAGCACCAGGTTTTCCACCTCCCTGCGATAGGCTGACTCATCGTTGTTATTGATGAGACCTAGGACCGTTGTGTACGGTACACATCCTTGAGGGGTGCCAGTGTTCATGACTAATGTCCTGGAAGTGGTATTTCCAATCCTGACAGAGTTTTCTCAGCAGATGAGGAAGTCTGAGATCCAGTCGCATACTTTGGGATTCAGTCCTAGGCTGAATAATTTCTGTGTTAGTTTGATGGGGATGACTGTATGGAAAGCTGAACTGTAGTCAACGAAAAGCATTCTAACGTAGGTGTCCTTATTTTCCAGATGGGAGAGGGCAGTGTATAGGGCAGTACAGATGCGGTCCTCTGTAGATCTGTTGGGCCGGTACGCAAACTGGAGGGGGTCTACTATGTTACTATTGTCACTGTTAGCATGTTAGCACGCTGAGGCTAGCATTTAGCTCAAAGCACTGCTGTGCCCACAGTAAGTGGAGCCTCATAGAGATGATAGCACGTAGACTCTTCCCATCTAAAACTTTTATAGAAAGTGCACGTGACAACACAGCACGTGTGTGTGTGAACAATATCCTTCTTGACAAATTACCAACAGAGCTGCACCATGATGACCCTTTACTCTTTTCATCTATTATGTTTGTGGATGAAATCTTATCTTTTTGTGGCAGATATACTCATGGGATTACACTAAAATTTGCCAATATGTGCCTTCCTGGTGAACTGAGGCTTAATTCTTTGGTGTGGATAATTAAATTACTGTGTTCTTGTGCTTTATGTATACCTGGATATGTCAAGATTTTTTACATGTCTGAAATTAAGTTGAATGGTAAATGAGAGCACTCACGACGATGAGTTACATGCTTGCACACAGATGAGAGCAGGCGGCGTCTTTCCGACTCCATTTCTCTCCATCCCCAACAACCTCTCGAGCAATCACATTCTCATGCACAGGCACGCAGAGTGAATGTGAGTGCTGTCCCTCCAGATGAATGGTGTGACCTGTCATTTCCATCATCTCACCTGCTCATGCAAGCAATCCTTGTATGCTTTTAAACAGAGATGGCATCTAATGGATGCAAATCATAATAGCTACTGTGCCAATTTAAAGATACCGAGCCTACTGTGCATTTAAAGAAAACATGGCATGATCTTTTGACAATCTTAATAAGGAGTTCAGTGTTTTTTTATGTTGTGCAACATATGGAGAGTATCCACAGGAGTCTTAGGACATATGGAGACACTACTTTTAGCTTGTCCGCCCACACACACTTTTTTCTCTCTTCCATTTTCCTTGGACAAGGAAAATTTATGAGGAGCCCATATGCTTATCCACTTTTATCCTGATGTGCAACCCAGATAACACCTTGTAACTTCACCTCTCTAATGGTCTCTATCTTGCACACACTGACCCAGTACAGAAACACACCAGGTCAACATTCTAAGTGCCAGTGGGTGCACATGCCATGCATCCCCATCAAAATGCATCTACTGCTAAACTTGCAAGGAAAATGCTGCTGCACAGCTCCAAAAAAACCCTCACTTTTTTTATTTCACACACACACACACACACATACACACACATAGTCAGGCAGGTGGACCAAGGATGTAAATGGGTTGAGCCTGGTGAAAGGCAGGGATAATATGTCTAACAGGGAGCCTCTCAGATCTGTCAGAGGCAGCAGAGAAGCAGCCGGGAAGCCGCCATCCGCTAACACAGATGACAAATGTCCACTGAGCATTTCCCATTCCACTACTGTCAGTGAGGACTAACGCCTCTTACTGTATGTGTGTGTGTATGTGTGTGTATATGTGTGTGTGTGTGTGTGTGTGTGTGTGTGTGTGTGTGTGTGTGTGTGTGTGTGTGTGTGTGTGTGTGTGTGTGAAATGATTCAGTGCCACAGCGGCGTCAAATAAATGACACATGAACGGTCATATCTATTTGCTTTGCTCTTAGCAGATAGGAGTATGCGTCTGCTTTAGTGTGAAAAATGGACAACCAATGCTTAAAACGCAGCTCTGTATGAAAAAAATAAAAACAAATAACACTCACTGATTCACAAGTGTGTGTTCAATAGAGCGCATGCCCATGTTTAGCCTCACAGTGCTAACAAACCCACTCAGCTGAAATGACCACAGCTCAGTGTCCTTTTGAGTATGTGCAGGTTTATGTGTGAAAACACACGTGTGTGCTTTTTCTTTTGGTAGCACATAATGGATGAGTAAAATATGCTCTTGCAAATGGCACTTCATTTGGGTTCAAGAGATGCTTTGCTGAGCTTATTTGTGTGTTTTTGTGACTGCACGACTATGTGTTCATATCAGCCGGAAGGATGGACGGGGGGGATGGAGAGAGATGTAGCGGATGACAGACGCTGTCTGCTGCCCTGAGCAACTACTGACAGGTGCAATGTGTTCTCCTCTGAGGCCTTTTTCAGCATGACTTCATTTTAAAAAAAAGAAGCTTTCTTCCACTCATTTAATTCAAAACACATATGTGTATGAATGACTGCTTGCTGTATATTAACATAAAACTTTCTGGCTTGTTTCTCAACTCACCGAATTATCTTTGACATCGAGAGGTATCTAGCAACTTCTGTATTTCCACCCTCCATGATATAGTGCGCTACATTTTTATTATTCCTCATGAATCTTGGGGAAAAAGAAGATTACTTCCTTTGAACAGACAGCGTAATTTGTTTGCTCTCTATGCGTTGTATTGCTCATGTAACTCTGGCATGTTTATGAGAGAGCCCAGTGGAAATGAGACGCCTTTGACTTGCTCTGGATATGCAGCTGCCATGGCTGAGTGACTGCGCTTCAACTGGCTGCACACATCAGGACTGAGCACACTCTGGGACGACAAAGGACACAGATGAGAATGGAGGTCCGGAGTTCAGTGGCTTGCATCAGATCCCGTCCACTCTCTAATACGCAAGTCGCACTAGGGCCGATATACAAGTGATTTCAAGTCTTGTGTGAACGTTCGAGCACAGGACTGGGATATGAACAGGGACATCCTGTGCATTTTGTGTAAATCCCTGTGTGTGTGCGTGTGTACATGCAGCAATGTGTTCATGTGAGTTGGAGAGAAAATAGAAAAAGAGGAAGCAGAGAGGCAGAAGAAAAAGCTAAGATCGCCCGCTGCATCAATCTCCATTGCCTGGCTACGTCTCCTCAAGAGTGCGTATTTGTCACAGATCATGCTGGCGATGGCCTACACGTTCATTTCGGCTCACTCTACAACAGTTTTAGTTCCCTCTTCAAGGAGGATTGTTGTGACATAAAGCTCCTCATCTCAAAAAACATAATTAACCTTTTCTTAAGAGGTGCACGGTGATGAAAAGTTTCCGTTTTGAATTTGGAGCTTAAAAAGAGAATCACTAAATTAAAAGTGACGCTCGTGGGAGAAAGGGCCATTTGTGGTTTTGAAGGTAAAGGAATCGTAAAACAGTGAGGGAAACTCAGTTTATATCCCAACACAGCCTCAAAGCATTTTCGTCCTTTGATAATTGTATACTCTGACTACATAATGATAGCATCATTTGTTCTGGGAAAATGAGTGCTGCAGGCAAAAAAAAAACAAAATAAATAATCCCATCACCATATTACCAGAGTCAATTGTATAAAATCCCCCAAATAACAACTAGTAACTTATAAGCATATGAAGTAATACCTTTACCTAATACCTTTAACTATATTAATTTGGCTTGGAAACTGCAAATGTCAGGGCCGGCTGTTGTTATTTCTGATGAGTGGACAGCAGGTCCTTGCTAATGGGAAGACTGGCCTTTTTTATCATGAAAATACACCATTTACTGTCCTTTTTAGCTGTTACATTAGTTGGCCTCTTTCCAAAGAGCCAATTAATCAGCCTCTTTTGTCAGGTTGTGTCACCTGGCAAGATAGGATCCTTTATAAAATATGTTGAAGTGAGGCATAATGGAGGTCCTATTCAGGGATTTGGCAGAGCCTAGCCTCTTATAATTGGAGCCATGTGTCTGTGGTCGTCCCACAAAAGACTGCTGGGTGAAAGGAAGGACAGGTCTCTCTCTGTCAGCACCTTCACAGAGAAAACATGACGGACACCTTTTTTCCAGCCTCTTGTTTATGTAACTTATGGAACCAGTGTCTTGCCGACTTAATGTGTAGGTGGTTCTCAGGTGTACTGTTTTACGATCATTGAAGGAGTCTGCATGTTTAGAGGTATGAGTACATTAAGGTGTGCATAATCTATTCTAGAGCTACAACTAATGATTCATTTCATGATTAATTCATCTGTTGATTAGTTGTCCAATTAATCAAAAAACAACAGAAAATAGTGAAAAATGCCCCTCACCTTTTACCAGAGTACAAAGTAACATTTTAAAACTGCCGGTCCAGCAAGTCAAAACCTAAACATATTCAATTTACAGTGATACAAAAGAGGAGCAAAGGAGGAACAACAAAAGGAGCAAATCATCACATGCAAAAGGTTGGAAACAGCTAATGTTTGATATTTTTGCTCAATAATTGACTCTAAAGAATAATTTGACATTTTGGTAAATGCGCTTATTCACTCTCTTCCTGAGAGTTAAATGTAAAGATCAATACCACTCTCATACCGTCTATTAAATATGAAGCTATGACTAGAAGAGGTTAGCTTAACCTAGCATAAAGACTGGAAACGGGGAAACAGCTGGGCTGGCTTTGTCCAAACGTTAAAAAAAACATTCACCTCACAGACAGATATGACAGAGGTATCCATCGTTTCATCTAACTCTCGGCAAGAATGCAAATAAGCATATTTCCAAAAATGTCAGGCTATTCCTTTAAAGATTATTCATTATCAGAACTGTTGTAGATACATTTTTGTCTAATAACTACTTGTTTTAGCAATAAATTGTTCCAAATGTTCCTCTGTTGCAAGGATGTTTCCTTTTCTTTTAAAGTCTCTGTAACTCTCCTTTTCTCTAAAATACACAGACAGACATATACAAAAGCTTGCAGGGTGGCACACCTTCAACGATACTCAATCAAAGAAAACTGAAACAGCTCTCTTCTTTCATTCAGTGGCTTTGTGTCTCATAGCAAACCATTATTAACGCTCAAATGCTCTCACTCTGTCTCTAAGCGATGTCCGGGCCCCGTTTCCTGGTGCCATCGGATGTTAGTGACAGCATAGCGGAGAGAGAAAATTGCATATTATTTACCCAGCGCCTTCAATATGCCACTTTTCCACTCTATAGCCTGCAGCTTACAACCCACAGCACATGCACAGACACACAAGTGTGTAAAGACACACATATGCGCGCGCTCAGATGAATGCAAACGCACACAAACTTAGCTCAAGGCTTAAAGCTTTTCCTCCACAATGCCTGAGTTTTTCAGCAGCGCTGTGACATTCTGCCCTGACATATCATTAAAAAGTGTCACAGGTTCTGGGGGAGTGATTCCGCTGCTCTCTGCCTCCAAACGGGCAGAAGGGACGAAGGCGAGGGATGGTGGGAATGATGAGCTGGTGCTGGACCATGCATGTAAACTCAGCCCTCAGGGTCACATAACCTTCTCCTGTGGCATGATGGAAGCAACTTATTCTCTCTCTGCTCCCCTCCTCTCCTGTCCTCTCCGCAGGCACCAGGCTTGCTAGTTGTTTTTTCGGTCACACATGGGAAGGAGATTTGAGCTTGACCGAGAGCTCAATCACATCTCCGCTGCCTGGATGTCATGGCTGTGCGCAGAGGCACAAACCGTTGGATATCAGATTAGAACACAGGGGCTCTTTTTCCATTCCCCTTTCTTCATTTCTCACCATCTCTTTTCTCAATCACTGCTCGCCCGTTTCTGTCTTGCTCTGCTTCTTTCTCTCGCTCCAACTCTCCTGCTGCCCCTCCTTTTCTCACTCTCTCTTCGGGGACGGGGTGACCCGGGTGTCTCGTCTCAGGAACCAGTGCGGTGGGTTGTTCAGACAACCGGGAAAATGTTCCATTTCTTTTTTTCTTCTACTTCATCTGAGTAACTCACCTCTGCACCTCTCCATTAGAGTGTGAGATTGCAGGAGTCCGCCAGACTGAGCTGGCAGGAGGTTTTTGATGCAGATGACAGGGATCGCATGTTCTCCTTAAAACTGTGCATCAACCTGTTTTGGCTCCTTGTGAATTTGCGGGACCACTGAGTCACTGATTTCCTATCAGTCACCACACAAATTTTTGTGGATTTATCAGTAGGGGTGTTTGATATCCTTGTCATAAAAACGTCTTCCATACTATTTCTTTTTTATTTCACCTAAGCAAACAACTAACGAGCATCACCATCTGCTTTCAATGATTTGTCCCTATGCTTTGTGTTGCACTCAATACTCTAAAATCCTCCACTACAAAACGCTCAATAGGCCTGATGGATATCACCATAATCTCAGAGAGCCACATATCAAAGGATAAATGCTAAATGTTTAATCCAAAAGGTGAAAAATTCAAATATTGACGTATGTGCCTCATAAAAGCGGGTGCCAATAAAGCAACATTGATTACGGAGGTCTGCACCAAATCTGATCCAGCTGATATAAGGCAGTTCCCCCTCTTGCTGGTTGATGAGAAGACATTACGCTGAATGAATGACTCTTCCATTGATGGACTGATGTAATTTATCTGATAATAATCTCCCCTCCATTTTTAAACAGCTATAAAATACTTTAAAATCATCAGCTTTAAATTCATGGTTTTGTGTCTGAATCCATAAAAATCTCATGACCTGAGGTTTTTACCTCCTGGATGGATATCCGTCTACAGTGCAGTCCATTTACCTTTTCATGAATGTGGGCTAACGCTCTGACCTCGATACTTATTGATTCCACATTTGTTACAATTTGACCCCACTGTATTTCACTGTCAATAACTCTGTAGGAGATATAACCTTGGATTATGATTAACAGCCTCTAGCAATAATTAACACCTAACACCTGTCAGGCATACAGAAAAAGGACTGCGGCTCTCTGTTTTTGTTGTTTTTTTCATGCAGTACAGTGTCTCACAAACAAATGAAGTGTAACTAAGAATAGAGGGATTATGAACAACTGCTGTGTTGGGCTGCATCTGAAGCACAAAGTTGATGAACACTACCAAGAGAGAATGAAGAGTCACTTGTCCGTTTTTTTATGCTGTGCACATATCACAGGCGGGGATAGTCGATAGAACAACTACACTAATACGGCTCTGCAGACATACAGTCTCTGTACTGTCAGTGGTAACGAGGGTTTTATCTCGCTTTTTTGTCTCGTGACTCATATACATGTTTGCTCATTTTGGTAAAGTACACTGTAGCGTCAGAGCAGAGCAGACACACACTTCCCAAACACACTCACCAGTTCTCTTTTTTATTACCTGCACTCTGGAGTTGGGGTCTTGTTTGATCCATTTGATGACCGTCTCATAGACCAGCTCCTCAGCCTTGGTGTTCAGACTGTCATTGGATAGATAGGCCACCAGATCCTCCTTGGACACACTCAAAATCTCTTCCTGTCCTGCCACCTGAAGAGTTATGAAATAAACTAATCAAACTCCTTATAGGACACATAAATGCTATACAAGCATGCCCATTACCAGCATTATTTCTAGGGACATTGCAAACTAACTTGCATGTACAGTAGAGTTTATCATTTGTCAGTATATTTGATTTTTAGATTACTGGACTGGGGATCCAACTATGCAAAACTTACAGATCCACTTATTCCACTTACAGAAATCACTTATTATTCACTACTCCCTATATAATGGACATTTAGTAGTTTACTATATAGCGAAATGTAAATTTGGATTCCAGACAATTATTAATCATCGTAATTTTTGTCATCACTAACAGCTGTAGAGTCATAGAATAGTAATTTTGACATTAATGAAATGTGAAGTACTGGAATGTGGGGCTGTTAGAAGAAAGTTGCACACATGCCATGGATGCTACATTTTACGTCCCACTGTAATATTGAGCACAAATATCACACTCAATAGGGAGAGATTTCTGCCACTGACACCTCACAGTAACAATGAGATATAGCTTGTTAATAAGTGAACACTAGAGATGCTGGGAGCTATTCTTTTGAGCTTTGGGCAGAGCCAGGCTAGCTGTTTCCCTTTGCTCCTAGTCTTTATGCAAAGCTAAGCTAACTGTCTCCTGGTTGTAGCTTCATATTTAATGGACAAACATGAGAGTGGTATTGATCTTCTCATCTACAGTTACTCTCAGCAAGAAAAGCCAATAAGCGTATTTCCCAAAATGTAGAGCTATGCCTTTAACACTTCATAAATGGTTCTTGACATGTCACAGTTGAAGGTTAACTAGAAAGATTATCTGTCTATTTTCTTCTTTGATGGCTAATGAAAAAAAAAAAACTACTGTGGCCTCAGCGACAAATATGAGTTCAGAAAAGCAACATATTTTCAAACCCTGGAGTGCAGCAATGCAGTTTTCTAGCCTATGTGATTTTGTGTGATTCACCCTCTCCTTAATCTACAAGAAAGTTGAGATCTCTTTGAATTTCTGGTGGTTTTTTTGTGTGTGTTTCAAAAACAATGTTCATATTTTTACATTAGGATATCGAACAGCTGCTTGGTAACGAGCACATAGTACAGTACATTGTGCTCCTACAGTAAATTGCATCCTATGTGGTAAAAGTCTAAAAAGAGGTACAAACCTGAATGAAATGTTTTAATGTTGGTACTAGACTAACACGTGCATATGAAATGTGCTAGTTTTAATTTAAAAAAAAATCATCACTTTTAATTGGCTCTATAACTACAGCAGAAAGTAGAAAGTGCAATTTTCCCCTCTGCAATGTAAAGGTGTCCTAGTGTGAAGTCTCAAAAATGGTAATACTCAACTATAGTTATGTATTTTACTGAACTCTATGGTTATTAACTTCATTATGGTCATGATTAAAATGAGATTTTATTGCTGTTTGCTAATAGTTTTATTTGTTTTTATTCTCACTGAACTAGCGTGTAACTTTGTTCCACAGGAATCAATGAATGGACTGTTCGGAAAGATGACAAATCTCTACCCACCTCGGGGAAGTTCTGCAGTGCAAAAGCTTTGGCCATGTTGTGGAGCTCCGTGCAACTCATGGCTTCAGCCATAGCCAGCACTCCCAGACAGTTTGCTGCAGTCAACTGTTTCTCTGGAGTCAATAAACAAGGTCGGAGAGATGCGAAGACAGACAGAAAGACAGAGAGAGAGAGGACAGAGAAACCAAAACAAGAGAGAAACAAAGACAGGAAGATTGATTAAGACAGAGAAAAATCATTCAGACATCCATAAGAAGATCACAGATGTAAAACGCTACAGAGACAGAATCAGTGACTGCAGGTAGCACAGACCCATAGCCTATCAGGGCATGTATCTGTCTGAGACTAAGGGAGAACAAGTATAATAACTCAAAACAGCTCCGGGGACAAACAACGAGGGGAATCGATCGCTCACAGCCCAGGCAGGAGGTGGTGGATGGCAGGGAGCGGGATTTGGGATTAGCTGGGCTACTTTAAAGAAGTCCTGTCAGACCTCGAGGTCTACTACACATACACACACACACAAAGCCGAGAATATATGAAACTACCCTGACAGCCAGGCCAGCGGGGAGAAGGCTTATGCTACTGTCTGTGATCTCTTGTAAGGGTGCAGCATTTAAGGTGGTGTGTCTGTTATTCTAGTTTTTTAAACACACATTGCCATTTATCACAAGAGAGGGAAATGTGTTGGCAGTGTAGTGCACACACACAGGCAGGCAAACACATGGATCGACTGGGTAGGTGGCCACTGAAAGAGGCCTGATTAAACAATAGCCATCAAAGGGAAGCAACGCCAGACCTTTTATCACTGAAGACAGAGTCTGAGAGTCTTTCCTAAACAAATATCAACCAATAAAGGTCGCCTAACATCTGTTAAATCGCAACTAAACAAAAGCTAAACCAAAGACCAAATAAAAGTGGGCTCCACGCTGCATCAAAGTGGAGGTTAGGGGCTAAACAAAAGGCTGTCTGAAAATGTCCCTCTGTTATGCCATTTGAGCAGATGAAGAGTTATTTCACTGTGTATGTTTGCACACTAAGAACATTATGTTGCATAATCCTTTCATCAGTTTCTTCAGTGCTAGACAGCCATGTTCCAGGTTTAATTTGTCGCATAAAAGTGTGCTTCAACTTCAATAATATCTTACACAGTATCAATTTCTCTTTGCTCAAGGACACACCCTTGCACCTGTATTTCTCCCCTTCAAATGTGCTGAAATGTCATGAATCTTGTCGAGGAAGAATGGATTGACGTCTCACTGGCAATGAAGTCTACAAATGGCTTCCCTGTTTTCCCTGTTCTTTTGCACAAATCGAGAAAAACAAATCAATAATGTGGGCTGCTGGTTCTCTTTTACTTTATTTTCACTCCTTTCCTGCCACTGACCTTTTTGCTAACATGCACTTCCCTTGTGTTTCCGATACCCAAAACAATTCATTAAATGGAATTCAAAACCTGACATTTGCAGCTTTTTGGTTGGTTACCTGCTAAAATGTGGAACATGCCATTTGCTTTTCATGTGACCCCTTGGGCTCCCGAAAGCCACCCCCCCCCTCCTTTGCTCCACTTTCCATACCTTGTCTAAGTATCAATCTGTTTTGCTATTTTTCGATTCCATCATGGTTCAGGCCAGAGGATTTGACATTTAAGTGACAATTGTTCCCTGACCTTTTTATAAATCTGCCCCTGTGCTTGGTCCTGCCCATTGGGACGAGATAAGAGGCGCCGTGCCCAACTGAGAGCGTTAGCAGGCAGAATTGTCAGACGACTGCAAGCTTTGGAAACAAAAAGGAGCGTGATGTGCCAGAGTCAGGGAGGAAATTTAGGCTCTGGACAAAACACTCTGTAAGGTTGTGCATAGTGATGAAGCATGACAACATATGAAAATACACAAGGCTGTAGATACTGTAGCTGGAAAAGTCGTATAGGAATACCTGATGTGATAAGCATGCAGACTTGCTGATATAAGCATATAACACTTGCACACACACACACACACCCTCCCCCCTTTCTGAGCTGTTCCTACCTAGGAAGGAGACACAGACTTTACAGAAGGTGTTGAACTGGAACTTGTTGGCGGCCTCCAGCAGTGTCTTGGCGTTGGCCGAGTCGATGACCAGCGAACCCGTGTAGACGAACTCGAGCAGGAGCTCCAGCACGTCGGCACTGATGTTGCTCATGTTCAGCTCCAGCACCTCCCCACTCCTCGTCTCCCCCGATGACCTGATCAACCAATCACGGCAGAGAGAGGCGAGTTAGGGATACTGTGAGAGAAAAAGCGCAGAAACAAAAACAAAAAGAAGACAGGGACACAGATACGTGTATGCTACACACGACACCTATAACACACCTGGGCCAGTACGAGAGTGGGGAGAAAATAAGAGAATCATTACACAATAAGATAACAACATAAAGTGAAAAAGGGACAGAAACAGAACTGGTTTCTACTTTTCTATGGGGCTAGCAGATTTGCAACTATATTGCTGCATCTGAAACAAAATGTCCTCTCTGAACAAAGATTAGACAAACAAAAGTTATTGCTTTGTTTCAACAGGCATGCTTATCACATGTGTGTTTTCATGTATGCATAGTTTTAGAGGTAGACATGCATACATGGCAGGGTACATATGAGCTATCAGACAGAAAACAGAGAGAAAGAAAGTGACAGCACAGTTCATACACTTACATATGACAGAATGTAAAGTATGCTGGTTAAAGCATGTTGCACTGGAGAGCTCTCGCTGTTCGTGAGCCTACACCGCTGCCGTGTGCATGTTGGATATCAAAGTATCCACTCCTACTGGCATGGTGTAAGAGATGCCAGAGAGTGCTTGGATGAGCAAATTAAATAGAATATGATATGCCTTCGTAATGCAGAGCCTGAGATGTGCGGTGAGTGGAGGGCTGCTTTTCAGAACTGGGCCACGTTGTGACTTCAGCAGGATCAAATGGCAGAGATTAGTTCATATGCAGGATCCCCCGGGGAGGCATGAGAGAGTTAAATAACACCTCGCCACCCATGTTTAATGTCCCATGTGAAACAATAATCCACTCAAGGGCAAAGTAAATGGAATCAAAGCCCCACAGAAGGCATGCCCCCACTACTATGCCTCTTTTCCTGCGGCTACATCAACAATATGAAAAGTAGCCTACATTAAGATGGATGGAGGCTGTTTGCTTCTGTCACTCATGGTAGCACAATAATAACGTTCTATCTGTTTCTGTGTGTGTGTGTGTGTGTCTTTTCCTTTTCTGTTGGAACCAGTTTGTTGGATTAGAAATCATGACAAACAGTCAGCATTTAGTGAGACACAGACAGCAAAACAAACAAGATGAGACAGGTAGACGAAATGGTTAGAGTAAAGTGAGAGAGGGGGGAGTCGATGAGGAGGAAGCAAAAGGAAGGGAGGCAGGGCGAGACGGTTCTTCCACAGGGAGCCAGCAGCCATCCTTCTGAGGGAGGGGTTGGGTTGTTCCATGACTGTGCCTTGGTCTTTTAAATAAGAGATATCCCCGCCCACCCCCGAAAAAAATCCACCATCACACCTAAACAGAGCCTTTGTCCCCGCTGCAATAATCATCAGTAGCCTGTAGTGTATGAACTGAGACATTAGTCGTCATTTAAAGCGCACTCAGGAGGTGAGAGGGGAGAAGGACATCCAAAAATAAAATAAAAGACAATGGCATTTGTCTC